>NW_010970491.1:490267-504747 GCF_000463585.1 Tarenaya hassleriana | reverse complement strand
GTATATATATATATATATATATATATATATATATATTGAATAAATGCATTTTATTGTTATTTTAGCTGTGGTCAGTTTCCTAAGAAATACATTAATGCAGGACATTAATACCAAATAAACAAAAGGCAAAAACACACGTGTGTTTCTGCTGCTCGCACGTGCGGATTTAACAATAAATCCAATCACACTTCCATCATTTCCCTTCCCACCCGCGACGTGCAGATTATGTTATTGTTATCTTCTCTCTAGGTTACACGTGTAAATTACCATTTCACTATTTCAGGATTTTTTTTTCACACCAAAAATATACGAAAATAAACATATGTTAAAATTTTCCATTATAATTTGTTCGTCAAGTTAATTGAAATCTTTTATCAATTTTTCCAGATCAAAGCTCCGTTTCAATGTTTGCTTTTTTCTTTTTTCTTTTATTCAGCTTTTTGAAATTTTCATTATTTTTCCTAATATATATGTATGCGTGAGATTTGTGACAAGTAGAAAAGAAATATTTTGATCATACCCGCAACTAACGAAAAAATGGAATATAAATAAAACATTAAATTTCTCATTGCGAAAATAATAAAGTCTTACATCTTACATATGACGATAAATATTGAAAATTTTGAAATTTATAAGAAAAATCGCATATAAATATCTAAATTTTTATAAAAATCTCACATAAATATCTGAATTTTTTTAAAATTTTATATAAATACCTAGACTTCTAAAAATCTCTCAAATAAACCCAAAATATGTTAATAATATCACCTATTTTTATTTGAAAAATATATGAAATTTTTCTTTATTTGAATTTTTTTTTAAATCTAGGTATTTATATAGGATTTTTAAAAGTTCAGGTATTTATATGAAAGTTTTATAGTTCGGTATTTAGATGAGATTTTTGTAAAAGTAAATATGTTATTTTCCCGAATTTATATATATATATATATATATATATCACACTTCAGTACTATGCCAATTATGTACTGATCACCGGCTCATTGATGAGTATAATTAACGAGAGCGACTAATGCTTTGGTTAAAATAAATTTTTTTGGCATGCCTGTCTAGTATTTGACATTAAAATATTCATGAAAATTCAAGAAAATTTACAGCTATATATATATATATAATCATAAAACAACGTAAATTATAAAACAAACTTTAAAAATGTTTTACTGAAGTTATAAAAAAAAAATCACATAATTCTAAAATTTGTATATATTTTTTATAATATGTAAATTTACCCTAGTTATCAGTTAACAATTTGAATTATTATTATTATTAATAAACAGTAGAGTTGCCATCATAATCCTGCAAATGCGGTATAAATACGGTCTCCGCTCTGTGTTAGCCAAACGTAACCTTTTCCATATATTCATCTCTTGCTTTCTCTCTCCCTCTATCGAAGGGCATCAGTTCCTGTCTCCAGAAAAAAGCCCCAAAACCGCCTTTCTCCTTCCCCGCTCGTCTGCGTCTTCGACGCTAAGATTCATCGTCTTCCTCAGAATCAGAAGAAGAGAAAAGGTGAGAAAACTTACTGGAAGATGCATGGAACTATACGTATATGGACGATGTATATGTGTATAAGCGCATTCATATACGTAAAACCGGTGTTTGAATCGATAAACATGCTATTCGTATTATCTACTGATTTCACTGCCTTTTTTTGGCGATTTCTGAGATTCTCTACCAGTATAATCTTTTGCTTTGTCTGTTTCGTGTTTTCCTCTCTGTCTGTTGATGTTTGCACTACGTTCTAAGTTTCTGTTTGTTTTCCGTCAGAATGTTCATTTTCTGGGAAACTCGGTCCACACATCTCAGTGTTTCTTTTCCATTTTCAGTCGAGAATCGTATTGTTCTCCGTCACAGAATCGCTTTTCTTTCCTTGATTTGATTTCAATCTGCTGTTCTTCTGCTGATATGTTTTTCTTTCCTTATTTTAGATATTTTTTTCTGTTGCTTTGAAAATTTTTCCAGAAACTGTTTAGGTCATTATACATGTCGCCGTCGTTTTCTCCACTTTTAGCTTTAGACTTCGCTTTCTGTATCTCTCTCTCTCCCCCCGCGGATTCTGCCATAGTTTTTTTGTTTCATTTTCCACCTTTTCCGAGCGACAAATCAGAGTCGAATCTCGCCTTCATCTCCATTTTGTAACTGTTCATGATCTGATGCTTGTGATATCAAAAAATCTCTCATAGTTTTCCTCCGATTCGGACTGCCATAGTAGGGGGAGAATCTATCGGCCTCGGAGCTACTTTTTTTTTACCGAGTTAACACCAAGAGTCACTCGGACGAGTCATAATCACCTTTTCCCGACGTCTCTCCGTTTTCGATTAAACTCTAAGCAGATGAGCCGGAGACAACTTCTTGCGGCTACACTGGTCTTATCTTTCCTTGGCGCCATGGTTCGCATCCCCGTAGTCTTCTCCACAGGTACAGAATCATGGTAAACTTTTTGTTCCTGCCAATATATTACACATAGTTTCGGGAGAATCTGGACATATATACTGGAATTTTCTTTAACGAATTTCGCTCCGAGTAACAGTCAAATTCAACAATGGAGCCTGTTTGGGTTTGAAACAGGGTTAGATAATGGAGGTGATGTGGATTTCACGCAAAGGACGGATGCATCATCTTCTTCTCCTCCACATCGCAAGCTGCTGCTTCTCTCTCCAGGTAAATGAATGTTTCTCTGTGCCCATCTTCATCTCAGACCTGAATCCTGATTGACTGATGATCTTTTTTTTTTCTGCGCGGATGTTCTTTTGACTTCTTGTCGTTGAAGCAATTCTTGGGTTTCCATTTTTGTTGATCTTTTGCAAAAACGAGAGTATTTTCCCTGGCAATAGTATGTTTGTTTCGGTCTCTGGACTCTGCGCACACACGTTCCTGATGGGAACGTACCTTTTTTTTTTTTGGGTTTTGATTGCAGCGTCAGTGTAATGCACGTCTGTGTCTGCTTGCCTCCTTTTGTTTCTTTGTTCGTTAATTTTTTTGGTGGACCCCACTTACGTGTAGAATTTTTGAAGGACCATACCATTTATGCCCCGTTTGTTTCTTAGCGGTGGTGTCTCAGGATATTTAAGGAATTGAAAGTGAAAATACCCACCGTTTGGTTCTTTCAAATGCTTTTATGAATGCATGTGTTTTCTATATATATATATATAAATGAAAATATTTATTTTATTTCCGACCTTGTGGTTGTGGATGAGATTGGCAAGAGGGCATATCCCTAGCCCCTAGGTGCATTGCTAAACAGAGCAGGGCAACCTCCCTGGTTGGGCCAGTTGTCAATTAAGCCTTTCCCATAATTCCCTAAAAAAAAACTTTACATTTTCCAATGCCTTTTTTCTTCTATTTTTCCACAATAAAAAAACTCCAATATTACTTTGGGGAATATAATTTAGATGTTAAATTTATGGTAATCTGATAATTCAAATCAGACTCTTCTTGTTCAATTACAGAGGCGAAAGGGAGAAAGGAGCCAGAAAAGTTAGGAGAGAAATGTCGGAGGACAGACATAGCGGTGAGCCAAGCAAACACGGAGCCGCTTCCAAGTGGAATCCCAACGTTCAAAGTGGAGATAACGAACGAATGCGAGACGGGGTGTCCGATATGGAACATACACTTCAACTGCGGATGGTTCAGTTCAGCGACACTCATCAAACCAAACGTGTTCAAGCGCATACGCTACGACCTTTGTCTCGTCAACGGAGGCACCCCTTTGCCTTTCGGCGAGTCCCTCTCCTTCCAGTACGCTAACAGTTACCCTTACTCTCTCTCCGTTTTCTCCCTCTCTTGCTAGTTTCTTACTTTTCGATTTTTAAAATGAAAATACTATACCTTACACATTTTGCCCAAGATGAAAGTCTCTCTCTCTTTACATACAATACGCTAATATCATATACAGTGAGATTTTTTTTAAAATTATTTTGGGGATGAAGAGACACACTAACAGACATCCTTTGACGGTTTAAATTGCAGCTCACACGTTGCGCTAATAACACATTTGGACAAAAATCATATCCATGAATACCATGATTATTTCTATCGTCCTTGAATCACCAAACTAAATCAGAATCTTCCGTAAAGACTCAAACCCTAAAATAATAACATATAGTCAAATCGAAACAATACATACTGTATATATAATTTTTAAAAGTTGAAAACTCAAATCCGAAAGTAATCAAAAAGTGTAATTTAACAAGATTCTAAAAATTCAACCTTGATTCTAGATGTCGAAAAATTACATACAAATACCCAAGTTTTATAAAAAAAGTTACGGTGAATATCTAAATTATAAAATTCTGTCAAGAATGGTTGGCTCAACTGGTAAATGGGTATGCGCAAAGAGTGTTCCACTCAGGTTCGAACTCCACTCTTGGCAAATCAGATATTATAAAAAAAAACTTATAAAATTTTAAATAAATATACGAATTTTTAATGCACCCCCAATCTTCTTGAAACTTTTTCCACATTTTGCATGCAAATTACAGTTTTTGTCATATTCCTAAGGAGGATGAAAATAATGATCCAGAAATGTTTTTCCTAGGATCAATAGTCATTAAATATAATAAAATATCAAAAACTAATAAAAAATAAACCATTACAGTTAAATTCTACTATTTTTCATTAACTCTACAGTTCTAACGTCGATTTAGGCTGGATTAAATCGTGTTAATTTATTTTTTTATCATTTTCTTTAGAAAGTCGAACACGTAATAAACAAAATCCCTTAATCATATATTTGCATTTTATTATTTCATCTCTCGGATTAGAATGATCATATCAATGTGTTTAAAGATATGTTTAACGACTGAAAAACTAATTTGAAAATTTGATATATTATCGATTGAAATTTTGTCTCTATTTTGAAATACCAATACAAATAATTTTTGAAAAATTTGTATATTGATTTAGAAATCAAATCAAATATAAAATTAAATAAATATATAGAATAATAAATTTATAAAGAATCAAAACATAAAAACAAATAAAAAATAAAAAATTATTAAAATAAAATTATAAAAGTTCACTATCTTTAATTTGATTGTTGTTTTTTTATTGATAGGTTTTTATTAAAAAAGAAATATTAAAAAGTAAATAAAAATAAAGAAAAAAAGACGGGGCGAGATATTTTTAATCTAACAAAAAAAGAGAAACAATACAAGAAATAAACAGATAAAAGAGTGGATCATATTAATTTTCTATAGAAAAAAAATTTCTCATATAATTTTGACACAATCCTTACATTTGATACGATATGAGTTATAATACAGAACAAATGCTTGGCATGGCCCGTATAAATTCTCTGCATTGAAACTTCATTTTATTCAGAACGTTTGTCCGAAATGAATTATACCGTACCCGAATTAAGCTAGTTCATTGCCTAAACGAACATATATTATACCAATCCAAAATATACTATTTCCGAACATATAACTCCATCATATTCGTAATATATATAACTATTAATATTACTATTAATCAACGATTATTTCAAATAATCATTTAAATCCAACACCAATTACACAAATAGAAAAGGTGTATTCACCGTACCAATAGGCAAAAACTGGAAAAAATTTAACGACAAATGTTATCTTATGGTAAAAAAAAAAAAAAAAAGTCCAAGGATGAGAAATAATCGAATACAGACTTTCTTTCTTCCCATAGATACAGAGTCCTCACACACTGTGTTGCAAAGACTTGATAACCTATACAGCTTCCATGAAAGTGTCGACAGTTAAAAAGAAAAAAGAAAAAAGAAAAAAGGAGGTAAAAGAGAAGTGAAAACACATTGGAAACTCTTCCGAAACTAATTCTACACATTGAACACTGCATTTGGACGTACAGTCGGTTCTGTTTTTGTACCCGAAGACTTGCGATGATGGTAAAAGATCGACATGTCTCGGCCCTTTCATAATATGGTGCACGTGCAGATAACCGCCTTGGGTGGTTTATCGACTTTCTTCTCTGTTTCAGAGTCCCAGTCATAACAAAATTTCACCATCAGAATTCATGAACGCATTCTAAAGATGGCACATAACAAAAGTTCAAGCAACAAATTCTGTACAAAGCAGAACTCCTCAGTTTCATGAACTGCTTGAACACAAGATAGACCTTATTAGAGGTAAAGGTTCATGGCAGAAACAAATAAGAAGAAAACCAATTCTGTTGCTTTTTTTTTTTAAATCTCAAATAGAAACCACCGATATTGTGATCTGAAAGATGAGCTGTTGAGGAATGCCACATACTTATATACATACACTAGGGCTGAAATATTTTTTGGAAGAAACTAAATATCATAGAAGTTATGGGCAACACTAGGTTTCCATGAAACTAAGCATTTCTGATATGCAGACAGGAAAGCCATTTATTCAAAAGAGACGAACAAATACCTGTTTTAGTTTTAGTTAGAGATGGCTGTACAACAACATGCATCACGATTACTCCGCCTGCGACGTCCCCAAATGGCGTCTTGCACTGCCCGACAGTCTTGTTGTTCTCCAGGATTTTACCCGAGCTGATTAACTTGACCTCATTTATTCCCTTTGGAACCACCGACTTGCCTAAAGAATGGAAACTCATACTGACTTCGATTTTATACACAGACCACAAAACTATTCAATATGTTGTTATCTGCCTATAACATCGAAACCATGTGCTTCATGGGAAAGAGCATTTCAAGTTTGACTTCAAGTTTTACAAATTCATCTGCCTATAACATCGAAACCATGTGCTTCATGGGAAAGAGTATTTCAAGTTTGAATTCAAGTTTTACAAATTCAGCTCAGAGCAATGTCGTAACTTAATTGACAGATACCATCTTCAAATTCATGAGCATTCCACTGACAAAATTGGACAGTTTAAACTTCGGAAAAACTTGATCAGTGAAACTACCCGGAGATCACGGCGTCACAAGATCAAGCATCAGAAGAACCTCAAATTTTGCAGTCTTCTAAATAGAATTCCAACATTCAAGAAGAACACAACAGTAATTTCACGGAATGCAAATAAAACCACAAGCAGATCTGTGAAAATAACTAGCGCATAATCAAGCACACGAACCGTGACACTTTGAACGCCTAACTTACCTTTAGGCCAATCAGAGACAACCCTCTGCTTGAGAAAATCCACGGTAGACGCTGCCGAATACCGGAACGGTCCGATGTCCGAACCATCGTACAACCTAAATTTGATATCAATCAGCTCCTCCTCCGGCATCTCCGCTGACTTCTCTCTACCTCCTCCCCGGCCAAAATTGAGCTCCGTTCCAACTCCCGCCTCTCCAACCACTCCGAAACACGCTCTTTCAGATCGAAAATGATCCGAATCTGCAAAACAGTGAACAGACAAGAATCAGAGCTCGCTTCAAACGAGAAAAAAGAAATCAAAACTTGAGAATCGAGAGAGAAATCCTTTCCGGAAACAACCAGATAGATAAAGGAACTTACAAGATTTAAGGTTCGGATCTCTCTAACGATGAAGAATCTGATCGATCGAGTGGGAGAGGAAGGAGAAGAAGAAGACAATGTTGATGAAAGAGAGAGCTCAAACAAAAATGGAAGCAGCACCAAACGTCGCATTTTTTTGGACAGTTCTAAAAGGCTTCAAGGTGACGGTTTTCACTTTTTTCCCCTTCACTTTTTTTTCCTGTCAAGTTGTTCACCGGATCAACGACGTCGTTTCAGTGTGAAAATTTAGCTAAACCGGGGAATTGAATCGAACCACAATCTACTATTTTCATCGTTGAACTCAATATATATACATAGATTATAGACCGGTTTAGGATGAACCAAAGTGAAGTTGGTTTGAGGATGAATCGCTTGAATTCCATCGTTTTAAAAATATTTAATTTATATCTTTCAAATTCCACAAATATATTTAATTAATTCGAATCTACCAACTATTAAAATTAGAAAAATAAATATTTTAAACACCGAAAACAGTTTCTCTAACCTCAATTTTTCCTCTTCCACCGATTTGCAGCCACAATACAATACAGACCACTTTTTCACTTTCTATATTATATTTATAATTATATTTTCATATATAATATCAAATGTATATTATGTATACTTCGTAGATTTCGAAATCATTTATGTATATGTAATGAATTGGGAGAAATTTGACATCAGCAAGCGAGATTTTATGTCTAATTTAACAACACTCTAATAGAGGTGTCTTTGTTTGTTAAACTAATTCATATAATATTAATGAAAATAATATTAATTTATGTATATTTTAGTAATAAATCAATTTTGATTTAGTATTATTGGTAGCCGTCTCATAATTTTAAGAGACCTTGTATATATAAATATATATAAAATTTTAAAGTACTTATATATATGTATTAATAGTTGTCATTTTTGTATACTTTTCTGAAAATATTTAATATTTTCTAAACTGTATAAAATTTAAAATTATATAAACAAGAAAATAAAAATTAAGAGAAAATAAAATATACTCATTTATACTAAATATTTTAGTTTTTTAAAAATATATAGTGATTAAAAATTATTCAAATTACATTTTTCTTTTATTTCATATTTTTAAAAATTTATAACTACTATGATATAAAAAGATCTATTCTAATTTTCAAAAATTTAATCTTTTTCAAATTTTTTAATAATGGATTTTTTATTTTATTTAAAATTTTAAAATAATATTTTAAAAAATAGAGTTCTTAAAAACTAGAATACTAACAAGGTCAGTTCCACTAACATAGTATAAGAACTGATCTTGTATATATTATTTTATAAAATTTAATTCAAAAAAATAATAAATTTTATATTATAATTATTTAATAATTTTAAAATTTATTATTTTATATAATAAAAATTATTTATAATAAGAAATTTTTTTATAATTTTTGTATACATTAATGATAATAATAATTTTTTGAAAAAACTATAAATTTAATATTTTTTTATCATAAGTTTAAGCGAGTTTTAATTTTATAAAATAAATATGTTAATAAATTATTGATAAAAATCAATTATAGAATGCGATTGATTTTAATAATTTTATATTAATTTATTTTTAATAATAATAATAATATCTAAAAATTGAAGTAATAATTTGGGACAAACACAAAAAAAATCAGAAACTTTCCAACTTACTCAAATTAAATCCTACACTTTAAATTGCTTAAATAAAATTCTTAACTATAAAAATAAAACAAAAAAGACCACAAACAGAAAAACATATTAACGACGTTAGTTTTTAAAAAAACACAAATATTTTCTATTTGTCTTATATATTAAATTCTCTTAATTGTAATTAAAAAATTACTGTTACTTAACAAACCTTTTAAAAATTGGTATTTACATCAAAAAAATTATTTATAAATATCAAAATAATTTTATGATTCAACTGAACTTAACATACCAACGCAAACACAATAATAACATATCAATTAAAGAATACTCGATAACAAAAATATATATCTACAAAATTATATAAAAATTGAACTATGATCAAAATAAATGATCTCCATAAAAATAAATATACCAAAGAGTATAAATATATTCAATGAAGTTGGAATAGAAAACGAAAAAGACATAGTTTCAAAGTATTCAATAACACAGAATACTAAATAAATGTAACTAATCCTCAATTTAGATAATTCTTCGTGAGACTTTCAATTTGGTGCGCTCACATTCTTTGAACAAAGTTGAAGAAACTGTATTATCTCTCACGTCATCAATCACCTGTTGATCCAAACATATATCATCTCCAACTGTCTCTCTGCAAACAACATAATTTTTTTTATTAAATATCATTTTAAAAAGTGTTACCAAAGTCTACTAATACAAATAAAGCAAAAAAATAATTCACCTTACCCAAATATAGTGTTTGAAATTGTCGCCGAAATATCATCATAACACGAATGATTCATACTTAATAAATTTGTTTTCTCATATTCATTTCCATGTGATTGCAGACGAGTATTTGTCTTCTCAACCTAAATCACAGTTAATTAATATAAATAAAATTTTAACATCAACAGTAGATATTCATTAAAAGAATAGATAAAATACCTGATTCTTTCGTGGACGTCCTACCGGTCTTTTCTCGTTTCGTAAAGGTAAGTTAGTATTTGTTGTCTGACAAGTTCGTATGTTGTGTCCAGATTGTTGGCAACGACTACATCTCTATATAATACAAATTATATATGTTAATAAAAAAAATAAAAACGATGAATAATAGTTTATAGATCTTACCATAACTCTCCCATGATGTGATAAAGAGCCTTCTGAGGTTTCATACGGGTCGCGTCTTCTTTTCTTTTTTTTAGGTCTTCCAGGCATTTTCCTTTCTAAAGATGCTTCCACTTTTATGCTTGAGCGCGACCATAAATTAATTCCGTTAATCGGTTGCATCAAACTCTGATAACATATTTTCCAACGATCAGTAGTAAACCAATCTGAAACCAAATCTTCGGGTTGCCCATTTCCCATCGTATCATCCCATAATGCAGAAATGATATGGCAACAAGGAATCCCACTGATCTCATATGCTCGACAGCTACATGAAACATCTCCTCTAATGTTAACTCGAAAACTTTTCTGCTTATGATCAACTTCATAACGCCCTCCTCCACAGCCACATGATATGCATTTAGTAGCACGTTGTTTTTGTTTGTTGACAAGACTTTTAGCTCTTGGTGTTATTCTCTCAAACCAACTTTGGCTAACTTGCATCTTAGCCAAATTACTTGTTATCACTTGCCTCCGGATAGTTTCTAACATTTCTACAATTGGCTTTTCACGGGCATCTGTAATTGTAGAGTTGAATGCCTCTCCCATGTTATTTTCGACTGCATCACACTTTGCAAATTCTGTGAAAGAACACCTACACAAATGATAACAAATTAAACCAATATAGAAAAAAATTGAGATATAAAAAGACAATTTAAATATAGATTGAATAATAGAAATATACCTGGACCAATGAAATATAGAATAACGCATTAGGTCTTCATGTACTGTTGGTGATAAAATCTTTAAATCCTCGAGACATTTATCAAACACGACTTGATTATATGCTTTAGCTGTCTTCCAAAAAGATATCCTATTTTCAGAGCCTTTGTGTTTCTTCTTCCAATTTTCATAGATGTGTTTAGCGCATATCCTATGCTCCGCATATGGCAAGATATTTTTCATAGCCTGAATAAGTCCTTTTTGTTGATCTGAAACCATTGTAAAGCCTTGTCCAACTCCTAAATTCAAATCATCCACCAAAAGTGTCAAGAACCATTCCCAATTAATTTTGTTCTCAACATCAACAATCGCCCAAGCAACATGATACATTTGGTCATTCGCGTCTCTTCCAACTGCTGTTAATAATTCATCTTTCATCCATCCTCTAAGAAACGTTCCATCAAGATGCAGTATTGGTCTACATGACATCTTCCATCCGTCTTTCAAAGCATTAAAGCAGATATAGAATTTTTGAAATACATCATTTTGAGTCCCTAAAATGACCGTTGATCCAGGATTTGACTGACGAAGCTCAAGAACATAGTCGTACATCCTCGCAAATTGTTCAGCATGCTCTTCTTCTATGATCTTTAGACCTATTTCACGTGCTTTCTGACACTTGGTTTTTGTGATAACAACACTATACTTTGACAATAACATCTTCTTAATTTTCCGAGCATTTAAATCTGAATCCGCTCTGAGGTCATCGAGGATCAAGTGGGCAATTTTCCGTGCTGTCAACAATCTGATTTTGCAGTTCCAAGAACACGTATGCACATTTTTAAATGTTTTGACAATAAATCTTCCTGAATCCTTATCCAAAGATGCATAAATCCTCCATTTACACCCTTCCATACCACACTTCGCCTCAATTCTGTCACTTGTTGACTTCTTGTAATATAAATTACACTTTTCATCTATAGCATAATCATCCACGGCCTTTTTAAACAAATTTTTGCTTAAAAAACATTGTCCCACTTGAAAAGGCTCCTTTTTACCGTCATCACTTGAGTAATCCATATAACCATCATCTATTTCATCATTGCTTCTTTCTTTTTCATCATCACTATGATCTCTACTATCACTATTACCATCTCCATCATCACCATCACCTTCTCCATCATCCCGACCTTGTATATGACTGATTTCACTTTGACATACTCTACTTCTACCATCATCGTTATTTCCAAAAACTGCTTCAATATATAACTCATCATCACTGCCATTATCTAACTCTAATATTCTGCACTTAAAACAAATAGACACCATATAATCACATACAACCTAAATCCATTGATTCAAATATTTAATATAATCAAACAATACACAATAAATTTTAGGTTATAATAAAAATTAGGGTTAAGAATTTATCTCATTAGAGAATTAAACCTTCAGAACAATCCAAATTTTGATAAAAATAAATTGGAATTTTGTGATAAGAAAAAAAAAGTGGTTTCGGCGATAGAAAAAGAAGTGGTTCAGATGTGAAAGAAACACAACTGAATTAGGGTTTCTAATTATGTAAGGAGGTTAATAGAGTTTTAGGATTTGAAAATTAAATAAATAAAAACTAAAGAAAGTAAAAGAAAAATAAAAAATAGGTATGTACATAACGTCCGTTTATTTTTCTCCATCTATGGTCTTTTTTGTTTTATTTTTATAGTTAAGAATTTTATTTAAGCAATTTAAAGTGTAGGATTTAATTTGAGTAAGTTGGAAAGTTTGTGATTTTTTTTGTGTTTGTCCCTAATAATTTTTAGAAAAATTAATTTCAACATCTGAAAAAGGAGAATGTTCAAAATTTAAAAAAAAAAAAAATCAAAGGAGGATCGATATACCTCTAATCGATTTTCTAACTAAATTGATGTCTAAAAATATGATAATAATTTATGTCATGTAATAGTAGAGATGGATGTGGATCGGATATATGATATATTTTAAGGGTATTCAAATCTAAATCTGGATAAACCCGTGTTATATATTTTATTATCTGAATTTAAATCTATAAAATATTGTATCCAAATTCAAAAATTCATGAAATAACTTTCGGGTATCGTATGCGAATCCGGATATTGTTAACTATTTGTTTTTATCGTTTTTTAAGTAAATTTATATTTACATATTTAAATTCATTCTAAATCAATTTAAAACGTATTTATATCTAAAATAAATCAAAAATTTTAAAATACGTCATAAATCTATTCAACAATATATATAATAATAAAATAAAATAAAAATAAAAATAATAAAATTTTCAAAAATATAAAACAAAAAATAATATATCCGGGGAATTGAATCGAACCACAATCTACTATTTTCATCGTTGAACTCAATATATATACATAGATTATAGACCGGTTTAGGATGAACCAAAGTGAAGTTGGTTTGAGGATGAATCGCTTGAATTCCATCGTTTTAAAAATATTTAATTTATATCTTTCAAATTCCACAAATATATTTAATTAATTCGAATCTACCAACTATTAAAATTAGAAAAATAAATATTTTAAACACCGAAAACAGTTTCTCTAACCTCAATTTTTCCTCTTCCACCGATTTGCAGCCACAATACAATACAGACCACTTTTTCACTTTCTATATTATATTTATAATTATATTTTCATATATAATATCAAATGTATATTATGTATACTTCGTAGATTTCGAAATCATTTATGTATATGTAATGAATTGGGAGAAATTTGACATCAGCAAGCGAGATTTTATGTCTAATTTAACAACACTCTAATAGAGGTGTCTTTGTTTGTTAAACTAATTCATATAATATTAATGAAAATAATATTAATTTATGTATATTTTAGTAATAAATCAATTTTGATTTAGTATTATTGGTAGCCGTCTCATAATTTTAAGAGACCTTGTATATATAAATATATATAAAATTTTAAAGTACTTATATATATGTATTAATAGTTGTCATTTTTGTATACTTTTCTGAAAATATTTAATATTTTCTAAACTGTATAAAATTTAAAATTATATAAACAAGAAAATAAAAATTAAGAGAAAATAAAATATACTCATTTATACTAAATATTTTAGTTTTTTAAAAATATATAGTGATTAAAAATTATTCAAATTACATTTTTCTTTTATTTCATATTTTTAAAAATTTATAACTACTATGATATAAAAAGATCTATTCTAATTTTCAAAAATTTAATCTTTTTCAAATTTTTTAATAATGGATTTTTTATTTTATTTAAAATTTTAAAATAATATTTTAAAAAATAGAGTTCTTAAAAACTAGAATACTAACAAGGTCAGTTCCACTAACATAGTATAAGAACTGATCTTGTATATATTATTTTATAAAATTTAATTCAAAAAAATAATAAATTTTATATTATAATTATTTAATAATTTTAAAATTTATTATTTTATATAATAAAAATTATTTATAATAAGAAATTTTTTTATAATTTTTGTATACATTAATGATAATAATAATTTTTTGAAAAAACTATAATT
>NW_010970491.1:471584-487518 GCF_000463585.1 Tarenaya hassleriana | reverse complement strand
AGTAGGTCCATGACACATCTTTTCCATGCGTCATAGACCCTCGAGGTATGCACCTCATCCCAATACCAAGATTGCTAAAAAACTTAATTAAAAAAGTTTTACCGAACTTTTACCGATAAAACTAAAATATATAATAATTTAGAAGTTAATATACTTTTATAGTAGAATATATATATATTATGTTTTCAATGTTTTTATTACTTTCATGAAGATAGTTATAATAATTATATGGGAAAATTAATCCTTATATTTTATTTAAAATAAAGGGATATCGATATATTGCAAAAAAAAAACTATGCATTCTTCTGAGGTTAACTAAAAAACTCTATACTTTTTTACTTACTGATTTAACTATATATACATACAAATTCAAATATAAAATATATATATATATATACATATATATATTTAAAATAAAATTATTTGTAATTAATAAAATATATATATACATATAACTACAATATTTATGTATATTATAATTAATACATATATATAAAAATAAAAATAATTAGAACTAACATATATACATATAATATCTATTAAAAATAATATGTATATGTATATATATTAGGTATACATGCAATATATATATACAAATAATATGCATATTAAAATAAAAGTAATTATAACTAATATATGTAATATATATTAAATAATATATATATAATTTATCGATATGTATATATGTCTTTTGTTAGTTATAAATAATTTTATATTTAATATATATATATATGTGAATGTGGGTGTGAATTTGTATGTATATATATTAATTTAAATAGTTATTTAATTTAAATTTTGTTTAAAATAATATTGTGACATAATTATGATGATGTGTACATAATTTAGAAGTTATGTCATTGTTACATCATAATTTTTGTTGGAGTTGGCAGACGTGGGGAATTTTCAGTAAATTTTTAAAAAGTTCAAAATTTTATGGGTTAATCACACCAAGTACAAAATTTAATTAATAAACAAAAAATACAGAGTTTTTTTGGTTGATTTGAGAAGAATGTAGATTTGTTTTGGTGATTTCTCCTTAAAATATATATATATATATTACATATATATATAGGATATACTCAATAAAAAATTCTCTAACTTGCAAATGGTTGGAAAACTAATATACTTGGAGTCTAGAAAAAATACTCAATTTGCAAATCCATCATTAGAATGTCTGAACTTATATAATAGTGCCAATAAATTTTTTTACTAACGTTGACTGTCATTTCTGTTAAATATCATCCTACATGTACGTCATATACTATATCAAAATTAATAGCCACATTAGTTCCTGAATTAAATAATGGATTAAAATTAAATCGACAATTAAAATCGGTTTAGTAAAATAGTCCAGGAATAACTGATTTATTTAAAAATAAAAAACCCATAAAATTTTCTCCCAAATAAATTAAATCCTAATCCTTTTTTCGTATCCTTGATAGAACCCTAACCCTTCTTCATGGACCTTTTTGGTTTCATCTTCTTCTTTGACTTCTCTTCTTCGATTTCTCTTCTCCATCGACTTCTTCCATTTCATATCTTCTCCGGCTTTTATCTCTCTCCTTGGGTTTCATCGGCTTTTGATTTGTTCGACTTTGTCTCTGGGTTCAACTTATATCTCCGTTGTTTTTTACTTCTTAAACGACATCTCTGGATCGGACTTGTAATTCTTGTACTTCTATTTTGGATTGGAAACAAAAAATCTTATGACCAAAAAATTCTTTTATTCTATCTTTTATTTTCTGTTTTTTTTGTATGTTCTCAGGAGATAAGTCATTCTTCTCTCCTATTCTTTTTTTATTTGTTTGTGAGATTGAATAATAGTTTTTTAAATGAGTTGTTATATTATACTCGCGGGATTTTATAGATTGATTTTTTAGAGTTTGCAACTGTGTTTTTTAATTCTCTGGATTTTATAAATGAGGTGATTATTATATATATATATGTATAATGTTTGAATATTATTATTTTAACTTTACATAAAATATATAATAATTTTCTAATATATTCATAAAAAAAAATTATAATAAAACAAAAAATTATTCACGCATAAATATAAAATAATATATATTAATATACATGCATAAACATACATATACATATACATATATATATATATATACATAGACATGCATACATATATATATATATAACAATTTAATAGAGAGGTTATTCTTTTGTATATAAAAATCATATCCATAAAATAGTATAAAATATTAATATGCATAAATATAAACGCATATACATATATACACATATATATACACATATATATCTATATACATATATGATATATGCTCACATATATTTTTATTTCTTATTTTAATATATGTACACATACATATACATGCACATACATATTTACATACATACATATCCATACATCTATATACAAACATATATATATTTACTTCTATTCTATACATATGTTGAATGCATCATTCTTTTTTTATGAGTTTTTCCTTTTCGTAAAATTATTATAACTTGAAAATAAAATTAAATCCTTCATGTTTGTTTTTTAGAATTTTCCCATGCAAATATTTTGTGATCGAACATCTCTCGGCAACCGCCCACGTTTGTTATCCCTCTGTGCACACGCTTATCGATGTACCTCTCTCTCTCCACACATATACGCTTCCCATCTATACGTACACATATACATGTATATATACATATATGTATATACATATAAATGTCATCTACATACAAATAGACATACACATACCCATGTGCTCTTCTTCATCTAGACGTACATATACACGTATACATACATATATGTACATGTATATATGTTATCAACATACAAATACGCGTAAACATACACAAATACCCACATACCCAAAGTTCCAATCTTTCAGCATTATTTCTCTTTCTTTACGCTTATCCTCAGATGTCCACATGACGAAAATGTTGTTGTACGTAATATACAATGATTATTAGTTTTTCGTATTGTTTTTCAATTATAAAAGATGATCTTATATAGTAATGGGATATTCTTTACCTTTTATTAATGGGTTAATGAACAATCTTTTCAGTTTTTTGTATAATAGTTTTCATTAAATATCCCATTTATATAATGAGTTAGTGGATAGTTTTTATTACAGTTTTTTTTTTATCAAGAATGTTTTTTGGTTCATGTTCACTTGTTTTAATTTTTTATTCTACTAAATGTCTTAAATGTCTTTAATATCTTCAATTACTACAAAACGCCACTACGCCTTAGTATTCTAGGAATTTCTCCACTAATACCTGGAACTTGAAAAAAAAATCCCCGAAAATATCAAAAAATCATATTCATCATATTCACAGAAAATTTTAATTTAAAAAAAATAAAAACAAATACAATTTTAAAAAGTCAAATATACACGACATTCAAAATTTCAAAATTATGTATAGTTTAACCTATTCTTACAATTGAAAGTTATATCATGTGTATGTCATTGTGCATCTTCCTCGTACATCTCCAAATTACCATTTCTGGCCACCAGTTTTGCCTTCAGCGGAAGCCACGACCGCTCGCTCACCACGATTCCAAATTTTCCGGGACCATAAGGCATGCATTTATCTTCCTTTGATCTCGTGATTAGATTCTCGAAACTCCTCGTTTCTCCCACATCCATAGTATGGGTATGACTTTAATATACATATAAAAGTCGCGACGCATGAAAATAATTCTCGAAACTCCTCGTTTCTCCCACATCCATAATTTGTTAGAAAATTAAAAATATTTATATCAATAAATAATATATTTAAAAAACCAAATTGTTAAGATCTCAATAATCATACGCAATATATTAGACAGTTTTCCCTACCCATATATCATATTTGTTAGAAAATTAAAAATATTTATATCAATAAATAATATATTTAGAAAACCAAATTGTTAAGATCTCAATAATCATACGCCGTTTCAAAACATCATAACCTAAAATATTTGTTAATACCCCATTAATCATTTAAATCTTTTTAATGCAATTTATATGTAGTTAAAAAGTTTTAAATAATAAATAAAAAAATAAAACAAAATGTCATATAGATAATGAGGTGGAGGATGAGGTGGCTTCACCACAATCCTTTAAACTCCTTTATTAATATATATAGATTTCTTATTAAAAAAACTTATTATTATTATATTTAATTACGGGATTATCTGTTTTAAAAGTTTATATAATTTTGGACTTCCATTATATTAAAAAATCACGGAATCTAGCGAAAAAACGACAGTAAACAATATAAAATTGTTAAATTGATTTTGATTATATTTCAATTACAGCCATCGAAAATAAAACATTAAAATATAGATAATAACATAAATATATTTATATTTGGTTATAGATATAAAAATTGAATAGATAAAATTCTGTTTATTGCTTATCTATAATAAATCAATTAAATAAAGGATTATTTAAAGGAAAGATTATTATTTAGATCCACAAAACTAATTTTTGTTATATATTTAATTATTTAAATTAAATTTTTTAGCTATAAATAAAATTATATAATAATGTTTTAAACATATATTTTACCAAACTATTAAAATTATCAAGGTTATTTTATAACAAGTAATCTTTTAAAAATGATGAATAATTGTTAGGGTTATTCATCATAGTATAGATCAAACTTCGAACCTACAATGTTTTTAGTTATTGTTTTCTTAAATCAACCAGTGCCACCAATCAATCTTTGCAATCATTAAGATTAGGATCGCCACCATCACCCCTCATTCTCTTTGATCCTGGTATTACAATCGATTTGTATCTTTACGAAATCGATTTAATTTATGTTTTATTATTTGACTTAAATTCATTCATTTAGATCGGCACGATAAAGTTTTTGAGATGTTTCAAACTTTGAGAAATTCACAATGATAATGTATGCATGTAAAATTGTTAGGTTTAGAGACCTCTTATATATTTTCAATTTTTTTCAATCAAAAAAAAATATTTTTTACGGTAGTTTAAATGGAGATAGATTCTTAACAGCTTCCAACCAACACACCACACCTTGTATAAATCCTTACAAATATCTAGATCGAGGATCATAATATTGATATGACAGTGTGCATCATATTATTGCATGAAATTCTTACAAATATATATATATACACACCATGTGTGTATATATATATATATGCATGAAATTCTAGGTGTTGCTTTAACAAAAAAAATATTCTAGGTGTTGATGTGAAGATAGAGGACGACGGTGAAGATAGTGATGAGGCCGAAGAAGATGAGAGAGTGGACGAGAATGGAGGCTCCACTAGTTTCCATGTTTCCGAACTCAACAAATACCTTTTTTCCGGGAAATTTGAAGAGAGTTCCCGGTGACAACCGCACGAATGCACCGTCGCCACCACCGCAGGACCCCAATCCGCCATCCTTCATATATCTTGATGATGGAGATGAAGAGAAGATACAAGAGTTATAGAAATGACCCTTCAAGGGTTGTGAAAGGATGCCAAATTAATTGTGGGAGTACATGGGCATGGATGACGTCGTGTAACACGACATGAATTTGTTGTCCGGACTTTGACAATAATGTGGAAAGTATTTTTTTTTAAATGCATGTTGCCTGCTTTAGACCCCAAAAAGCTTGAACCTTTGAATTTGATTATAAAGATTTTGCGAAGTTCAACTTTTTTTATATAAAAAAAACCTCTATAAAGTTGTATGTTTTTGTTCGGATTTTGTTTTTAAATATATGTTGTCAATCTAAGACAATGTTATGTAACAAACAACCTTATCCATATAACGTAAATCCAGAAACCAGATATGTATGAAGACTGTAACGAGAGGCGAACCAACCGCAAGCAATAGCTAGATGGAGTACAGAACAAATTTATGGTAAGGCAAAAAAAAATATTTAATTTTGTGACGTGAACAAGGAGGAGAGTACAAGTACTAGAGCTTGGCAGGGAGGTCGAGGACAACGGTAAAGACAGTGATGATGCCGAAGAAGATGAAGGCGTGGAGGAGGATAGAGGCATAGCTCGTCTCCGAGTTCCCGAATTCCACGAAAACCTTTTTTCCGGGGACTTGAAATAATAGGCCGGGCGATAACAACACGAACAGCGCCGTCGCCACCACCACCGCTATCCACTCCGACATTTTTGTTTGTGTGCGCGTGTGTGTAATACAAAGTGTTTGGTTTTTATTGATGATTGGCTTGGGTATGCTTGGAGATATTAATGAGAGAGAAGAGGAGGAAGAAGAAGATGTATATATCATTAAAAAAATTATCAATTTGATAAGTTAATACTTAATTTAAAGGATTATTTGAGAGTGTTATGAAACATTTATATATATAGTCAACAGTCGGTGATCCAGTGGACATTTACGGTTTTATGTCTGGCATTCACCTATATAACATATGTAGCCAACATTGACTAGCTATTCAGATCGACTTCTGAGTCATCAGATCACTTAATGGACGTACACTTCTATATATATATTAGGGTTTTGGTATTTGTATTGGCGTAGTTTGAAGGCATGTGGAGCTAAAATTATGATATTACAACAGTTGAATAATTTTAGTAGTAATATGAAAAGCAATCATTCAGTAGAAAAATGAAAGATTCTGACCCAAACTTCCAAGGCGTAAAATTAAACAAAGAACAAAATCCCAACTTAATCAATTGGGTGACGTGGCGAAACATGTAAGCAGTGCTGTCCGCAAGTATCAAATGAGCGATTAATTGTTAATTAAAACCTGTAGTCATTAGGTGTATGATTAATATAATATCCATCTACCAGTTATTTTTGTAATTGTTTGACTTTGACAGTTGCATTGAGCTCGACCCTGCAACTGCATTTGTTTCCATTAAGCCAAGTACTGCTTTCAAATGGGTTCATTTGATCCAAAACTTCATTGTGCGTTGTAGTTTGATATTCAATAGTTGAATATATTCAAATCCGAAACTTTCTATAATATATATATACAATAAAAATATATATATAATATAATTATACCATATCGTGAGTAATTGCAACATGTTTCTAGTTTATATATAGCTTTAAAATTTTTAATTGCCCCACCTACGACTTGCCATGGGATTCAGACTTTTGTATGCAGCTCTGGTTGGGTTGTAACTGATAATCAATTGTTTTATTAATATATTCACACTTAACCAAAAAATATAATCGAAAAAATTAGACTTACTCGAATCTATATCCGAAAATATCAAAATTAATCTAAATTTAACACGGATGTATATGATTTCAAAAATGTAGACAAGTGCATAAAAGCACTTGTTATCAATTTTTAATTATTTATAAACCATATATAAATACCTTATTAATAAGATATGTCAAATAAATATCTGAATTTTTATTTTGATATCATCAATTCCCCAAGATAATCTTGCTCGTTCTTGAACTTTGATGCAAATTAATATATAAAAAATATTAAAATATTCTAAATTGGTACCATAAATATTAAAATATTTTAAATTTATATCTTAACTCGATGTCAACTCTTAATTTTTTCTATAACGTATGAAATATTTATGCAAACAAATTGTCAGCGATGACGTAGAATATTAAGTATGAGTCATAGTCTCATAATATTTAGTATTTACAATAATTTATTGAAAATTTTCAATAATTCCTTCGATTTCATGATTCGAAGTTGAAAATTGGTATTGATTTGATAAGTTGCAATATCAATTTAAAATATGTTAATATGTGAGATATCAGTTAGACAAAATTAAAAAGTCTAGATATCTATTTGATACATTTTGAAAAATTGATGTGTTTATATGAAAATTTTCAACAAAGTTGACACTCTTATTCCATGAAAAATGACATACCCAAAATTACGATAAATGTCGATTTGGTCGAATGTGTATTTAGTTACACCTCGGAAATTTTTGTATAGTTTTTTCTTATAAGTGAAATAGACAAGATCTGAGAAAAAAAAGAGTCTAATTGGTCATCATATACACACATATATATATATATATATATATATATATATATATATTCAACATCTTTATTTAGAATAGGTGTTATTGAATTTTCCATAATGGGCTCATATATAATCATATTCCCTAAGCCTAATATAACTAACTAAGCCTGTTGATTCCAAGGCTCAACGAGGCTAACTCAAGTCCATGAGCTCAGCGGAAAGGATAACATATTAACATGGAACTTTTTTACTTGGTGAATATAATTCCATCTAATAAATTTGATCTAAAATTCCATCTGCTACAAGAATATGAAAAGATGTAAAAATCGAAAACTGAATGATTTTTTTGTCAAAACAAAAGAACATCATTTAAAAATAAAAATACATAAATTTATTGTAATTACGTATACATATGAAAGAAAAAATTTACAGTATACATATAAAAGAAAAAAAGATAAGAAAAAGGATAAGAGCCATAACAAATTAGCATAACGTGTAGCACATGCCAAAGAAAAAAAAGAGAGCAATGGATATCCATCTCCAAGTAAATGAAAGCATTTAACGCTTCAATATAATTGCCAAACCAGAAAAAAAAAATGTTAATTTCTCAGTGGCGCCACAGATTCGAGGCTCTGGTCAACGACCGATGGCTAGTCTTCGTGTGTGCGATGTGGGTACAGTCCGTCGCCGGCGTCGGCTACATCTTCGGCGGTTCTATGTCTCCGGCGATCAAGACCGCCCTCGGTTACGACCAGAGGCAGATCTCTGTTCTCGGCGTCGCTAAGAACCTCGGCGATGCCATCGGCTTCGTCTCCGGTGCCTTGTCCGAGGCCTTTCCGCCTTGGGTTGTTCTCCTCGTAGGCGCAGCACACAACCTTGTCGGCTATGGCGTTGTCTGGCTCGTCGTCTCTGGTCTGTGGCCAAGGCTGCCCCTGTGGATGGTAAGACATCCGTCTCTTTCTCTCGCTGATTTGAGCGTGGGTTTTTCATTATATAGGGTTTTGTGAGATTCGGGAAATTCTGGTGATTATCTGTGTTCGGATATTGAAGAAAATGAAAAGGGTTTGTGATTTAGTTCCAAGTGAAGAAAGATATTGGATAGATATGTTACTGGATCATATATTGAATTGATACGCAGTGTGATTGGTGAAATTGAGGTAGAAGAAGGGTTTATGGAGACGTAAATTGGGGCTTATTATACATCTTAGAACAAGTGTTCGAATGGCGTGTTAGACTGCATTGAGTTATATACATGTTTGGATTCACAATAGCGGCGTATAGTCTTGATTGTATACTTAGAATTTGTGAAAATCCACTCTTGGAGAGAAGCACATACACAAATTCATTCAATGTTTTAGAATTCATACAAGTCTTGCTGCAGAGATTTTCCCTAAGCAATGTCGTATAAAGTCTGGAATACGGTAGGATGTTTTGGATGTTACCGAGTATGAGTAAGTTGGTGCCTAAGATATGTGTGATTAGTTTGCTACTTTAGTCAAGTTGGATTTTACATGTTAATTTGCCGAGTTTTTACATAAAGAGATATTTAAGGAATATGCCAATGCAATTTAACATAGAACGAGTGTGATTTGTGCATCTATGAAATACTCGACTACCTAAGGATTTAGTAAAGTTTGGAATAAGAGAAGGATGCCTGTAATATTGAAATGAGTTTTATGTAAAATGGAAACAATATGATATATCATATGCATTCATTTAATTCCTATTCTAAGCTTCAGAATCACACTTGTATATATCAATTTAGCCTAGAAAGTCATGAAACCACTTATCTGATGTGCATACTATGGCATAACACTCTATTTAGCTCCTAAGTTTACTATATTGTCGGGGCTAAGCTTCGGAAGTGGATTTATTCATATCGTAGTTATTTCATATTGTTATCATACACGTGACCATAAACTCGACCTAGTTAAGTTTTGAATTATAGAAGAACGTTGGGGATATTAAAACGAGCATGTGCATGTATCTATGCGATTTTCTTGACTAAGTCGAAACCCAGTACACATGATATCCATTAAATTGGCAGCCTATCGTTGTCGATGTTATATGCAATGTTGATTTGCTGGCTGAGTATAGTATGGATATTATATGTTAATTTTCTAAACTTCATTTAAGAGAAGTTTAAGATCACATTCATACGTAGTTTACTGTCAAGAATACGATGTAAAATAATTGCGGTATGTCTTCAAACAATTAATTATATTTCTTGAAATTTTCCTAACAATTTGGTAATGTTAGGAGTAAAGAAGGATGCTTGTGATTAGGTAACTTTTAAGAGATTTTACCAATAAAGATGTTAAGACAAGGTTTCAAATTCACGCTCATGTAAGGTTTTGTTACATTGTGCAATTTCATAATTGGTTTCTGTAATTGGAGAGCAACTTCCTTCTGGATTTGGCTGAAACTGCACGAATTCGTATTTTGATTTCTTACAAGACAGAACTTAAAAATCGTTGTTGTGCAGTTATTCATTGCCATTTTTCTGGGAACAAATGGCGAAACCTACTACAACACGGCATCACTTGTTTCATGCATCCAGAACTTCCCGGATAGTCGTGGCCCTGTTGTGGGAATCCTGAAAGGGTTTTCGGGTTTGAGTGGAGCGATCTTGACTCAGGTTTATTCAATGTTCAATCCCCGTAATGATTCGTCGGTTATTCTCATGGTTGCCATTGGTCCACCTATTGTTGTTCTTGCTCTACTCTTCATTGTCAGGCCTGTAGAAGGACACGGAGAGAACCGACCATCTGATAACTTACGGTTCTTGGTTATTTACGGGTTTTGCTCTGTCCTTGCAGTATATTTACTGGGAATATTGATTCTTCAGAATCTTTTCGATTTAACTCAAACAGTCATCACTATTTTTGGAGCTGCTCTTGTCATTCTCATGGTGGTTCCACTTCTCATCCCTGTTGCATCTGTCTCTTTCTGTGGGAAACTAAAAAATGCTACCTTAGAGAAGGTTGAAGGAAACTCCGACGTTGTGGATGAAAACGAGGAGGAAAATTTGGTTGAGAGCAGCAGGGAGAGTCTTCCACCTTTTGAAACTCGAGAAAGGAGAAAACAATCGTGCATTGGAGAAAACTTCACCTTGTTGCAGGCTTTGAGAGAAGCCGATTTCTGGCTTATATTCTTCTCTCTCATTCTCGGCGTAGGCTCCGGGATAACTGTTATAGACAACCTTGGCCAGATCTGTTATTCCCTCGGCTACACCAACACGAAAATATTTGTTTCGATTATCAGCATCTTCAATTTTCTCGGCCGGGTTGCGGGCGGATACTTCTCAGAGCTAATAATGAGGTAACATAACACAAACCCTGACCGCCTTTAACATTACATCACCTACGGGTAGGCATAAATACCTGAAAATTGGGGTACCGCTTGTACCGACATGCACATATCCGATTTTTGGGTATCTAAACATTCATGGGTATGTGACGTTTACTTTTTTGTTACCCGTTTAACGGTTACGGGTATGGTTATGGATAAAAATTAGGGACGGATCCACGGGTACCCATGTACATTAACAAACACATTTTTAATTCCAATTTTAAATGTTTACCCTTTTGCCTTCGGATACAAATTTGAATATCTAAATTATTTTGTTATAATTTTGTTTTCATGATATAACTTTTGGATCTGGGTACTTCCGAGTACTTGAAAGTTTTACCGGTACGCGTAACCCTCATGTATGATTATGGGTAAGGGTATCAAACGTTGATATCCACCTATTTCGGATATAAATCCGAATATCCTAAATTTTGCGGGTATATGAGCCGTGTCCACGTTTAACATAAATATTATATGCCATTGACGCTCATTAACCAGTGGATCTGCCATTTTCCTCTGCATCAGGAAACTTGTTCTTCCCCGACCATTGGCCATGTCGGTGGTGCAAGCGATCATGGCCTTCGGACTCGCTTACTACGCGATCGATTGTCCTGGCAAAATCTATGTAGTGACCATTCTAACGGGAATGGGTTACGGTGCTCACTGGGCGATAGCCCCTGCCTCAGTTTCCGACCTGTTCGGGTTGAAAAGCTTTGGTTCTTTGTACAATTTCCAAATAGTGGCATTGCCTATCGGCTCGTTCGTGTTTTCGGGTTTGATGGCTAGTAACATATACGATTACTTCGCCCGAAAACAAGCCGGTCCGTCGGAAACTGAGCCGCTTGTGTGCGTAGGTTCGGTGTGTTACTCGGTAACATGTGGGATCATGTCCGTGGTGTGTTTGGTCGCTGTGGTGTTGAGCTTGACTGTGGTTTTTCGGACAAGGAGGTTTTACTTGAGGCTTCATGAGTGATTTTTGTCTCTGAGACATTGTCTCAATAGTCTATTCTCATTTACGGAGAATCTCGTTAATCTTTTGTTTAATACGCGAATTTTGTTAAACTCTATGTCAATATTCTTATTTGATATTTTTAAAATTATCGGCCTACAAACATGGACGGACCCATGTAGATTAGAGTGGGGTTCTATGCCTCCATCTTTTTAATTAAAAAATAATAATTTACTTATAATTTTTTAAAAATTTTAGCACAAAATGTAGAAGGTTGCCGTTTGGTAGTCTGTTTTTTTATTTCTTTTTTTATTATAAAAATTAGGTCACATTTTACTTTTTTTACTCTTTATTTTTACATTTATTTTTTAATATTTTATCTCTCCATCCTTTAAAAAAATCACAAATCAAATATTCAATCATAATATAAAAAACAAAATAAATAGTAAAATTAAAAGTAGTTAGATATTATAATTTTTTAAATAATTTTACTTATTGTTTGTTCATCAATTTCTATATTTTGATCAAAAAAAAAATTTGTTGTTATATATATTTGTTTATCTTTATATTTGCTTTGGTAAAGAAACTAATGAATAAATTTCTCAAAAAAATTTTATATCGATATTTTAAGATAATGGTAAAATTTCATTCAATGATATATCGAATTCTCAAACCCCTCAATATTTAAACAAATTTGTTTAGATAATTTGTCTTCGCATCTGATAAAATTGACTGGATTTTATTCAGATGACTTCAGTTTTACGGAACAAATATCTCTTCGATATAAACTTAGCATCTAAATCAATGATTTGATAAAAGATAGACATTTTTTAATTTGGCTAATCTTGGAGATATTGTTGTTTTTATGATAAAAATAAAGAAACATATTTTATATCTATTGATATACAGACTTTCAAAATGAACTTTAATTTTACTCGTTAATATCGCGACTGTTAATAGATGTTTTTTACCAATTAATTTTGTAAAGACAAGTGTATGCAATCAGATTGGTAATCAATTTTGAGTAATTATTTAGTTTGTTTTATTGAAAAATATATATTTTAGATAATTACAAATGAAGTTGTTATAAATATATTTTAAAAAATAAAAAATCATAAAATTTGGTCATACAATTTAAATATTTTTTAGCGATATATTTTTTATTAATTTTTTATTATATATATATAATTACTAGTGCCCACTGATATTTTTTTTCTAGATCCGTCATTGCCTACAAATAAATTTGGATGATTAAGGAGTTGTTATTGTTGTTATTTTTAAATTATGATTAGGTTTAATTTATTATTTTAATATAAAAATGAAATTTATTTGAATTCATGAACGAGGGCCCAAGTATATCTGAACGGGTGTTGACGTGACAACGTCAATCTCTCTCTCTCCTAGTTTCTTCTTTATCATTCGAACACAGTCACTCGTTTTCATCTTTGGAATTGGAACACAACGAAAGTCTCCATAGACGCCATTGATTCCGTCGTAGACCCTCTCAGAGACTTCGCGAAAGACAGTGTTCGCCTCGTCAAGCGTTGCCACAAGCCAGATCGCAAAGATATATTGATCGATCTGTCTACATTAGAAATGCTCCTTTTAAAAAAAAATGTTTGGTTTCTATGAAACTCGGTTTATTCCTTTGGTTATGTTCTAACAAACGCTGCAGAGAAATGCTCGGTTACATAGGCTGCACACATAGAGTAGGAATTATCATTGCTTTATTCTTTATTGATGTTTGCACACTCGAGTTTTTGTATGTATACACTAGCAGAGCTATTGTAATTGATAAGGAGAAACAAAAGAAAATTTTCCAGCTTTGCTTGTTTTTCATTTCTCTGCAAGTTCTTTGTTTATCTTTGAATCGTTCTTTGATTCTCTGAATCGTTTCAGATTTCTAAATCTCCTCTTCTAGTTTCCTTTCTTCTTTCACCCACTCCAAATCTCTCTTCTCCTTACCCTTCTTCTTCAATCCCTGTTTTTTTTTTGTTCTCTGCACCATGGAATCCTCACCATCGACACCTCCCGCTTCCACCTCTACTTTTCATCCTTCCATCACCACTGAACCACCATCCCTTGACCCATATGCCAACCATCCTTATCTTCATGCCGCTGACTCATCGAGTCTTATGCTTGTCTCTGAGAAACTCCTCGGTGAAAGCAACTATAACATCTGGTCTCATTCCATGGAGAAAGCGCTACTAACCAAGAACAAACTAGGCTTTGTTCATGGCACCATTCCTCGTCCGGATGCCGCACACCATGAGTCTGGTGCTTGGGCTCGCTGCAACGCTTTGGTTAGTACCTGGATCTCAAACTCGGTACCCTCTGATATTGGCAGCCTCATCTGGCGAGTTCTGGAGACATACTTCAAGCAGAAGAATGCGTCTAAAATATACAATATCCAGCTGCAACTAGATAACCTCACCCAGAGTTCCATGGATCAAACGACCTGCTTCACAAAACTGACCTCTCTGTGGAAGGGACTAGGGGTGGTCATTTCAGTTATTAACCGAATAACCGAACCGAACCGAATAACAACAGTTCGGTTGTTTGCTTAATAACCGATCGTTGAGCAAGTTCAATAACCGTTCGGATTCATTTCGGTTCGATTAATAATCGAATAACCGTGGTTAACCGAACGGTTATTAGTATTTATTTAGTTTTTAGTGTTTTATTCTAAATATTTATGTAATATTTTTACAATTTCACTTTCAATTTTCATATATTCATTGTTATCTCAATTTTTAATTTATAAATAATTAAAAGTTAATTTTTTATTTGATTAAAATCTTATTTCTATATATATTATATATTAATTTATTGTATTTTTTAAAAATAAATGAAGATAAAAAATGGTGAAGGTTGAAATTTTCGAAAATTTTGTGATTTAAAATTTGGATTGAGAATTTTGAAAGATTAATATTGTGTATTTTGGTTTAGATTGATAATTTTAAATGATTAATATTAATATTATGATGTAATTCGAAATTTTTAAAGATTTTTTTATAATTTATTTCGTATATATTAGTGTTTGTTTATAACCAAATATAACCGAACCGAACCAAATTTAACCATTCGGTTATAATTTTGTGGTAAAAACGAACTGAACCGAATCTGAATCGAATCGAACCAAACCGATTTAATTCATGTAACCGTTCGGTTTTGATTTCTTTATAACCGAAATAACCGAACCCCAAATAACCAAATCGAAAACCAAACCGAAACCCGACATGGCCACCCCTAGTAGGAACTGGAAAACAATGAACCATTCCCAGTGTGTACCTGCAGCAAATGCACCTGTGACCTCGATCAACGCTGGCTGGAACTGATTGAATGCCGCAATGTTGTGCATTTTCGGATGCGACTCAATGAGTCTTACACTCATGTTCGTCGCCAGATCCTGATGATTGAGCCTCTGCCATCTCTTTCTAAGGCTTACAACCTGATGTTCCAGGAAGAACAACAACACCTGGCTATTCCCCTAACATCTAAAGCTGCAGCTTTTCAGGCCTCTGTTCAGCCTTCTTCAAGGCGATTTCGACCCCCTTCCTCTGGTATTTACTGACTCCACGACGATCAGAGATCATTTGCACCCATTGTGGGGTTGCTAGTCACCATGTCAGTAACTGTTTCAAGTTACATGGTTACCCTAATCAGCAAAGGCAGTCTCAAGGGTTCTCATCATCTCCCTGGTAACCCAGATCCTTTCCTGCCAAACCA
>NW_010970491.1:449822-471574 GCF_000463585.1 Tarenaya hassleriana | reverse complement strand
CGCTCTTCCTCTGGTGACAGAGCTCATTGTCAAGCCAATATGGTATCTAAGGTCAATTCATACTCTATCTATACAGTCTATGTAACCGAACGTTTTTTATGTTCGTACATTTGAGTTTTTGTATATATACACTAGCAGAGCCATTGCAATTGATAAGGAGAAATAGAATGAAGCCGAGAAGAAGTATACCGTTCAAGAGAAAGAGATGACGACCATCATCCATTGTCTCCGAACATGGAGGCACTACCTTCTCGGATCAACGTTCGTGATCAAGACGGACAATGTGGCGACGAGTTATTTTCAAACACAGAAAAAACTCAGCCCCAAGCAAGCTCGGTGGCAAGATTTCCTCGCGGAGTTCGACTATACCCTAGAGTACAAGCCGGGCAAAGCAAACGTGGTCGCTGACGCACTCTCCCACAAGACCGAGTTGGCCACACTCACGGGAAATGAGCCTAGGACCGATTTTACAGATCGGATCCGACAGGCCATGACCCAAGATCCCGCGGCCAACCACCTCCTCCAACTTGTCCGACAACATCAAACCCGTTAGTTTTGGGAAAGAGATGGTATTGTTTATTCTCGTGGACGCAGGATTTATGTACCAAAGAGCGAGGAGCTTAGACGGGAGATTCTCAAAGAGTCCCATGACTCCAAGTGGGCCAGACACCCCGGAGAAAAGCGGACACTAGCCTTAGTAACCGAGAATTACTATTGGCTGAAGATGAAGAAGGACATTGAAGCCTATGTTGAGACGTGTCTTGTGGCCAACAAGACAAGATTGAGCAAAGACCTCCGGCGGGACTTCTCAAGCCTCTCCTCATTGCGGACCACCCTGAAAAATCGGTATCTATGGATTTCATTACCAAGTTACCTAACTCTAACGGTTTTGGAGCTATCTTTGTAGTTGTGGACATGTTTAATAAGTATGGGACATTCATCACGGTCTCTAGCAAATGCCCTGCCGACGAAGTAACCCAAGCCTTCTTCAAACATATGGTCAAATATTGAGGATTGCCTCGGTCCATCATTAGCGATCGAGACGGACGGTTCACCAGCAAGTTTTGGACAGAATTGTTCAAGCTTATGGGCACGCAACTTCGGTTTTCCACAGCCTTCCACCCGAAAACTGATGGACAAACCGAGAGGATCAACTCACTCTTGGAGCTCTACCTTCGACACTACGTCTCAACCCACCAAGAGGGTTGGTCCCGACACCTCGACATGGTGCAATTCTCCCACAATCTCCACAAGATCCAGTCGACCAGCAAGTCACCGTTCGAGATAGTGATGGGACGAAAACCTACAACTCCAAGTGGTCTCTCCCTCACCTATGATGGTCTGAGCCCCACAGCTCATACATTTGCACGTGAGTGGCAAGAGGAGACCGACCAAACATGGATTTGGTTGCACAAGGCCGCCGCACGCATGAAGAAATGGGCGGACAAGAAGAGAATGTTGTGTTTCCTGGGATCTCTAGAGCGAATCTTATTCCTAAGAGATCGATTCTAGGGTTTGCCCAGCAGATGTAAAATAAAAATTATATGAAATCCTAGAACCATGCATGTATGAATCGTAGAAACGTTAGAACGCTTACCTATATCGATCCGGAGCCTGTATCAATCGAAGAGTTGGTCCGATCACGAAAGGGAGGAAGATTACCTCGCCCTCTACACGTATCCACACCTCGGGATGGATTCCAACGATTGGAACTTGTCTGCTAGGACCCGAATCAGCTATTTGGTATGATGCTTCGAGAAAACGAGACTTGGAAACTCTTGGATCTTTTGGATCTCACCAAAAGCTGTCAAAAGTCTGCACCAGACGGCTGCAAAAGTCTCTCTCGTCATTAGGGTTTTAATCTCTTTATAAGGTGATTTAACCCTAATTTCGGTCTAATTTTCGAAAAACCTGAAAGCTGGAACGGACGGTCCAGAAATGCGGTCGTCCCCATCCATTATGGAAGTGTACCAAGTGGGAGAGAGTGGTGGACCATCCGTTCCAGACCTTCTGGAACGGACGGACTGCGTTCTGGACCGTCAAGTCTGGTTCTGGCGGACCGTCGGGTCTAGCCCTTTCGGTCTGTCCGTTCCAGCCCCTTCCGTCTCGGTTTTTCGGTCGTTTTCTCGTGCGTTTTGTCCTTCCCTGCGTGTGTGACCCTGTGGGCTCATTCAATATAGCAGTATAATCCGAAATCTCTATTTCGGATATACAAGTCATAGGCGGTCTCTAGCAAGACACTATGAATACCTACCTATCTCGAATAGAGTTTGTTCGTGATCTTACGAACGCAGTGATGATTCCGGCTGATGATCCTTTTGTATCGCGATATCATATGTCGAACATAAGGCATGGACAAACCACCTTATCTGATTCGACTGCTTTCTCGTTCACTGAGTTCGACTGTCTGAAATAGACGACGTTCGTCTATAGTGCGGCCACACATTTCTATAGTCTCGCTCACACGAGGGTCCCAACAATATCTCTCTCTTTTACGAGAGGTACAAATCCCGTCTTGACTATCTACAATCCAGCACATGATTTGTTTCATACCTGATACACGCATTTATAGTCCTCATGTTATGCAGGACGTTGAACGTATTCAAAGCACGCAACTTCTCATGTTGGATTCCGTAGATATCTCAGGTCTTAGGATCCAATCATGGAACTGCCATATGAGATTGAAGTCATGACGCTAGTCCATGTGACAATCTCATGCGGGACAATCTCATGCGGGTCAATCCCATATTCCGTTCTCCAACAAATACCTATGACTGTGATCGTATCCAATATCTATGATCATCTCTATGATCATCAATCACACATCATACTAGTCTTATTATGTCGTTATTCCCATAACGACATAAGACTAGGGAGTTTAGTATCATTCATAATGATACATGGATTTCATAACTATCAAATGTATCTAAATAAAGCTCGCAAAAACAGTACATCATAGAGTACTAAACCAACAATCTCCCATTTGCTCTAATCATGGACTGCTAAACATCTAATGCCTATATCCCTAACATGACCCTCATGCTTCGACGGAGAGAGAGGCTTCATCAACGGATCGACAATGTTGTCATCGGTCGACACTCTGCAAATGTGCACGTCTCCTCTGTCTATGATCTCCCTGATAAGGTAAAATCGTCTGAGTATGTGTTTGGATCGTTGATGGGATCTGGGTTCTTTCGCTTGTGCGATCGCTCCATTGTTGTCACAATAAAGAGCAATGGAGCTATCAACACTAGGAATGACACCCAAATCGCCAACAAACTTCCTGATCCAAACAGCTTCCTTTGCTGCGTCCGACACTGCAATATACTCAGCTTCTGTAGTAGAATCTTCAACGGTCGCTTGCTTAGAACTCTTCCAGCTAACAGTGCCTCCGTTCAAGCAGAAAACATAGCCAGACTACGATCTGTAGTCATCCGGGTCTGACTGGATACTAGCATCAGTGTAACCCTTTGCAGTAAGCTCGTCTTCTGACCCACCGTATACCAAGAACACATCCTTAGTTCTTCTCAAGTACTTCAGGATGTTCTTGACGGCGATCCAATGTGACTCACCTGAATCTGACTGGTATCTACTCGTAATGCTCAATGCGTAGGATACATCTGGTCGAGTACAAAGCATGACATACATGATCGATCCAATTGCCGAAGCATATGGAATCCGATCCATGCGTTCTCGCTCATCAGGTGTCGTAGGACACTAACTCTTGCAGAGAACTGTGCCACTGCTCATCGGTAAGGTTCCTTTCTTGGAATCTTGCATCTTGAACCGTTTCAAGACCTTATCGATGTAAGTACTCTGACACAATCCTAGAAGCCGCCTTGATCTATCTCTATAGATCTTTATGCCTAAAATGTAGGCCGCTTCTCCCAGATCCTTCATAGAAAACTGCGTTCCTAGCCATGACTTAACATCTTGCAAGGTAGGAACGTCATTCTCTATAAGGAGAATGTCATCCATGTATAGCACTAGAAATACTACTGTGCTCCCACTGACCTTATTGTAAACACACGACTCGTCTTCGTTGTGTGAGAAACCAAACCTTTTGATTGTCTCATCAAAGCGAAGGTTCCAGCTTCTCGAAGCCTGCTTCAGTCCATAAATGGACCTCTGAAGCTTGCACACCATCCCCGAGTTCCTTGGATCGACAAAACCTTCGGGTTGTGTCATGTACACATCCTCGGTCAAGTTCCCATTAAGGAATGCGGTCTTGACATCCATTTTCCATATCTCATAGTTGTAATATGCGGCTATGGCAAGTAGGATCCTGATGGACTTCACTTCAGCATAACTACAGGCGAAAAGGTCTCATCATAGTTAATACTATGAATCTGACGGAATCATTTCGCCACAAGTTGTGCCTTATACGTGTTCACGTTGCCATCCATGTCGGTCTTCTTCTTGAAAATTCACTTGCATCCGATGGGTTTTATCCCTTCAGATGCATCGATCAACCAGAGTCCATACTTGGTTGTCTGACATGGATTGCATCTCGGACTTCATAGCCTCGCACCATTTCTCGGAATCGGGACTCGCCATAGCCTCTGGGTATGTGGTAGGTTCGTCATGTTCTATTAACATGAGTTCCTCATTCCCAGTCACGAGAAATCCATATCTCACAGGCTCTTGGGGAATCCTGCCTAATCTCAAAGGTTCACTCGTCGAAGGTTGAGTCACAACCGGCTGTTAAACAGGTTGAACGACTTCAACTTGTTCACTCGGCTCAACGTCTACTTGTTGCTCTTGAACTTCCTCAAGTTCGATCCTACTCCCACTGATTCTTTTGGAGATGAACTCTCGCTCCATAAAAGTCGCAATCCTGGCAATGAACACCTTGTTCTCTGTCGGAATGTAGAAGTAGTAACCCTTAGTTTCCTTAGGGTAGCCTACAAATAAACACATATCAGATTTGGAGGATAACTTATCAGTCATCTGACGCTTCACGTAAGCATCGCAACCCCAAATTCTGACAAACGATAATACGGGACGCTTCCCCGTCCTTATCTTATATGGTGTCATTTCAGCCGACTTCGTTGGACTCCTCTAAAGCATAGCCCCAAAAGGACTTCAGAAGATCTGTCTGACTCATCATCGACCGAACCATGTCTAACAGTGTTCGGTTCCTCCGTTCAGACACGTCGTTCCACTGTGGCATTCCAGGAGGAGTTAATTGTGATATAATACCACAATCAACCAGATAGCCAGAGAACTCTTGGCTCATATACTCGCCACCACGATCTGATCAAAGTGTCTTGATCGTCTTTAATACCACAATCAACCAGATAGCCAGAGAACTCTTGGCTCATATACTCGCCACCACGATCTGATCAAAGTGTCTTGATCGTCTTGCCAAGCTGGTTCTGTACTTCGTTTCTGAAAGCCTTGAACATTTCAAGTGTTTCAGACTTATGTCTCATCAAATAGACATAACCGTATTGACTGAAATCATCAGTGAATGTAACGAAATACAGATAACCTCCTCTAGCTGGACAACTGATTGGTCCGCATACATCACTATGTATCAGGTCCAATAACTCTGTCGCTCTCTATCCTTTCCTCTTGAAAGGATGCTTCGTCATCTTGCCCATCAAACAAGACTCGCAAGATTCAAGAGACTCAAAGTCAAATGAATCCATAAGACCTTCAGAAGTAAGCTTCTGTATGCGCTTCTCGTTTATATGGCCTAAACGACAATGGAGAGGAATGTCGGGTTTAACTCGTTCGGCTTAAACCGTTTAGTTGTTGGTTGTAATGCTCTACGATGATCCGTGATATGACATTTTGACTATGTATTGATTCATTGGTTTTTGAATGCATTACTTTTCCCGTGATATGATTGGCATGTTTGTTATATTTCGGTAGATATCCTTGAATCATTGCAGATGATTCTAAAATCCCTGGTCAGTTGTCATTGTGGGAACAATGATGATTTAAGGCCAGCATGATGTGTGATTGATGATGATGATCATATGCATTGGATGCAAATCACAATCATGGGTTCTCGTTTGGAACGAGTTACTGGATGACCCGCATGAGATTGTCACATGGACATGAGTCATGACTTGAATCTCATACAGCGGTTTGTTCTTGGATCCTCAGACCTGAGATGTCTAGAGTATCTTATATGAGGAGTGGCGTTCCTTGACTGCGTCAAACGTCGTCTTTAACCGGATGATCATAACGACGTTGTTCAGATACGTTCACGAATCATATGCAGATAGTAGACATGCAATATGGGACTTGTCACCTCCTTAACAGGAGAGATGTCGCTGGGCCCCTCGTGGAAATCAGACTGTGAAAATGCATGGCCACGCTATAGATGAATGTACATCTATTTTATCAGTCGATTTGCCTAGACGAGTAAGCGGTTGAACTTGAAGGGTGGCTCATACCATGCCCTTGTTCAACATACAACATCGTGAGACAAAGGATCAGAACTCGAACTATTGCTGGCTTTTTAGATCACCTCTAACTCTATTCTAGGTGGGTGGTCATGGCGTCTTGCTAGAGGCTAACCATGACTTGTGGTTCGGGAAAGGGTTTCCGAAACCACTACCACTTCGAATGGGCCTACAGAGTCACACACCATTAGGGATGGATCACACGTGAAGAAAACGACGTGAGAAAGGAACCACATAACGAGCTGGAAGGGTTCCAGACGGCCAGACCGTCCGGTTCAGGCCTGGACCGGACGGTCCAGCCATGTCAGTCCGTCCGTTCCGCTGAAGAATGGACCGACCGTTCCGCGAGCACCAGACCGTCCGGTCCACACCTGGACCGGACGGTCCAGGCGTACAGACCGTCCGTTCTGCGCATAGTTACGGATCGTCCGTTCTGCATAGAAGGTCAGACCGTTGATCACTTGCGTGAAGAGTCTTAAATTTGTAACCCGAAACACAACTAATCCGCAAGTATACGGATGTCGTAGTACCGGGGTCGAACACAAGGACTTAAGCGGTTAAGCTAGGAATCGACTAAAACTAGGAAAATGGTAAAAATAAAGTTGGAGATTGTTTTTGTGGTTTTGAAAGTTGCAAGAAAATTAAATGAGAGAAAGTAAAATCAAAGACAATCACAATTCAAGAAGGGAAAATCAAATGGCCAAGGGTTATGGATTTCGGGGTTCACCAACATGCGAGATGTGCTAAATATTGAGAATCTATTTCATACTTCCTTTGAAATTGGGGATTCCAAGATAAAGATCGGGATTTGCTCTCTCAAGCTAAATGCCCGCTACCCAAGAGGACATTCCATCTACTTTCGTAACTTGGAATGGAATCTTGAATGCATTGAACTCACTTGTCAAAATCCTAGGTTGGATTGAACCGAATTTCTTCGCTTTCAATCACAACCCTATTGAATGAACGCATCAAGGAGTCAAGGTGTCATGTCTCCATGGAAACCAAGACTCTAAAATCAACTCAAGGGATTTTTATCCCAAGAGAGCATTAAAATCCATTCATCAATCCAAAGCATTCATTCTCATTCAATGGCAATCCATCTACTCATGAATCCTAAGTCTCCAAAGAGATTCAATCAAAGAGGGATATAGAAAATAAGCATAGAAATCACTCATTGAATGAAATGAAGGTCTAATCAAAGTATAAATATAAACTCATCAAGTGGGTTCACACATCCTCACATGAGGATTCACCCTCAACCCATAACTATCTAACTACTCACAACCCATGTTCAAAAGCAAAGCAAAACAAGGGTAAAGTGCATAAATCATATAGAGAGAGTAGAGAGATGCTCAAGAAATCTTCAATCTTCAATGGAGTTTCCTCCTTCTTCTTTCTCCTCCAAGAGCTCTCCTTTTCTCTCCCCAAGGTCTCTATTTTCGGCCCCCAATCAAACTTAGGGTGTGTTTTGCCGCTTCTCCTCTCAAAACTAGGGCAATTTTCCGAAACGGCGCGTCTTTGGCGTAATCTGTTTCAAGTAGTCCGTTCGGTCTAGTGTAGGCAGTCCGAACGGACTAGGCTGTGCAAGTTTGTGCTGTCTGGCGTAGTCAGTCCGAACCATCTGATTAGGCAGTCCGAACGGACTGAGTTATGCAGTCCGTTCGGACTGGAATCTGCCGAGAAGTCTGGGATTGGCTGAGCTGGTCCATTCGGGCTTTGGAATGCAGTCTGAACGGACTACAGTTACAGTCCGTTCGGACTGATTCCTCAGTTCGAACGAACTACTCTCTCTGGCAGTTTTGGTTCCGGTTTGTGTAGTCCGTCGGGTCTGTCTAACCGGTCCGTCTGTTCCAGACCTGAATCTGAGGGATTATGCTTCTGTCTTCTCCGTTTCGTCCCGAAAACCCTTGATGTCCCCTCGGGTTCCTGCAATGGTCAAAACCTAGTCCCAGAGACCTAAGAATGACTCTAAAAATGCCTAAGAGTGTGTGGAAACCATTTAAAAACCAAAGGCATATTCGTATAAAATCCAGATAAAATCCGAGCCATCAAATCCCCCCAAACTTAAATCCTTGCTCGTCCTCGAGCAAATAAAATCAATGAAACACAAAGCCTGAGTGGGGTGGTAAGTTGGAGATCGGTCTTTGGCGAATTTCAAGATCTAGCCACATATCTACTACTTAGCTCATGGGAGTAGAATCGAATCTAGACTATTCTAGCTATCCTCTCTTGTCAACTACACTTTCCTAAGTATGGGGTTTCTATGTCATCCAAAGTCTACCATAAGAGTAATCAATACCTCCAAGCACTCTCCTAAACCTTTTTACCGTTTTTCTCCTTAAGATATGTCGTCTCTTCATTTATTCTATTCATTTTTTCTTTTCTTTTATTTTCTTCCTCTTTTTTGTTTCTTTTCTTCTTTCTTTCAATAGGTTAAGCCTTAGAAGGGTATTATCCCGAGTTTCTAGGACGTTGAAGTTGACAAGTGTCTTCGCTTTCGCTTTTCTCTAATGATCATGACACTTATCCCACAACTTAGACCCGAACCGTCGAATTTCGACGCACTCATGTCATCGAATGATTTTCATTGACGATATAGTGACAGCGGAGTGTTGGGATATGTACTTTCTTCACTCATTCCTACAATGTTCTTTCCAAGAGACTATATCTATCCTATGGGAGAGACTTCAGAAACGGTTTTTAGGGAGACATCTAACCTGGGTTCGGTGGATCCTACTCTTTGGCACACCTAAGGACAACAATATACCCCACAACCTAGAATCGCAAGCATCAAAGAGAGGGTTCGCTATTCACCTATCATCGACAATCTACTCGAACACTTAGAGGTCTAAGTCCAAATCGCCAAGCAATTTCTAAGCAACTATCACCATCATCCTATCATCGATAAATCTCAACTCAAAACGGTTTATGCAATGCATATGCTCCGATATGATCTAGACCTATATGTGACAAAGGCAATGCAAGACTAAGTGATGTCTATATGTTCAAATGCAAGCAATGTAAGTGTGGAATGCATCTACAGTGAGATAGAAATGATGATTTTTTTTATGCAAGTAAATGTATGAAATGCATCCTAGAAGGGACTTGAACCGGTGTTAGATGCTCACCCCCCAGACTTGAACGAGACACCGTCCGCGGTGTCACTCGAATCCGAAGGGATGGAAGATGTGGAATATGAAAGAATTTGAGCTAAGTGGAGGAGGGTTAATGTGTAACCTTGGTGTCTAAGGTTGAAATATGCCTCCTTGCATTCCACTTTCGATGTATTCCACATTGTGTGTTGTCTTTTGTTCCAAGTCGGGATTCAACCTTAGATAAGAGATTAAAACAAACAAAGATCAAGTGAATCCGATAACAGTTAACCGTACAAGACAACATAGCAAAATAACAACGCACGTCATAGGTCCCATAATGCTGAAAGAGAAAGGAATAGAATGGTCCTGATACATCTGCGCGAGACTTTACTGGGCTCCATCCTCGGTGTCCATGTGGTCAGTGTCTCCCGGTGGTTGATGTGTGCTAAGTAGTGTGCGTAGTTTGATCAAGCTTTAATATTTATAAGTCACTTAAGCACACACAACCGCAAGTGCACGGTTATATCGATGGTACTTAAGGTTCGTCCCAAGGGAATGGAATTTTGTTTCTAACAATATTTCTAAAAATCTAGTGAACTAAATCAAGATTCAAACTTTTGATTATCAAAGAGGATGGGAAAAACAAAGTTGGATTCAATATCAAAAGACGTTATGGGAATCGGTATGAACTTAATTCGATGAACAAGCACTAAGAATATGATTATGTGATTTATATGCATTCATGGTGGAACTTTAAACTCTAATCCAAGATCATCTTTCTCTCAAAAGATCAAATCTTCTTACTTAGATACTTCAAATTTTCTCATTTCTCAATGATGAAATATAAGTTCTAAGAGCATTACAAGTTCATGTTTAATCAATGTTCCTAGAGAATTCAAGATCATTTCTCAATGAATCATGACTTCTAGATGATAATCTTGTTCATAACATGCTTGGATTTCTCAATTCAAAACATGTTTATAGAATCATGATCAAGAATTAATTCAAGAACAAGCATTAAGACTCAAGATTTCAACACCATGAGCATATGAACACAATATCATCAATCAAGCACAAGCTTATTCATCAAACCAAATTCAACCTATCCCATAACAAGAGAACTACTCTAGAGCCATGAAATGATCAAGAGACATCATCAAATGATAAAAAAAACATAAAGATAGAGAGAAGAGAAAGAGAAAGCTTCTCTAGATCTTCAAGGCTTGTTCTTCATGCTCCAAGCCTCCAAATCTTCTTCTACTCTTTGTTTTTGTGTTTCTTGTTGTTGTGTGATCAATGAGAGCAGATTAAGGGTCTATTTATAGGAGTTTCTGAAGGGCAAAAGTAGATGAAATGATGAAATTCGTAGTGGCATGTTAGGTGAGTTGTCTCCATGATGTAAGCCATGATGTCAGCAACCAGAATTTTGCTCAGATTGTAACTGCTCGATGAAGGGCCAAATCTCCACCAAAAATTACGATCTTGGTGTCTATGGAAAGCTCTTGATGTCTAGTTTACTGTGAAACAAACGGCGAAGCAATCCGAGCTCCCAATCGAAAGTTATGGAGGAGATAGTACACCCTTCTCATTTTGCTTTTCTGGATCCGAAGCGTGACTTGCAACTTTCGGCCACGATTCATGCTTTCTCTTTTCGATCGCAACTTTTCCAGATCATAACTACAATGAGTTGATGATCTTTTAAAATTGGAATCACGTCATTTGGACTTCAGATAAGAAAGTTATAGTCAAATTCGTCCAAACTGTCAAAACTGCCCATGAAACCGAGTTTGCTCCATTTTTGTTCCATTTTTGCCAAATGTTTCCAAAATAATTTTTGTCACCTACAAAATATGAAACACACCAAAAACAAACCAAAATATTCCTAATCTAAATATGAAAGCATGAGAATAACATGATAATTATATGCAAGTTAATACGACAAGATTCGTGCGATCAAATTCCCCCAGACTTAGTGTTTTGCTCGTCCTCGGACAAATGGCATGAATGCATAATGAGAAAAATTTGACCAATGACTGAAAAGACTTTGATACGCTTAAATATCATATTCACCATGGGAAAATCAGTTGACTACAATTCGATTTCCATACCTTTATAGGATTTCGACCTTTTCCAAAGGAATTGTATCACATTAGAAAATCAAGACAAGATAAATTATGATCTTACCAAGCGGACTTCCAAACTTTATAGCCTGCTGTTCTAGGGAATATTTTGGTCCAAGACGGTTTGGTGTATGCCAAGTGTTTATTTTGAAGATGGCTGAATCGGGAAGATATGTGGAATGGAATGAAGAAAAAAAATTTTTCCATTCGGTGTGCCAAGAATATATAAAATCTCTTTTTTTTTCTCTTTTTTTTTTTGTTATTTTTTTCATTTTTCAGTTTTCTCTTTTTTTTTTTTTCAGAACTTGGCTTTTCTTTTCCTTTTTCCATTTGTATATGTAAGCAAATAATATGAGGTCTATAAGGAAAAATCATGTTTTTGGGAATGAACCGAGTTTTACCTTTCGCAACGTGATGATTGTCGCCACCCCCGCACTGCTCGCTCGGTTGCCTACTCGTCCTCAAGAATGAGAGTGGAATAAAAAGGTGCGAGCAACGAGTAGGTCTTGGGGGCCTCATATTCCCTTGAATGAGGAACAGTTCTTAAAAGAAGTGCTAATACTTGGTTCGATATCTTGTCTTTGAAATCTAATGCAATTTATTTCCGATAATCAAGACCAAAAATCCAATGAAGGTTAGTCATCGATTCGATTTAACCGACAATTTACCCAATCGTCTAAAACATGTAAAGACTGGCTTATATGAAGTTTAAGTTCAAAATCATTTGAGTCATATTTGTTAATTCCCAAACATATGCAGAAACGAGAGAAAAAATAAATATTCCTAGTTTTTTTTTTCAACAAGACATATGTATGCAATGCAAAACATGAGACACAATAAAACCAATAGCGATCATTAGAGCGTCCCCCAGACTTGAATTATGCATCGTCCCGATGTTAAATACTCGTCCGAAAAAAACATAACCATGGAATTCACAAGAGTTTAGGGTTCAAAATATACCTCGTGATATCGCACTGTACCTTACCGTATGTGGTAGACCAGGTTATATAATGATCGCATGCTAAATGCCCGCTACCCAAGAGGACATTCCATCTACTTTCGTAACTTGGAATGGAATCTTGAGTGCATTGAACTCTCTTGTCATTGTCTCGCTTATCTGTGAGTAGTCTCAAAAGCAACAGACAATAAAAGCAAACAAAACACACTGAAAATTTAAATCAATCAAAGGAAAATACTCGGGTTGCCTCCCGAAAAGCGCTTGTTTAAAGTCATTAGCTTGACCCCTTTGCGTTTACTCAGATTCAGGATCAGAGAGAGGTAAGGAACCTCTTACTTCTTTTGGATTCTCTGGGTTGTAATGTTTCAAACGTTGGCCATTTACTTTGAATGTTTCACCTTTGTGGTTGCAGAGTTCTATGGCGCCATGTGGAAAAACGTTAACGACGCGAAATGGTCCGGACCATCGTGATTTTAGCTTCCCTGGAAAAAGCTTTAATCGTGAGTTAAATAACAAGACCGAATCATTTACCTTGAAAGTTCTGTGGAGGATTCGACGGTCATGCCATTTTTTTGCTCTTTCCTTGTAAATTTTTGCATTCTCGTATACGTCTAAACGTATCTCGTCAAGATGATGAAGTTGTAGAAGTCTCTTCTCTGTAGCACTCTTCAAGTCAAAGTTCAGCTCCTTTATGGCCCAATACGCTTTGTACTCCAACTCCACAGGTAAATGACAGGCTTTTCCATACACCATTTGAAATGGTGTCATCCCGATAGGAGTCTTGTAAGCCGTTCGGTAAGCCCATAATGCATCATCAAGCTTCAAGGACCAATCTTTTCTTGATTTTGAAGTGGTTTTCTCCAGAATGGCCTTGATTTCTCGGTTGGACACTTCAACTTGTCCGCTCGTCTGAGGGTGATAGGGTGTAGCAACCCTATGTTTGACTCCATATTTTCGCAAAAGTGCTTCAAAGGCTCGATTCACAAAGTGTGAGCCTCCGTCACTTATCACCACCCGTGGAATTCCAAAACGTGGGAAAATCGTTTTCTTGAATAACTTGATCACTATCTTGGAATCACATGTAGGACTAGCGATAGCCTCCACCCATTTTGTCACATAGTCGACAGCAACAAGTATGTATTGATTTCCACAGGATGATGGGAATGGTCCCATAAAATCGATGCCCCATACATCGAATGGTTCGACTTCAAGGATGTATCTTTGTGGCATTTCATGTCGTCTTCCAATGTTTCCCGTCCTTTGGCATGTGTCACACGAGGAAACAAATTTATGAACATCCTTGAACAGCGTCGGCCAATAAAATCCTGCATGTAATATCTTGGTCGCCGTTTTAGAGGTTCCGAAATGGCCGGCATAATCTGATGAATGACAGTGCCTGATTACGTCAAGGATTTCGTCTTCGGGGATGCATCGTCGGAATAGACCATCTACTCCACGTCGAAAGAGGAATGGTTCTTCCCAGAAATAATGACGAACATCATTCAGAAATCTTTTTCTTCTATTGTAATCCAACTCTGGGGGTAAAATTCCGCATGCGAGATAGTTGACGTAGTCAGCATACCATGGTGCATCATTTCTGTTCTCAAGAGACATGACATGGTCGTCTGGAAATGAATCATCAATAGGTATGTCCTCCTTGAACTCAAGACGTGAGAGGTGATCCGCTACACCATTTTCTGCTCCTCTCCTATCACGAATCTCGAGATCAAACTCTTGGAGCAATAGGATCCATCGTATCAACCGTGGCTTTGCATCTTTCTTGGAGAGAAGATACCGTAGAGCAGCATGATCGGTATAAACAATCACCTTTGATCCAACCAAATATGATCGAAACTTCTCAAATGCGAAAACTATTGCAAGTAATTCTTTCTCTGTGGTGGCGTAGTTGATTTGTGCGTCATCTAGGGTTCGACTTGCATAGTATATCGCATGAAGTTTCTTGTCTTTTCTTTGACCTAGGACTGCTCCAACGGCATAGTCACTTGCGTCGCACATCAGCTCGAAAGGCTTTCCCCAGTCAGGTGGTTGAATGATCGGTGGAGAGATCAATGACTTCTTCAGAGTCTCAAACGCCTCATGACATTGCTTTGTAAAGACAAATTGAATATCCTTCCCCAATAGCTCCGTCAAAGGTTTTGAAATTTTTGAAAAGTCTTTGATGAAAAGAATGAGAGTGGAATAAAAAGGTGCGAGCAACGAGTAGGTCTTGCGGGCCTCATATTCCCTTGAATGAGGAACAGTTCTTAAAAGAAGTGCTAATACTTGGTTCGATATCTTGTCTTTGAAATCTAATGCAATTTATTTCCGATAATCAAGACCAAAAATCCAATGAAGGTTAGTCATCGATTCGATTTAACCGACAATTTACCCAATCGTCTAAAACATGTAAAGACTGGCTTATATGAAGTTTAAGTTCAAAATCATTTGAGTCATATTTGTTAATTCCCAAACATATGCAGAAACGAGAGAAAAAACAAATATTCCTAGTTTTTTTTTTCAAGAACAAGAGGTCGAGAATGTCAACTATGTGGCGAACAACCCCTACTCAAATACATACAATCCAGGTTGGCGTAATCACCCAAACTTTTCTTACAAAAACACCGGAAACACAGAAAATCTGGCCAATCAACCCCAAGCCCCAAGAATACTCCAAAGACCCCAACATTTTCAACCATACGAGCAACGCTATCAACCACAAGTAGCGCAACCCGTACTTGCACCGCAGCCGCAACCCAAAGATGAGCTTAAGGAATTGCTCCTAAGCATGCAGAAACAACTGTCTGCTGATATTAGACAAACAAACAACGAGATTCGAGGGATGAAGAATGATCAAGACGATATCCGCAAACAAGTCGAGGGAATCAACACACATCTGAAGCTCCTAGACAATCAAGTTGCCCAAATGGCGTCATCTTCATCAAGGCCCATGGGAACACTTCCTGGAAGACCTGAGCCTAACCCTCGGGAGCATTGTAATGTTGTTGAGCTAAGAAGCGGGAGAAAACTTGAAGATATTAAATCCAAGGAGAAACAAATCAATAAAGACGGAGGTAAAGACGATGTTGTCGATTCCGACCCTGACATCAAGGTGGCAAAAGAAGACATACAAGAGAAGTCATACATTCTACCATCACCATACAAGCCACACGTGCCTTTCCCTCAAAGGTTGAGAAAACGTGACGATGACAGTCAATTCGCAAAGTTTGCTGATATGCTGAAGAAAATGGAGGTAAACTTGCCTTTCACTGAAGTTATCCTCAAGATGCCATCCTATGCAAAATTCTTAAAAGATATATTATCGAAGAAAAGGACGATTCAAGAAGAGACCATCGCGCTAAACTCTGAATGTAGCGCAATTCTGAAGCATGAGCTACCCCAAAAGATGAAAGATCCTGGAAGCTTCTCGATCCCTTGCACCCTAGGTAATGTCTCAATTAAAAAGGCATTATGTGATCTTGGAGCTAGCGTGAGCCTTATGCCTCTGTCAATATGCAAAATGCTCAACATTGGAGAACTCAAACCGACGAGGATGACTCTACAACTGGCAGATCGCTCAATCAAATATCCCATTGGGATTCTTGAAGATGTCCCACTTAAGGTCGGGAATTTTTATGTCCCTGTCGATTTTGTGGTCATGGAAATGGATGAAGACTCAAATATTCCAATCATACTCGGACGCCCATTCTTGGCCACTGCTGGAGCAGTTATCAACGTAAAAGAGGGTCATTTGACATTGTCAATAGGAGAAGAAAAAGTAGAGTTCAAGCTCGCTCAATCGCTCAAACAACCCTCCGTGGATGATACGTGTTGTTACATCGACGTCCTTGAACAATTGGCAGACGAGATATTGGAAGAATTACGCGAGGTTGATCCCCTAGAAGTGGCCCTCATGGCAAGCAAAGTAGAGACATGCGTAGATCAAGAAGAGGTGAACGTATACTCCGAAATCCTTGACGAAGAAGCTACAATATGCTCTATGGAGACGCCTTGCCCCATACACAATGAAGTCGACGACATCGAATCACCACAACACGATGAGATTGTACCTAACAAGAATTCCAAATTGCGGTACCATGACGAATCAACCTCACCAGAGCTCCATGATGTTTGCCTTGTTGAAGAAGCAACCACAAAAACCAAAAACGACATCGCCCCTTTCTGTGATTTCTAAGTGTATCTAACAACTTAGAGGTGTGCAGTTCATTCAATGAGGCATTAATGATGACATGGTATGAAGAATTAGGTCCAAGAAATTCATACCTCAGTCCTGGTGGCAACGGCTTCAACTCCACCTTTGGTGCAACCTTAGGATCCCATTCATCGGCGATGTCGTTTTTGGTTTTTGTGGTTGCTTCTTCAACAAGGCAAACATCATGGAGCTCTGGTGAGGTTGATTCGTCATGGTACCGCAGAACAGGACTAACCCACTCACTATCAGAGATAGGGTAGATTATTCCAGCATCGAGTAGTTTCAAGATTTCTTTCTTAACCACTTCTTTCATATTCGGGTTTAAACGTCTTTGGTGCTCAATTGAGGGTTTATATCCATCCTCCATCAAAATTCTATGCATGCAAAATCCTCGACAGAACTTTCAAGGTAAATGATTCGGTCTTGTTATTTAACTCACGATTAAAGCTTTTTCCAGGGAAGCTAAAATCTCGATGGTCCGGACCATTTCGCGTCGTTAACGTTTTTCCACATGGCGCCATAGAACTCTGCAACCACAAAGGTGAAACATTCAAAGTAAATGGCCAACGTTTGAAACATTACAACCCAGAGAATCCAAAAGAAGTAAGAGGTTCCTTACCTCTCTCTGATCCTGAATCTGAGTAAACGCAAAGGGGTTCTTGAATAACTTGATCACTATCTTGGAATCACATGTAGGACTAGCGATAGCCTCCACCCATTTTGTCACATAGTCGACATCAACAAGTATGTATTGATTTCCACAGGATGATGGGAATGGTCCCATAAAATCGATGCCCCATACATCGAATGGTTCGACTTCAAGGATGTATCTTTGTGGCATTTCATGTCGTCTTCCAATGTTTCCCGTCCTTTGGCATGTGTCACACGAGGAAACAAATTTATGAACATCCTTGAACAGCGTCGGCCAATAAAATCCTGCATGTAATATCTTGGTCGCCGTTTTAGAGGTTCCGAAATGGCCGGCATAATCTGATGAATGACAGTGCCTGATTACGTCAAGGATTTCGTCTTCGGGGATGCATCGTCGGAATAGACCATCTACTCCACGTCGAAAGAGGAATGGTTCTTCCCAGAAATAATGACGAACATCATTCAGAAATCTTTTTCTTCTATTGTAATCCAACTCTGGGGGTAAAATTCCGCATGCGAGATAGTTGACGTAGTCAGCATACCATGGTGCATCATTTCTGTTCTCAAGAGACATGACATGGTCGTCTGGAAATGAATCATCAATAGGTATGTCCTCCTTGAACTCAAGACGTGAGAGGTGATCCGCTACACCATTTTCTGCTCCTCTCCTATCACGAATCTCGAGATCAAACTCTTGGAGCAATAGGATCCATCGTATCAACCGTGGCTTTGCATCTTTCTTGGAGAGAAGATACCGTAGAGCAGCATGATCGGTATAAACAATCACCTTTGATCCAACCAAATATGATCGAAACTTCTCAAATGCGAAAACTATTGCAAGTAATTCTTTCTCTGTGGTGGCGTAGTTGATTTGTGCGTCATCTAGGGTTCGACTTGCATAGTATATCGCATGAAGTTTCTTGTCTTTTCTTTGACCTAGGACTGCTCCAACGGCATAGTCACTTGCGTCGCACATCAGCTCGAAAGGCTTTCGAATCCTCCACAGAACTTTCAAGGTAAATGATTCGGTCTTGTTATTTAACTCACGATTAAAGCTTTTTCCAGGGAAGCTAAAATCACGATGGTCCGGACCATTTCGCGTCGTTAACGTTTTTCCACATGGCGCCATAGAACTCTGCAACCACAAAGGTGAAACATTCAAAGTAAATGGCCAACGTTTGAAACATTACAACCCAGAGAATCCAAAAGAAGTAAGAGGTTCCTTACCTCTCTCTGATCCTGAATCTGAGTAAACGCAAAGGGGGATACGCCTTCGACAATCATTGATTTGCACATTTTCTTGAATGTTGCGAGGTGAACATTGGGATCTTCATGAGGCCATCCTCCGAAAGTTTTGCTTGCGAGCATTTGAATAAATGCTGGTTTGAGCTCAAAGTTTGTTCGATTGATCGGTGGCCTTCGGATGCATGACAGGAATTCTGTGGGTTTGGGTGAGTTGTAGTCACCGTACGTCTCGGCTCGTGGCTCCCGTCGTAAGGCTGGTTCTGGTGCTTGAGGGGGTGGTGGAAGTCGTGGTGGTTGATTATTGACGCCCGCCATTTTTGTTTGTCTTCTTCGAGTGATATACGTTCTTTCAATTTCGGGGTCGTATGGTTGCAAGTTGTCACTTCCACTACTTCGGGTCATGCACCGAACATCCTGTAATATTCAAAAAAAAATTTCAAAGTATACTAGAAATAAAAATATAAAGGGAAAATGGATTATAAACAAGAAAGACGAAATGAACAAATTTATCAAGATTACAAAAAGATGGATTTACTTAAGGCGTGGTGAAAGTTCACAAGACTAAAAGAGTTATCGTCAAAAACAATTTTCACGAGTTCCCCGGCAACGGCGCCAAAAACTTGATGCGTGCTAAGTAGTGTGCGTAGTTTGATCAAGCTTTAATATTTATAAGTCACTTAAGCACACACAACCGCAAGTGCACGGTTATATCGATGGTACTTAAGGTTCGTCCCAAGGGAATGGAATTTTGTTTCTAACAATATTTCTAAAAATCTAGTGAACTAAATCAAGATTCAAACTTTTGATTATCAAAGAGGATGGGAAAAACAAAGTTGGATTCAATATCAAAAGACGTTATGGGAATCGGTATGAACTTAATTCGATGAACAAGCACTAAGAATATGATTATGTGATTTATATGCATTCATGGTGGAACTTTAAACTCTAATCCAAGATCATCTTTCTCTCAAAAGATCAAATCTTCTTACTTAGATACTTCAAATTTTCTCATTTCTCAATGATGAAATATAAGTTCTAAGAGCATTACAAGTTCATGTTTAATCAATGTTCCTAGAGAATTCAAGATCATTTCTCAATGAATCATGACTTCTAGATGATAATCTTGTTCATAACATGCTTGGATTTCTCAATTCAAAACATGTTTATAGAATCATGATCAAGAATTAATTCAAGAACAAGCATTAAGACTCAAGATTTCAACACCATGAGCATATGAACACAATATCATCAATCAAGCACAAGCTTATTCATCAAACCAAATTCAACCTATCCCATAACAAGAGAACTACTCTAGAGCCATGAAATGATCAAGAGACATCATCAAATGATAAAAAAAACATAAAGATAGAGAGAAGAGAAAGAGAAAGCTTCTCTAGATCTTCAAGGCTTGTTCTTCATGCTCCAAGCCTCCAAATCTTCTTCTACTCTTTGTTTTTGTGTTTCTTGTTGTTGTGTGATCAATGAGAGCAGATTAAGGGTCTATTTATAGGAGTTTCTGAAGGGCAAAAGTAGATGAAATGATGAAATTCGTAGTGGCATGTTAGGTGAGTTGTCTCCATGATGTAAGCCATGATGTCAGCAACCAGAATTTTGCTCAGATTGTAACTGCTCGATGAAGGGCCAAATCTCCACCAAAAATTACGATCTTGGTGTCTATGGAAAGCTCTTGATGTCTAGTTTACTGTGAAACAAACGGCGAAGCAATCCGAGCTCCCAATCGAAAGTTATGGAGGAGATAGTACACCCTTCTCATTTTGCTTTTCTGGATCCGAAGCGTGACTTGCAACTTTCGGCCACGATTCATGCTTTCTCTTTTCGATCGCAACTTTTCCAGATCATAACTACAATGAGTTGATGATCTTTTAAAATTGAAATCACGTCATTTGGACTTCAGATAAGAAAGTTATAGTCAAATTCGTCCAAACTGTCAAAACTGCCCATGAAACCGAGTTTGGTGGGGCCGCGCGGCGGCGTGGTGGCATCGGTGAGTAGGTCACATCCGGGAAGTAAGACTGCTGTGGTCCGTAGGCATCGCCGGGATAGAGATAGTCCGGCGGTAGTGGTACCGGCTGGACGATGTTCTGCATCCTGGTCACATAGGTTGAAGATGCTCAAAAGTGAGGTTGCGGATAGAACCTCCAGCAGCGGCATTTATCCAACGTCTTATGTCTTTCCTTAACCCTTCAACCAAGGTTGAGATTAGGTGCCTTCGATCCATGCCATGATGTGGGCACGCTCGTTGGTAACCTTTGAACCTTTGCCAAGCGTCGTAAAGACTTTCGCCGTTCTCTTGAACAAAATTATTTATTTTCACCTTGAAATTTGCCGTCTTGTGAGGCGGAAAGTACTCCTCCAAGAACTTGTGCTCCATTTGTTCCCATGTATGGATGGAATCAGGTTTTAAGTTGAATAACCATTGTTCCGCTTTATCGCCCAGGGAGTATGGGAACGCCCATAAAAAGATTGCCTCTTCAGATACGCCTTCGACAATCATTGATTTGCACATTTTCTTGAATGTTGCGAGGTGAACATTGGGATCTTCATGAGGCCATCCTCCGAAAGTTTTGCTTGCGAGCATTTGAATAAATGCTGGTTTGAGCTCAAAGTTTGTTCGATTGATCGGTGGCCTTCGGATGCATGACAGGAATTCTGTGGGTTTGGGTGAGTTGTAGTCACCGTACGTCTCGGCTCGTGGCTCCCGTCGTAAGGCTGGTTCTGGTGCTTGAGGGGGTGGTGGAAGTCGTGGTGGTTGATTATTGACGCCCACCATTTTTGTTTGTCTTCTTCGAGTGATATACGTTCTTTCAATTTCGGGGTCGTATGGTTGCAAGTTGTCACTTCCACTACTTCGGGTCATGCACCGAACATCCTGTAATATTCAAAAAAAAATTTCAAAGTATACTAGAAATAAAAATATAAAGGGAAAATGGATTATAAACAAGAAAGACGAAATGAACAAATTTATCAAGATTACAAAAAGATGGATTTACTTAAGGCGTGGTGAAAGTTCACAAGACTAAAAGAGTTATCGTC
>NW_010970491.1:442642-446470 GCF_000463585.1 Tarenaya hassleriana | reverse complement strand
AACAAAAAAAAAAAGAGAAAAAAAAAGAGATTTTATATATTCTTGGCACACCGAATGGAAAAATTTTTTTTCTTCATTCCATTCCACATATCTTCCCGATTCAGCCATCTTCAAAATAAACACTTGGCATACACCAAACCGTCTTGGACCAAAATATTCCCTAGAACAGCAGGCTATAAAGTTTGGAAGTCCGCTTGGTAAGATCATAATTTATCTTGTCTTGATTTTCTAATGTGATACAATTCCTTTGGAAAAGGTCGAAATCCTATAAAGGTATGGAAATCGAATTGTAGTCAACTGATTTTCCCATGGTGAATATGATATTTAAGCGTATCAAAGTCTTTTGAGTCATTGGTCAAATTTTTCTCATTATGCATTCATGCCATTTGCCCGAGGACGAGCAAAACACTAAGTCTGGGGGAATTTGATCGCACGAATCTTGTCGTATTAACTTGCATATAATTATCATGTTATTCTCATGCTTTCATATTTAGATTAGGAATATTTTGGTTTGTTTTTGGTGTGTTTCATATTTTGTAGGTGACAAAAATTATTTTGGAAACATTTGGCAAAAATGGAACAAAAATGGAGCAAACTCGGTTTCATGGGCAGTTTTGACAGTTTGGACGAATTTGACTATAACTTTCTTATCTGAAGTCCAAATGACGTGATTCCAATTTTAAAAGATCATCAACTCATTGTAGTTATGATCTGGAAAAGTTGCGATCGAAAAGAGAAAGCATGAATCGTGGCCGAAAGTTGCAAGTCACGCTTCGGATCCAGAAAAGCAAAATGAGAAGGGTGTACTATCTCCTCCATAACTTTCGATTGGGAGCTCGGATTGCTTCGCCGTTTGTTTCACAGTAAACTAGACATCAAGAGCTTTCCATAGACACCAAGATCGTAATTTTTGGTGGAGATTTGGCCCTTCATCGAGCAGTTACAATCTGAGCAAAATTCTGGTTGCTGACATCATGGCTTACATCATGGAGACAACTCACCTAACATGCCACTACGAATTTCATCATTTCATCTACTTTTGCCCTTCAGAAACTCCTATAAATAGACCCTTAATCTGCTCTCATTGATCACACAACAACAAGAAACACAAAAACAAAGAGTAGAAGAAGATTTGGAGGCTTGGAGCATGAAGAACAAGCCTTGAAGATCTAGAGAAGCTTTCTCTTTCTCTTCTCTCTATCTTTATGTTTTTTTTATCATTTGATGATGTCTCTTGATCATTTCATGGCTCTAGAGTAGTTCTCTTGTTATGGGATAGGTTGAATTTGGTTTGATGAATAAGCTTGTGCTTGATTGATGATATTGTGTTCATATGCTCATGGTGTTGAAATCTTGAGTCTTAATGCTTGTTCTTGAATTAATTCTTGATCATGATTCTATAAACATGTTTTGAATTGAGAAATCCAAGCATGTTATGAACAAGATTATCATCTAGAAGTCATGATTCATTGAGAAATGATCTTGAATTCTCTAGGAACATTGATTAAACATGAACTTGTAATGCTCTTAGAACTTATATTTCATCATTGAGAAATGAGAAAATTTGAAGTATCTAAGTAAGAAGATTTGATCTTTTGAGAGAAAGATGATCTTGGATTAGAGTTTAAAGTTCCACCATGAATGCATATAAATCACATAATCATATTCTTAGTGCTTGTTCATCGAATTAAGTTCATACCGATTCCCATAACGTCTTTTGATATTGAATCCAACTTTGTTTTTCCCATCCTCTTTGATAATCAAAAGTTTGAATCTTGATTTAGTTCACTAGATTTTTAGAAATATTGTTAGAAACAAAATTCCATTCCCTTGGGACGAACCTTAAGTACCATCGATATAACCGTGCACTTGCGGTTGTGTGTGCTTAAGTGACTTATAAATATTAAAGCTTGATCAAACTACGCACACTACTTAGCACGCATCAAGTTTTTGGCGCCGTTGCCGGGGAACTCGTGAAAATTGTTTTTGACGATAACTCTTTTAGTCTTGTGAACTTTCACCACGCCTTAAGTAAATCCATCTTTTTGTAATCTTGATAAATTTGTTCATTTCGTCTTTCTTGTTTATAATCCATTTTCCCTTTATATTTTTATTTCTAGTATACTTTGAAATTTTTTTTTGAATATTACAGGATGTTCGGTGCATGACCCGAAGTAGTGGAAGTGACAACTTGCAACCATACGACCCCGAAATTGAAAGAACGTATATCACTCGAAGAAGACAAACAAAAATGGCGGGCGTCAATAATCAACCACCACGACTTCCACCACCCCCTCAAGCACCAGAACCAGCCTTACGACGCTTGCGAGCATTTGAATAAATGCTGGTTTGAGCTCAAAGTTTGTTCGATTGATCGGTGGCCTTCGGATGCATGACAAGAATTCTGTGGGTTTGGGTGAGTTGTAGTCACCGTACGTCTCGGCTCGTGGCTCCCGTCGTAAGGCTGGTTCTGGTGCTTGAGGGGGTGGTGGAAGTCGTGGTGGTTGATTATTGACGCCCGCCATTTTTGTTTGTCTTCTTCGAGTGATATACGTTCTTTCAATTTCGGGGTCGTATGGTTGCAAGTTGTCACTTCCACTACTTCGGGTCATGCACCGAACATCCTGTAATATTCAAAAGAAAAATTTCAAAGTATACTAGAAATACAAATATAAAAAGGAAAATGGATTATAAACAAGAAAGACGAAATGAACAAATTTATCAAGATTACAAAAAGATGGATTTACTTAAGGCGTGGTGAAAGTTCACAAGACTAAAAGAGTTATCGTCAAAAACAATTTTCACGAGTTCCCCGGCAACGGCGCCAAAAACTTGATGCGTGCTAAGTAGTGTGCGTAGTTTGATCAAGCTTTAATATTTATAAGTCACTTAAGCACACACAACCGCAAGTGCACGGTTATATCGATGGTACTTAAGGTTCGTCCCAAGGGAATGGAATTTTGTTTCTAACAATATTTCTAAAAATCTAGTGAACTAAATCAAGATTCAAACTTTTGATTATCAAAGAGGATGGAAAAAACAAAGTTGGATTCAATATCAAAAGACGTTATGAGAATCGGTATGAACTTAATTCGATGAACAAGCACTAAGAATATGATTATGTGATTTATATGCATTCATGGTGGAACTTTAAACTCTATGAACTTTCACCACGCCTTAAGTAAATCCATCTTTTTGTAATCTTGATAAATTTGTTCATTTCGTCTTTCTTGTTTATAATCCATTTTCCCTTTATATTTTTATTTCTAGTATACTTTGAAATTTTTTTTTGAATATTACAGGATGTTCGGTGCATGACCCGAAGTAGTGGAAGTGACAACTTGCAACCATACGACCCCGAAATTGAAAGAACGTATATCACTCGAAGAAGACAAACAAAAATGGCGGGCGTCAATAATCAACCACCACGACTTCCACCACCCCCTCAAGCACCAGAACCAGCCTTACGACGGGAGCCACGAGCCGAGACGTACGGTGACTACAACTCACCCAAACCCACAGAATTCCTGTCATGCATCCGAAGGCCACCGATCAATCGAACAAACTTTGAGCTCAAACCAGCATTTATTCAAATGCTCGCAAGCAAAACTTTCGGAGGATGGCCTCATGAAGATCCCTCAAGGCTTGTTCTTCATGCTCCAAGCCTCCAAATCTTCTTCTACTCTTTGTTTTTGTGTTTCTTGTTGTTGTGTGATCAATGAGAGCAGATTAAGGGTCTATTTATAGGAGTTTCTGAAGGGCAAAAGTAGATGAAATGATGAAATTCGTAGTGGCATGTTAGGTGAGTTGTCTCCATGATGTAAGCCA
>NW_010970491.1:438991-440920 GCF_000463585.1 Tarenaya hassleriana | reverse complement strand
TTGCGAGAATGGAACGTCCGTTCCGGCGGGTTTTGGACCGGAAAGGTGGAGGGCCCCCCTGGAGGCGATGTCCAATGCGGACATGCCCCAATCGTCGCCGTCAAATGCATCTCGTAAAGCTCGGCGTAAGAGGCATACCTCAAGGGTGCTGACATTACCTTGATCTCCTCTCGCAAACAGTCCTCCCACCATAAACATGTGCAGATATCTCACCGCTCGATGGGTTGAAGATCAGTGAGCTCCCCTATGGCGTCCTCGGGTATCTCGAACTGCGGCGTCTTGGGAGATTTGCAAGTATACACCTCTGTCTCTGTCTGCACATGAAACAAAATGTCGATTGGTGAGCCGAAACTTAGATGTTGCGAAAATAGGTAAAACTAGCGGGGAAATATGTCTCACAGTGCCTTGGTCCGATATGATCGGAATCTAGACCGAACGAACCAAATTTGTGAATTTTTTTTTTCTGTTCATGTAGTCCGTTCGGACTATGTAATCCGGTCCGGACGGACTGGCCTCTCGGACCACTCTCGTGGTGGAGCTTCTCAGACCGAACGGACCAGAATAACCAGACCGTTCGGACTACCTGTGACCTACGTACTTTCCGCCATGGTTACCCACCTAAAGCTTCGAATCTCACGATATTTCGTTGAGGGACCCCTAAATCTAACCTACACTTAACCGGATTTGCAGAAAATAAGGCTCCAAATTCATCAAATCGGCTATATTAGGAAGGACGGAAAGGTTTACCTCGGATTCCATGGTGAAAACAAGAGAGATGTCGAAGAGAGTAGAGAGAGAGAGGTGGGGTGGTGTCGACGGCGTCTGAGGCTTGAAGAGAGAGATGGATGTTATCGGGGGCGAAGGTTTCGGCGATTGGAGCGGTGGAGAGGTGATGCACCATTCGGACTACCTTTTCGCGTGAAAGTGACAGATTCACCACCCCCACTTACCTTTTAAAACGCCTTTACCCTAGTTCGTTCGGACTCAAACCTAGTCCGAACGGACTCACTGATTCAGTCCGAACGGACTTACATATTTAGTCCGTACAGACCCACATCTTCAGTCCGTAGCGATCGCTAAAGCAGTCCGAACAAGCTGCTACACCTAGTCCGTTCGGACTCAATGAATCAGTCCGAACGGACTGACATTCAGGCTTTGTTCACCAATTTCTTCCTTCGTTTTCCTGCATTAAAATTAGCCTATCTAATTCCCAACAGCATCAACGTACCAGGAGAGTATCAAAACTAAGCAAGGGATGCAAATGGGTGTTTCTAAGTGAGATGCAATGCAAAAAGGATACGAAAAAGGATATATACAAACTCGGGGTGCCTCCCGAGAGCGCTTATTTATGGTCCTAAGCTTGACCGTGGGTTGCTCACTCGTCTTGAGGGTCGGAGAAGCTCATCGAGCTCCTCTCTTTATCATGCTCCCCGGGATTGTAGATCTTCAACCTTTGCGTGTTGGTCTTGAATGTATCCCCCACATAGCCATATAACTCTATCGCTCCATGAGGGTAGACGTGTTTAACCGTGAAAGGCCCCGAACGCGATCTCAACTTGCCTGGAAATAGTTTGAGCCTTGAGTTAAAGAGAAGTACCTGATCACCTTCTCTAAAATCCCTCTGCAAAATCCGACGATCATGCCATCTCTTAGTTCTCTCCTTGTAAATCCGGGCATTCTCGTAGGCATCCAACCGAATCTCATCGAGTTGGTGAAGCTGCAACATTCGCTTCTCCGCAGCGGATTTCCAATCGTAATTAAGCTTCTTGATTGCCCAATATGCCCTGTACTCAAGCTCAACCGGCAAGTGACAAGTTTTCCCATAGACAAGTTGAAAGGGAGACATACCGATGGGTGTCTTAAAGGCTGTCCTATACGCCCATAGAGCGTCATCAAGCTTGGACGCCCAATCTTTCCTTGACCTTGACA
>NW_010970491.1:426833-438473 GCF_000463585.1 Tarenaya hassleriana | reverse complement strand
CTCCTCGGGCACACATCTCCTAAAGAGGCCATCCTTGCCTCTCTTGAAGAGATAAGGTTCTTCCCAAAAATAATCCTTGATGTCTCTGAAGAACATCTTCTTCCAGTTGTAATCCAACTCGTGGGGGACATACCCGCTAACAATGAAGTTCACAAAATCAGCATACCACGGGTCTCTCGAGGTACCTCAAAGCTCAAAGCAGCATGGTCGGTGTACACAATCACCTTCGACCCGACCAAGTAAGACCGAAACTTCTCAAAGGCAAAGACAATAGCGAGTAACTCCTTCTCAGTGGTGGAGTAATTGACTTGTGCATCATCCAAAGTCCGACTCGCATAATAAATGGCGTGCAGCTTTCTGTCTTTCCTTTGGCCCAAGACAGCCCCGACGGCGAAATCGCTCGCATCGCACATAAGCTCAAAGGGAGCTTCCCAATCCGGCGGCTGAATAATAGGCGGGGAAATCAACGCCTTCTTCAAAGTCTCTAAGGCAGCTCCGCACTCATGGGTGAACTCAAATGGCACATCCTTTGCAAGCAATTCGGTCAAAGGCCTCGAAATCTTCGAGAAGTCCTTGATGAACCTCCTGTAGAACCCGGCATGTCCCAGAAAACTCCGGATTCCCTTAACATTTCGTGGAGGCGGCAGCTTCTCTATTACTTCGACCTTAGCTCGGTCAACCTCAATCCCTCTTCTCGAAATCTTGTGGCCTAGCACAATGTCCTCTTGGACCATGAAGTGTCACTTCTCCCAATTCAGCACAAGATTTGCCTCAACACACCTGTCCAACACTCGGCGCAAATTCATTAGACACACGGGAAAGGAGGGCCCATGGACGGAAAAATCATCCATGAACACCTCCATAACATCCTCGATGAGATCAGAAAACACAGCAGTCATGCATCTCTGAAATGTTGCCGGTGCATTACATAAACCAAAGGGCATCCTACGGTATGCAAATGTGCCATATGGACATGTAAAGGTGGTTTTCTCCTGGTCGCTAGGGTGAATGGGGATTTGAAAGAATCCCGAGTAGCCATCAAGAAAGCAAAAGTGGGAATGCAAGGCTAACCTCTCTAGCATTTGGTCGATGAAGGGTAACTGGAAATGGTCTTTACGGGTGTTGGAATTCAGCTTCCTATAATCAATATACATTCTCCAACCCGTAACCGTCCTAGTGGGTATCAATTCATTATGCTCATTTTCTACCACAGTGATACCCCTTTCTTTGGTACAACTTGCACGGTACTAACCCATGCACTATCTGAAATCGGGTAAATGATACCCGCATCTAACAGTTTGAGCACCTACAACTTGCACGGTACTAACCCATGCACTATCTGAAATCGGGTAAATGATACCCGCATCTAACAGTTTGAGCACCTCTTTCTTCACTACCTCCTTCATGGTGGGATTCAATCTACGTTGATGCTCAATGGAGGTTTTGGAACTATCTTCTAGATGAATGCGGTGCATGCAAAGGGATGGACTAATGCCTCTAATGTCATCTAGAGTGTAACCCAAGGCCTGTCTATACTCTCTAAGCAATGCAACTAATTCAGCTAGTTCCACATCAGTCAAGGCAGCATTCACAATGATTGGATACGACGACTCACTCTAGGCCGGCTAGTCGCGGCGGCGTACTCAATGGTATCCCCAGCGTCAGTCTCATGCTCCTGGGTATCCCCAGCTGCCGTGTGGTCGGGCTCAGGGACTGGGAGGTCTTGTTGGTGTCTCCTGGGGACCCCCGTGGCGCCACTCGGAAGCGCAGTCCATCAACAATCAATGGGGGCAGTTCATGCATAGGTAGTGTGACAGTTTGGGGCGTGGCTGTCTCGTCCAGATACCTCCATACAAGTGGAATGCGAGTCGCACTCTCTATAGCTCTCTTCAAGACAAGAGCATCCAAGTCTAATTCTGTCTGGCCCACGACAGTGCCCCATCGTATTCCCAGGTTGACCCCCACTCTCCGGGCGATCATAGAGACGATGCCACCGGTCCATTGGGCGACGTTGGCTGATGTCTTCTGGTTAACGCTCCAATGAAGGTGGAGGGCCACCCTGAGGCGATGTCCAATGCGGACATGCCCCAATCGTCGCCGTCAAATGCATCTCGTAAAGCTCGGCGTAAGAGGCATACCTCAAGGGTGCTGACATTACCTTGATCTCCTCTCGCAAACAGTCCTCCCGCCATAAACATGTGCAGATATCTCACCGCGGGATGTCTGATCCACGTGGACTTCCCCTTTCCTCTTAGTTGCTTGAGATTCTGATCAAGTCTGAATTCAACCGTCTTATCTCCGATCTTCATCGTAAGTCTTCCTTCTCTGACATGCACTACAGCATCAGCCGTGTTCAGAAACGGCCTACCAAGTATGATGGGGATTTTAGAATCCTCCGGCATGTCCAGAACAACAAAGTCGACGGGGACATAGAATTCCCCTACCTTCAGAGGCAGATCCTCCAAGATCCCAGCGGGATACTTCACTGATCGGTCGGCCAATTGCAGTGCCATCCTCGTCGGTTTCAGCTCATCGACATTAAGTTTCTTAAATATGGAGAGAGGCAGCAAACTGACACTTGCGCCCAAATCGTAAAGTGCCCTCTCAATCTCCACATTTTCCAATCTACACGGGATGGAGAAGCTACCGGGATCAGCCATCTTCTGCGATAACTCCGTCTGCAATATGGCTGCACTCACTTCTGTGCTAAGTGCCACTGTCTCCTTCTAAACCGTCCTCTTCTTCGTAAGAATATCCTTCAGAAATTTGGTGTAGGACGGGATTTGAAGTACTACCTCGTGAAACGACATGGTCACTTCTAGTTTCTTCAACATCTCTGTAAATTTGGCGAATTGGCTGTCTTCATTAAACTTCCTCGTCCGAGATGGAAATGGTAGAGGGGGTGCCTGTGGAGGAGGCGGAATATACCTCGCCTCTTCCCCCTCTACAGCATGGCCCTTGCCTTTATCTAAGGCGGCCCTCTGTGGTCCATGTGAACCTTCTCCCTCTTCTCTGGTAACTGGGGAGGTCTCCGGAAGCTGTCTTCCGCTTCTCAGGCCTATGGCATTGATATGCTCTCTCGGATTAGGATCAGCCTTACCCGGAAATTGGCCTTGAGGTCTCGTTGCCTGGGAAGCAAGCTGAGCAATCTGATTGTCCATCATCTTGATATGTGAATCCAACCCATCCAATCTCTGCTCGAAACTCTCTTGCTTCCCTTTGAATCATTGCATCTCTTGACCCAAGCTGGAAAACGAGCTTTTCTGATCGTGCATTAGCTAGGCTAACATCGACTTTAACTCTGACTCCTCTTCCTTAGCCTGAGGCGGAGGGGCTCTGTATCCTTGATTTCTCTAATTGTAGTCTTGGCCCTGATTCTGATACCCCTCATTTTGGCTCTGGTAGCCCTGATTCTGGTATCTAGCCTTGAATCCTGGGGGTCCCTGAGGTTTCGCTCCGCTTTGATGCTGAGGGTTCAACGCTCCTTGCGGGTTGCCATAAGAAAAGCCAGGGTGATTCCGATTCCCCGGATTGTAGAAGTTCGACTGATTGTTGTATTGATTTCTTCCCACATAGTCGACTTCTTCCATGGCTTCTTCTGCCTGTTCCACCATGTACATGCCCGGTTTACCCTTCTGTGGGTTTGATGAACCGGACTTAGCAAGCTGCAGCTTGATGGCAGAAAGCTCCGAAAAAACGGCCTGTAAAGCAGAAGATTCGCTAGCATCACCTTTGATATCAGCCTTAGGCAAAGACCTTCTGCTGCTCATTTCCCCTGAAATGCTTCTCCCTTTAGTCATTTTAGCAATCTGCGCCTCTAAAGCCTCGAATGGGAGATCATATATACTGCCTCCGCATGCTGCATCAATCCATCCTCTCGTGTCGTCCCTAAGGCCATGTATGAAAGTTGAGAGGAGATACTTGTTGTCCATACCGTGGTGCGGACACATTCTCTGATACTCCTTGAACCTCTCCCAAGCATCATACAAGGTCTCATCATCATCTTGAGCAAAGGAGTTTATCTTGTTCAAGGCTAGCTGCGTCTTCATGGGAGAGTAATATTTCATCATAAACTTCTCCTCCATCTCATCCCATGTAGAAATGGAATTTGGCTCCAAGGTATAGAGCCAATCCCGTGCCTTATCCATCAAAGAGAAAGGAAAGCCTCGATCATCGCATCTTCCATTGTTACCCCTAGCGGTTGGCTGCGCTTCACCCCTTGCTGCCTCTTCTGCCATTCTGTCCTCTCTTCGTTTTCTGCGGATTTCCCTTTCTGTTCTGTCTATGTCCGGGTCAAAGGCAAGCTCAAAATCTGGGTCGAGTTGTCTTCGAGTGGGACGTCTGCTCATGCACTAAGGGAACCTGCAAAAATAAAAGTCCAGAAAAAGGCAGAGAAGGTGAATCGAAGTGAATAAAAAGGCAGAGAGTAGGGAGAGACACATGATAAAGTCCAGAACGATCCCGGAAAAGTCCAGGAAAATCGGAAAAAATCCAGAAAAATTCAGAAAAAGCCAGGAAATGTCCAGAATAACTCCGAAAAAGTCCAGGAAATTCTGAAAATGTCCAGAGAGGTCCCGAAAAATCCAGAACAGGTCCAGAAAAATACAAACAGCAAAAATAATAAATAAAAAAATCAAGAAATAAAAGAAATAAGAAAAAATTGACTCAAGAGAAAAATAAAAATCACACAAACACACAAAGAAAAAGGAAGTGAACAAACACACAAAAAATCAAACCGAAAAAAAATCAAAGACTCCGTAAAGACTAACCTAGAGTCAATCTATCCTAGCTATGGAAACCGTAAAAAGTCTCCGGCAACGCCGCCAAAAACTTGATCACTTGCGTGACGAAACTTAAATTTGTAACCCGAAACACAACTAATCCGCAAGTATACGGATGTCGTAGTACCGGGGTCGAACACAAGGACTTAAGCGGTTAAGCTAGAAATCGACTAAAACTAGAAAAATGGTAAAAATAAAGTTGGAGATTGTTTTTGGGGTTTTGAAAGTTGCAAAAAAATTAAATGAGAGAAAGTAAAATCAAAGACAATCACAATTCAAGAAGGAAAAATCAAATGGCCAAGGGTTATGGATTTCGGGGTTCACCAACATGCGGGATGTGCTAAATATTGAGAATCTATTTCATACTTCCTTTGAAATTGGGGATTCCAAGATAAAGATCGGGATTTGCTCTCTCAAGCTAAATGCCCGCTACCCAAGAGGACATTCCATCTACTTTCGTAACTTGGAATGGAATCTTGAGTGCATTGAACTCTCTTGTCAAAATCCTAGGTTGGATTGAACCGAATTTCTTCGCTTTCAATCACAACCCTATTGAATGAACGCATCAAGGAGTCAAGGTGTCATGTCTCCATGGAAACCAAGACTCTAAAATCAACTCAAGGGATTTTCATCCCAAGAGAGCATTAAAATCCATTCATCAATCCAAAGCATTCATTCTCATTCAATGGCAATCCATCTACTCATGAAGTCTCCAAAGAGATTCAATCAAAGAGGGATATAGAAAATAAGCATAGAAATCACTCATTGAATGAAATGAAGGTCTAATCAAAGTATAAACATAAACTCATCAAGTGGGTTCACATATCCTCACATGAGGATTCACCCTCAACCCATAACTATCTAACTACTCACAACCCATGTTCAAAAGCAAAGCAAAACAAGGGTAAAGTGCAGAAATCATATAGAGAGAGTAGAGAGATGCTCAAGAAATCTTCAATCTTCAATGGAGTTTCCTCCTTCTTCTTTCTCCTCCAAGAGCTCTCCTTTTCTCTCCCCAAGGTCTCTATTTTCGGCCCTCAATCAAACTTAGGGTGTGTTTTGCCGCTTCCCCTCTCAAAACTAGGGCAATTTTCCGAAACGGCGCGTCTTTGGCATAATCTGTTTCAAGTAGTCCGTTCGGTCTAGTGTAGGCAGTCCGAACGGACTAGGCTGTGCAAGTTTGTGCTGTCTGGCGTAGTCAGTCCGAACCATCTGATTAGGCAGTCCAAACGGACTGAGTTATGCAGTCCGTTCGGACTAGAATCTGCCGAGAAGTCTGGGATTGGCTGAGCTGGTCCGTTCGGGCTTTGGAATGCAGTCCGAACGGACTACAGTTACAGTCCGTTCGGAGTGAGGACTACTCTCTCTGGCAGTTTTGGTTCCGGTTTGTGTAGTCCGTCGGGTCTGTCTAACCGGTCCGTCCGTTCCAGACCTGAATCTGAGGGATTATGCTTCTTTCTTCTCCGTTTCGTCCCGAAAACCCTTGATGTCCCCTCGGGTTCCTGCAATGGTCAAAACCTAGTCCCAGAGACCTAAGAATGGCTCTAAAAATGCCTAAGAGTGTGTGGAAACCATTTATAAACCAAAGGCATATTCGTATAAAATCCAGATAAAATCCGAGCCATCAACCGTCCGGTCCAGACCTAGACCGGACGGTCTGACTTACGACACAGTTTTTGTTTTCGCGTTTTAGGGTTTTGGGGAATCCTAATTAATGAGGGCAGCCGCCACAAACCCTAAGCAATCATCCTCAGACGTCCTAGACACTTCCTAGAGCTTGGGAGATGCTTTCTCTTCACAAATCCTAGTAGATACGTTCCAAAGTGTTGGAGTTCATCACGCCGGTGTGGATACATGTAGAGGAGTTGTGCTTTCAACTCTAGGTGATTAAAACAGGCCTTGGATCGATTGATACTTCCAGATCTTGATAGAACGAGGTAAGTATTCGAATCCCATGGTGATATATATGTTCTTTCGGGTTATTGCACAATTGGTTTTGTGTGACGTTTGGCTAGGTTTAGATCTTTTCTTCCGCTGCATGAAACCTAGAAACCAAACCCTAGATCGATGAGATCGCATGCTAGGAACCCGCAGGGAACCCAACAGTGGTATCAGAGCCTGGTTATCTGTATATCGCCATGCCTGTTGCTACTTTGCATGATTTTAATTGTTAAGATGCATGTGAACAATAGATCTTTGCAGGTTTGCATGATTTTAATTGTTAGAATGCATGTAGACTACAGATCTTTGCATGTTTTTCATGGTTTTAATGGTTAGAATGCATGTAAACATGAGATCTATACTTGTTTGACGATTTTGATTGTTGAATGATGCATGGATGAGCGATAGTTCTTAGGAGGCTTGATGGTGCGTCGAAACGGGGAGGAAAACCCTAGTTTTCGGGACTCGAAACCGAGATCCGAAGTCTGTCCGTCATGTGGACCGACCGGTCTAGAGTGTAGACCGATCGGTCTACGCGTGACGGCGGTTATTCCTTTTTTAGGTAAAATTAGGTCAGACCGACTGGTCCAAGGGTTGAACCGACCGGTCTGGACCTATGACCATAAGAGGAGTTCGGATCACATTCGTCAGACCTCCCGTTCTGGTCTTCGGACCGATTGGTCCGGGTCTGGTGAAACGTTCGGTCTTCGGGTTCGGTCTGCGTTCGGTCTGAGAGACTGGACCGATCAGTCCAAAGGTTGGACCGACCGGTCTAGGACTTTGAGATCAGTGATCAGTCCGTTCGGTCCGAATAGGTCCGGACCGATCGGTCCAAAGGTTGGACCGACCGGTCTGGGTCTCAGACCGAGACCGAGCAACTCAGAACGGTCTGAACTGGTCAGACCGATCGGTCCACAGGCTGGACCGGTCGGTCTGGACCTCAGACAATCCGGGATTCCAAAATTCAGGTTTTTGATCGAACAATCGTTGTGTCGGATCAATTATCAGGATTTGAATCAAAGCCTCACATAAGACCAAGCTTGATGACAATCCAGAATTCAGAGTTTTGATTGTGCAAACGTTGTCTCGAATCAAATATCTGAATTAGGATATTGAGAGGGTTCTGGTATCGAATCTAAGGTTCTGATTCGGACCGAGTCAAGTGTTGACTCGGACCGAGTCAGTTCGTTAGACTTTGTTAGATGCAATTGTTGCATCGTTTCAAGTGTCTAAGTCGAGATTCTGATTCTACCGATATGATCGGAACATCTTGATTGAACTGACTTGAATTCAGTCAAGATTTCATTGTGTTCAAGTCACATATTCCTCATGAAATCTCAAGCTATTACCGCCCATTAGTAGAGCAACTGTCAAGGCCTCGATCGTCATGGTTACGGGTCATGCCCTAGCTGAGCGTGCCTGATTATCTTGGTGAGGCAGTATGGAGAAATCGTGATTCTCATAGCTCGAATATGGTTGAGCTTGAATTGGGTTATCAAGTCGGACTTGGACCTGATGGTAAGGATGTGATGAGGAACATGCAGTGATAGCGTATCACTGTCCCATACTCATCTAGGAATCACATAGGATGTGATTGACAATGTGTTGTCTACCTAAATAGCATGTTTTTGAGCGTCATGTCCTAGCTGACTCAAAAGCATGTGAAATATGGATTCTAGCTCACTTAGAAACTCATTGAGGGTGTTTTTCTTAGTGGGAGCCTGTCATATTGCATCTATTGTCTGTGTTAGTATGCGTACTAAGCGACTTGCATATTTTATGTCTGTTTGTCTGTCTTTTTGTGTAGAACATATCTGTTGCAGGAATCTGTTTTATCTCACCATGCGATCTATCCTTATGAAGGATAAGCCTCTGACCAAGGCTTCTAGATCGATCATTGATGCTTATGGGAAGCATATGGATGATGGTCTAGACGTGTCCAGCTTGATGCTTGGAAAGATGTCTTCGGAATTGCGTGAGCAATTAGATGATATGGACAATTCATTGATGGTTGATCAGTTGAATGTGTCATTCCAAGAGAAAGCTGGGAGCCAAGGAAAGAATGATATGGTAGTTGTTGAAAATAGTTCCAGCAAAATGAAGCGTTCCAAAGGTAAGAACAAAAGGAAATTGACAAGTGTTGTCACTAAGCCTAAGCCCAAACCCAAGAAGGAAGAGTGTTATTTCTGTCATGCCATTGGGCATTGGTACAGAAATTGCAGACTCTACCTGGAAGATCAGAGGAAGAAGAAGCTTGCAGAAGCTTCGACTTCTGGTATCTTCATTATAGAGGCTAACTTGTGTACTTCTACATCATGGGTATTAGATACCGGATGTGCCTCGCACATTGGTGCAAATGTGCAGGGACTGCGAGGAAGTAGACAATTGGCGAAGGAAGAAGTAGATCTCCGTGTCGGGAATGGAGCAAAAGTTGCTGCATTAACCGTCGGGACTTATGATCTGACTTTACCTTCTGGCCTAGTATTGGAGCTGCATGATTGTTATTTTGTACCTGCCATCAGTAGGAACATCATATCGATTTCATGCTTAGACTCAGATGGTTTCAGATTTGTTATTGAGAACAAATGTCTGTCCATTTATAGAGGCAATTTATTCTATGGTAAGGGTTACCAGTTTAATGGCCTTTATGTTTTGGAAGATGAACCATCTAGATACAGGTCGATCTATAACGTAAGTACCAAGCGGTTTAAGCCGAACGACTTAAATCCGACCTATCTCTGGCATTGTCGACTTGGTCACATCAACGAGAAACGCATAGCGAAGCTTCATTCTGATGGACTTCTTGATTCTTTTGATTATGAGTCAATTGAATCATGCGATTCTTGTTTGATGGGCAAGATGACAAAATCTCATTTTTCTGGAAAAGGAGAACGGGCTACAGAGTTGCTAGAACTCATACATAGTGATGTATGCGGTCCTATGAGCTCTCCCGCTAGAGGAGGTTATCTGTACTTTGTTACGTTTACTGATGATTTCAGTAGGTACGGTTATGTCTACTTGATGAGACATAAGTCTGAAACGCTGGAATTGTTCAAGATTTTCAGAAACGAGGTACAGAACCAACTTGGCAAGACGATCAAGTTGCTTCGATCTGATCGAGGTGGCGAGTATATGAGCCAAGAGTTCACTGACTATCTGGCAGATTGTGGGATTGTCTCACAGCTGACTCCACCTGGAACGCCACAGTGGAATGGCGTGTCTGAGAGGAGGGGACCGTCCGTTCCAGTCTTCGGGTTTTTCCAAAAATTAAACCGACAGTCGGTCTGGACCTCGGACAATCCGGGATTCCGAAGATTCGGAATTTTGATCGAACAATTGTTGTGTTGGATCGATTATCAGAATCGGAATCAAAGCCTCACTTAAGACCAAGCTTGATGACAATCCAGAATTCAGAGTTTTGATTGTGCAAACGTTGTCTCGAATCAAATATCTGAATTAGGATATTGAGAGGGTTCTGGTATCGAATCTAAGGTAAACAATTGTTGTTTGGCCAAGGGATTCTGTACATAGACGACTCAATTGAACTAAGAGTAGTTCAACTGAGTTGATCAGAACAACTTGACTGGAATGACTTGAATTCAGTCAAGGTATCCTGGTGTTCAAGACAAATGAAGCCTCATATTTTAATCTCAAGCTATTACCGCCCATTAGTAGAGCAACTGTCAAGGCCTCGATCGTCATGGTTACGGGTCATGCCCTAGCTGAGCGTGCCTGACTATCTTGGTGAGGCAGTATGGAGAAATCGTGATTCTCATAGCTCGAATATGGTTGAGCTTGAATTGGGTTATCAAGTCGGACTTGGACCTGATGGTAAGGATGAGATGAGGAACATGCAGTAATAGCGTATCACTATCCCATACTCATCTAGGAATCACATAGGATGCGATTGACAATGTGTTGTCTACCTAAATAGCATGGTTTTGAGCGTCATGCCCTAGCTGACTCAGAAGCATGTGAAATATGGATCCTAGCTCACTTAGAAACTCATTGAGGGTGTTTTTCTTAGTGGGAGCCTGTCATATTACATCTATTGTCTGTGTTAGTAGGAGTACTAAGCGACTTGCATATCTTTTGTCTGTTTGTTTGTCTTTTTCTGTAGTACATATCTGTTGCAGGAATCTGGTTAATCTTACCATGCGATCTATCCTTATGAAGGATAAGCCTCTGACCAAGGCTTCTAGATCGATCATTGATGCTTATGGGAAGCATATGGATGATGGTCTAGACGTGTCCAGCTTGATGCTTGGAAAGATGTCTTCGGAATTGCGTGAGCAATTAGATGATATGGACAATTCATTGATGGTTGATCAGTTGAATGTGTCATTCCAAGAGAAAGCTGGGAGCCAAGGAAAGAATGATATGGTAGTTGTTGAAAATAGTTCCAGCAAAATGAAGCGTTCCAAAGGTAAGAACAAAAGGAAATTGACAAGTGTTGTCACTAAGCCTAAGCCCAAACCCAAGAAGGAAGAGTGTTATTTCTGTCATGCCATTGAGCATTGGTATAGAAATTGCAGACTCTACCTAGAAGATCAGAGGAAGAAGAAGCTTGCAGAAGCTTCAACTTCTGGTATCTTCATTATAGAGGCTAACTTGTGTACTTCTACATCATGGGTATTAGATACCGGATGTGCCTCACACATTTGTGCAAATGTGCAGGGACTGTGAGGAAGTAGACAATTGGCGAAGAGAGAAGTAGATCTCTGTGTCGGGAATGGAGCAAAAGTTGTTGCATTGACCGTCGGGACTTATGATCTGACTTTACCTTCTTGCCTTGTATTGGAGTTGCATGGTTGGTATTTTGTACCTGCCATCAGCAGGGACATCATATCGATTTCATGCTTAGACTCGGATGGTTTCAGATTTGTTATTGAGAACAAATGTCTGTCCATTTATAGAG
>NW_010970491.1:424595-426807 GCF_000463585.1 Tarenaya hassleriana | reverse complement strand
TTTTGGAAGATGAACCATCTGGATACAGGTCGACCTATAATGTTAGTACCAAGCGTTTTAAGCCGAATGACTTAAACCCGACCTATCTCTGGCATTGTCGACTTGGCCACATCAACGAGAAACACATTGCGAAGCTTCATTTTGATGGACTTCTTGATTCTTTTGATTATGAGTCAATTGAATCATGCGATTCTTGTTTGATGGGCAAGATGACAAAATCTTCGTTTTCTAGAAAAGGAGAACGGGCTACAGAGTTGCTAGAACTCATACATAGTGATGTATACGGTCCTATGAGCTCTCCCGCTAGAGGAGGTTATCTGTATTTTGTTACGTTTACTGATGATTTCAGTAGGTACGGTTATGTCTACTTGATGAGACATAAGTCTGAAACGCTTGAATTGTTCAAGACTTTCAGAAACGAAGTGCAGAACCAACTTGGCAAAAGGATCAAGTTGCTTCGATTTGATCGAGGTGGCGAGTATATGAGCCAAGAGTTCACTGACTATCTGGCAGATTGTGGGATTGTCTCACAGCTGACTCCACCTGGAACGCCACAGTGGAATGGCGTGTCTGAGAGGAGGAACCAGACGGACCCTATTAGATATGGTACGCCGACTCGTCGTGAAAGGGTTTCGGCAGATTCATGGTATAGACTATGATGAAACCTTTTCACCAGTTGTGATGCTTAAATCCATACGGATTCTGCTGGCCATAGCTGCGTATTATGACTACGAGATATGGCATATGGACGTCAAGACCGCATTCCTTAATGGGAATTTGCTCGAGGATGTGTACATGACACAACCCGAGGGTTTTGTTGATCCTAAGAGTCCGAGGAAGGTGTACAAGCTTCAGAGATCCATTTATGGACTGAAGCAAGTTTCGAGGAGCTGGAATCTTCGATTTGACGAGGCGGTCAAAACGTTTGGCTTCCTGCAAAACGAAGATGAGCCATGTGTTTACAAGAAGGTCAGTGGGAGCGCAGTGGTCTTCCTTGTACTTTATGTAGATGATATATTGCTCATCGGAAATGACATTCCTACCTTGCAAGGAGTAAAATCCTGGCTAGGATCGGTCTTTTCGATGAAGGACTTAGGAGAAGTTGCCTATATTCTAGGAATCAAGATCTATAGAGATAGATCGAGAAGGCTTCTTAGTCTAAGTCAGAGTACATACATGGACAAGGTCTTGAATCGGTTCAAGATGCAAGACTCCAAGAGATGTGCCTTGCCAATGGGACATGACGTGGCTCTTAGAAAGACTCAGTGTCCAAAGACACAGGATGAGCAAGAGCGCATGAGTAGGATCAATATGCCTCGACAATTAGATCCATCATGTACGCCATGTTGTGTACTCGCCCGGATGTATCATATGCATTGAGTATGACTAGTAGATATCAGTCTACACCAGGTGAGGCTCACTGGATTGCGGTCAAGAACATCCTTAAGTACTTGAGAAGGACTAAGGATTTGTTCTTGGTGTATGGCGGATTGGAAAACGAGCTCGCTATAAGGGGTTATACCGATGCTAGTTTCCAAACCGACAGAGATGACTTCATATCGCAGTCAGGTTACGTTTTCTACCTAAACGGTGGGGCTATTAGTTGGAAGAGTTTCAAACAGCCAACCGTTGCAAATTCGACTACAGAAGCCGAGTACATAGCAGCATCGGATGTAGCTAAGGAAGCTGTTTGGATCAGAAAATTCGTGGGAGACCTGGGCGTCGTTCCTAGCATTGCAGATCCCATTGAATTGTACTGTGACAACAATGGTGCGATCGCACAAGCTGAGGAACCCCGGTCACACCAGAGATCCAAACACATACTCAAGCGATTTCACTTAACCAGAGAAATCATCGACAGAGGAGACGTGAAAATAAGCAGAGTGTCGACGGATGATAATATTGCCGACCCGCTGACGAAGCCTCTCCCTTCGTCAAAGCATGATGGTCATGTTATAGGTATGGGGATTAGATGCTTGTAGGATAGATCATAGAGCATAGTGGGAGATTGTTGGTTGTAATGCTCTACGATGATCCGTGATATGACATTTTGACTATGTATTGATTCATTGGTTTATGAATGCATTACTTTTCCCGTGATATGATTGGCATGTTTGTTATATTACGGTAAATATCCTTGAATCATTGCAGATGATTCTAAATTCCCTGGTCAGTTATCATTGTGGGAACAATGATGAATTAAGACCAACAT
>NW_010970491.1:420584-423655 GCF_000463585.1 Tarenaya hassleriana | reverse complement strand
AATTAACCTAGACTCAACAAATACCGCAAGTGTACGGATCGTATGTAGTCGCTAGGGTCGAACACAGGGACAAGTAAACAACTGAATTAAACCCAAATCCAAATCAAGGTCCAGAGAAAATAATATGGGTGGAAGAATGTGGCAAAGCGAACAATGAGAACGGTTGTAACTATGAATGATAAACACTGCAGGTTTCGGGATTACTTTACATGCAAGGGTCTTCTCTAAAGATGTAGATTCTGTGGTTTCTAAATCCAATTCAGGGAATTCAAGCTCTAAAATAGAGATTAACTCTCTCGCGTCTAACCTCACTATCCAGGTTTTATCCTACTAATCTCTCGATTCAATAGTCTAAACCCTGAATGCATGAACGAACGCTATCATAATCCCTAGGCAAATATCCATCTCTCGATGCAATACCTGTTCTATTTACGGAGTTATTTCCAGGTTAGAATCCCATATGTCTATGCGAATTAAAACCCTAAGTTCATTAAATCATGTGGCCAACAAGATCAAACGCATTAAGAACAACTCAATAAACTGAATCAAATAAATAAAACCACATAGTCTGAAATTAAAAATCAAAGATCCCTACATAGCAAATCCCTAACCCACAACAAAGGAATTACTCGCTAAACATCGAGACGTCAGAGTTCATATCAATAATACAAAACATCGTAAAATAGAAGAAAGGAAGAATGCTTAGTCGATTTCCCGGCTTCGTAATCTCCGTCTTCTACTTCGATCCCTTGCCTCTTGATAATCGCCCCCCTTTTGTGTGCTCTAGGGTGTATTCTCTGTGTAAAGCTTCAATCAATTTCGACCTAGAGGCTTTCCCCTCTTATTTCCCTTCGGTTTGGACAAAATTGGAAGTTTTCCCGAATCTGGGGGTCAAACTGATCGTTTCGGCAAAGCCAAACCGATCATTTCTGAGCAATTTTTCAACTTCTGCGATGCCGAACCGATCGTTTCGTCCATCCCGAAACGATCGTTTCGTGTCTCTGAGCAGTTTCGATGAGCTTCACGAATTCGCTCATAACTTCCTGCTCCGATGTCGGATTTGGATGATCTTGGTGTCTATGCGTAGATATTGAGAAGATCTTTCCAATGATATACACATGATTTGGACTTGTAGAGAAAAAGTTATTAGACTTGCAAGATCTGACATTTTCTGAGCTTCACGTTTTCTCTGAAAACACTCCAAATGTTTCTGTTTCGTCCGTGATGTTCGGTAGTCCATGTTTTCCACTCCTTTTGATCTTTTTATATCTGAAAACCTATTTGAACACCAAAGAACACAACCATGCAATATCGAAGCCAAATGTGCCCTAGAATGCCTAAAAATATATAAAATAGAGTGAAATACGCTGGACATCCTATATCAAAACGTCACCCAAAATACGTGTTATCAGCGTCTTGCTAGAGGCTAACCATGACTTGTGGTTCGGGAAAAGGTTTCCGAAGCCACTACCACTTCGAATGGGCCTACAGGGTCACACATCATTAGAGATGGATCACACGTGAAGAAAACAACGTGAGAAAGGAACCACGGAACGAGCTGGAAGGGTTCCAGACAGCCAGACCGTCCGGTTCAGGCCTGGACCGGACGGTCCAGCCATGTCAGTCCATCCATTCCGCTGAAGAATGGACCGACCGTCCCGCGAGCACCAGACTGTCCGGTCCAGACCTGGACCGGATGGTCCAAGCGTACAGACCGTCCGTTCTGCGTATAGTTACGGACCGTCCGTTCTGCGTAGAAGGTCATGTAGGGTTTTCCTGGGATCTCATGAGCGAATCCTATTCCTAAGAGATCGGTTCTAGCGTTTGCGCAGCGGATGTAAAACAAAAATTTGATAAAACCCTAAAACCTATCATGCATGATCTTGTAGAAACGTTAGAACGCTTACCTCAATCGATCCGGGGCCTGTTTCAATTGATGTGTTCGTCCGATCACTATAGGCATGAAGAATACCTCGCCCTCTACACGTATCCACACCTCGGGATGGATTCCAACCTTTGGAACTTGTCTGCTAGGACACGAATCTTCTATTCGATGATGTGATCTGAGAAAACGTGACTTCTATCACTTCTTGTGCCCTCTAGACTCTCTAAAAGGTCTCAAGAAGTTCTCTAGGTCGGCCCGCTAGTGTTAGGGTTCTATTTCTCCTCTTATTCAAGTGATTAACCCTAGATCCGGACTTTAAAATTAAATCCGAACGCCAGACCGAACGGACTGCTTAGTAGTCCGTTCGGTCTGGACACTTGGTCCGTTCGGACCAGTTTCATAACTGGGTCCGTTCGAACTGACGGGTCAGTCCGTTCGGTCCAACACTTGGTCCGTTCGGACTGAACTCTCTAGTCCGTTCGGTCCAACAATTTGGTCCGTTCGGACTAGATGCTCCGGTCCGTTCGGTCTACTCCTAGACCGAACGGTCCGGACCTCTTGTCCAGATTTCTCGACGTTTTCTCGTCAATTTGTCCTTCCCTGCGTGTGTGACCCTGTAGGTCCATTCGATATAGTAGTATAACCCGAAATCTCTATTCCGGATATACAAGTCATAGGCGGTCTCTAGCAAGACACTATGACTACCTATCTCGAATAGAGTTTGTTCGTGATCTTACGAACGCCAGAGATGATTCCGGTTGATGATCCTTTTGTATCACGATATCATATGTCGAATATAAGGCATGGACAAGCGACCTTATCTGATTCGACTGCTTTCTCGTTCACTGAGTTCGACTGTCTGAAATAGACGACGTTCGTCTGTAGTGCGGCCACACATTTCTACAGTCTCGCTCACACGAGGGGCCCAGCGATATCTCTCTCTTTTACGAGAGGTACAAATTCCGTCATGACTATCTACAATCCAGCACATGATTCGTTTCGTACGTGATACATGCCTTTATAGTCCTCCTGTTACGCAGGACGTTTGACGTAATCAAAGTACCAACTCCTCATGTTGGATTCCGTAGATATCTCAGGTCTAAGGATCCAATCATGGAACCGTCATATGAGATTCAAGTCATGACGCTAGTCCATGTGACAATCTCATGCGGGTCAATCCAGTATT
>NW_010970491.1:418640-420200 GCF_000463585.1 Tarenaya hassleriana | reverse complement strand
CAATGTTGTCGTCTGTCGACACTCTGCAAATGTGCACGTCTCCTCTGTTTATAATCTCCCTGATAAGGTGAAATCGTGTGAGTATGTGTTTGGATCGTTGATGGGATCTGGGTTCTTTCGCTTGTGCGATCGCTCCATTGTTGTCACAATACAGAGCAATGGGGCTATCAGCACTCGGAATGACACCCAAGTCACCAACAAACTTTCTGATCCAAACAGCTTCCTTTGCTGCGTCCGACGCTGCAATATACTCAGGTTCTGTAGTAGAATCTGCAATGGTCGCCTGTTTAGAACTCTTCCAGCTAACAGCGTCTCCGTTCAAGCAGAAAACATAGCCAGACTGCGATCTGTAGTCATCCGGGTCTGACTGGAAACTAGCATCGGTGTAACCTCTTACAGCGAGCTCGTCTTCCGACGCACCGTATACCAAGAATACATCCTTAGTCATTCTCAAGTACTTCAGGATGTTCTTGACAGCAATCCAGTGTGACTCACCTACATCTGACTGATATTTACTCGTAATGCTCAACGCGTATGATACATCCGGTCGAGTACAAAGCATGGCATACATGATCGATCCAATTGCCGAAGCATATGGAATCCGATCCATGCGTTCTCGCTTATCAGGTGTCATAGGACACTGACTCTTGCAGAGAACTGTGCCACTGCTCATCGGTAAGGTTCCTTTCTTGGAATCTTGCATCTTGAACCGTTTCAAGACCTTATCGATGTAAGTACTCTGACACAATCCTAGAAGACGCCTCGATCTATCTCTATATATCTTGATGCCTAGAATATAGGCCGCTTCTCCTAGATCCTTCATAGAAAACTGCGTTCCTAGCCAAGACTTAACGTCTTCCAAGGTAGGAACGTCATTCCCTATAAGGAGAATGTCATCCACGTACAGTATAAATGGACCTCTGAAGCTTGCACACCATTCTCGGGTTCCTTGGATCGACAAAACCTTCGGGTTATGTCATGTACACATCCTCGGTCATGTTCCCGTTAAGGAACGCGGTCTTGACATCCATTTGCCATATCTCATAGTCGTAATATGCGGCTATGGCAAGTAGGATCCTGATGGACTTCAGCATAACTACGGGCGAAAAAGTCTCATCATAGTCAATACCATGAATCTGACGGAATCCTTTCGCCACAAGTCGTGCCTTATACGTGTGCACGTTGCCATCCATGTCTGTCTTTTTCTTGAAGATTCATTTGCATCCGGTGGATTTTATCCCTTCAGATGCATCAACCAGAGTCCATAATTGGTTGTCTGACATGGATTGCATCTCGGACTTCATAGCCTCGCGCCATTTCTCGGAATCGGGACTCGCCATAGCCTCTGGGTCCCTACATATCGATAAAAATCGGCATCCAACTCTCCACGAATAATATGATGATCTAAAAATCAATCCAAATTAATATCCATCATCCGGTATGTGATCTGATGATTCAGAAGTCGACCCGAATCGCCAGCCATCGGCATATGGTCAACAATTCGAACCAAATAACGAGTCATGCCCGATGAGTTTATCTATTGTTGGTTGATCCTATTGT
>NW_010970491.1:416504-418092 GCF_000463585.1 Tarenaya hassleriana | reverse complement strand
CCAAGCTGGTTCTGTACTTCGTTTCTGAAAGCCTTGAACATTTCAAGTGTTTCAGACTTATGTCTCATTAAATAGACATAACCGTATCGACTGAAATCATCAGTGAACATAACGAAGTACAGATAACCTCCTCTAGCTGGACAACTCATTGGTCCGCATACATCACTATGTATTAGATCCAATAATTCTGTCGCTCTCTGTCCTTTCCCCTTGAAAGGATGCCTTCATTTCTGAATGCCTTGAACATTTCAAGTGTTTCAGACTTATGTCTCATCAAATAGACATAACTGTATCGACTGAAATCATCAGTGAACGTAACGAAATACAGATAACCTCCTCTAGCTGGACAGCTCATTGGTCCGCATACATCACTATGTATCAGATCCAATAACTCTGTCGCTCTCTGTCCTTTTCCCTTGAAAGGATGCTTTGTCATCTTTCCCATCAAACAAGACTCGCATGATTCAAGAGACTCAAAGTCAAATGAATCCAGAAGACCTTCAGAATGAAGCTTCTGTATGCGTTTCTCGTTTATATGGCCTAGACGACAATGCCAGAGGAAGGTCGGGTTTAAGTCGTTCGGCTTAAACCGTTTAGTACTCACGCTATAGATGGATGATGTCGAGTTCGAAGGCTGATCATTCAAGACGTATAAACCATTAACTAGATAACCATTACCATAGTAAATATTGTCTCGATAAATCATCAAACTCGAGTTCTCAATCACAAATCGAAAACCATCCAGATCCAGACAAGAAATAGAAATAATGTTTCTGCTAATCGCAGGAACATAGTAACAATTACTAAGCTCTAAAACAAGTCCAGAAGGAAGATGCAAATAGTAAATGCCAACACACAATGCAGCAACTCTTGCTCCGTTTCCGACGCGTAGATCCGCTTCTCCCTTATCTAGCATCCTACTTCTTCTTAGTCCCTGCACATTTCCACAAATGTGTGAGGCACTTCCGGTATCTAATATCCACGAAGATATAGTATAGATGTTAGCCTCTATAACGTGGATACCTGAGGCAGGAGCTTCACCAAGCTTCTTGTCCTTCAGATCCTCCAAGTAAAGGTGACAATTACGCTTCCAGTGTCCAGACACTCCGCAGTAATGACAGTCACCCTTATCGGGCTTAGGCTTAGGCGTAGAGGCAACTTTTGTCTTTTTCGCCACCTTCTTTTTGGCTTTACCCCGCCGCTTCTTGCTGGAGCTTTTCTCAACAGCAAGCACAGTCTTGGGCACCACGATATCCTGTTCAGCCGATTTCAACATCCCATGCAGTTCGGCTAAGCTCTTAGTCATCCCGTGCATATGGTACTGCATCATGAACTGGTTATAGTCCTCGGGTAATGACATCAGGATCAAGTCTGCAACCAAGTCACCATCGAAGTTCACTCCCATACGCTCAAGTTCCTCAACATGAGCTCGCATGTTGAGAACGTGGGTGTTGACAGAGCTGCCTCTCGGCATCTCCGTCTTCACAAGAGCCCTTAGCGTCTTGTACTTTTCAGTACGCGCTAGCTCCTGAAACATGGTCTTGAGCTGTTCGATCATATCAAACACGCTATTCCCCTCAAACTGCTT
>NW_010970491.1:414842-415746 GCF_000463585.1 Tarenaya hassleriana | reverse complement strand
CGACTTAACCTAAGGTAAACCATATTCAAGGTGTGGGAACCACGATTTCCCACCCTGCCTCACAAAGATAATCCGGCACGCTCAGCTTTGGCATGACCCGTGTTACGGACGATCGATGCCTTGACAGACGCTTTAGTAATGGGAGGTACACACTTAGCATTACATAAATAAGGGATTTTCGAAACCACACTTAGATCAAGCATCTACTTTCAAGCTATGAGAACCACCATTTCTCCATCTTGCCTCACCAAGATAATACGGCACACCCAGCTTTGGCATGGCCCATGACACATATGATCGAGGCCTTGACAAGTGCTTTACTTGTAGAGCTCCTAGATCTAACCGGTTGTAGAGTTATCTACGGGTTCCTAGCATGCGATCATATCGATCTAGGGTTTGGTTTACTAGGTTTCATGCAGCGGAAGAAAGATCTAAACCTAGTCAAACGTCAAACGCAACCAAACTCCCAAAAAACCCGAAAGATCGTGTATATCACCGAGGGAATCGTTACTTACCTCGTTCTCGATGAGACTTGAAGTTTATTTCGATCCGGGGCCTGTTCTAAATCACCAAGAGCTGAAAGTACAGCTCCTCTACACGTATCCACACCGACGGGAAGGATTCCAAACGATTTGGAACAAATCTGCTAGGATTAGTGAAGAAAAGGGTAACTCAAGAGACGAGATCCAATCCCGGGACAATAGAAATCCAAGAGAACAGCTTCTCTAGGGTTCTAGGATGTTTCTCTGAGTTTTAGGTCAGCCTTAATTAAGTTTGGACGAAACCCCAAACTTAAATAAGATTAGAAAACCCTAAAAACGAATATTTGGAAATTTTCCGGACCCCGATCCGCCGGACCAGGAGCTTGGTCCGGCGGACCAAACTTAGTCCGAGGCCCACGGAC
>NW_010970491.1:412505-413458 GCF_000463585.1 Tarenaya hassleriana | reverse complement strand
ATGATCTATCCTATAAGCATCTAATCCCCATACCCTTAACATGACCATCATGCTTTGACGAAGGGAGAGGCTTCGTCAATGGGTCGGCAATATTATCATCTGTCGACACTCTGCTTATCTTCACGTCTCCTTTGTCGATGATTTCTCTGATCAAGTGAAATCGCCTGAGTATGTGTTTGGATCTCTGGTGTGACCGGGGTTTCTTAGCTTGCGCAATCGCACCATTGTTGTCACAGTACAACTCAATGGGATCTGCAACGCTAGGAATGACCCCTAGGTCTCCCACGAATTTTCTGATCCAAACAGCTTCCTTAGCTGCATCCGATGCAGCTATGTACTCGGCTTCTGTAGTCGAATCTGCCACGGTTGGCTGTTTGGAATTCTTCCAACTGATAGCCCCACCGTTCAGGCAGAAAACATAACCTGACTGCGATCTGAAGTCATCTCTGTCAGTTTGGAAACTAGCATCGATATAACCCTTTATAGCGCGCTCGTCTTCCAATCCGCCATACACCAAGAACAAATCCTTAGTCCTTCTCAAGTACTTAAGGATGTTCTTGACCGCAATCCAGTGAGCCTCACTTGGTGTAGATTGATATCTACTAGTCATGCTCAATGCGTATGATACATCTGGACGAGTACACAACATGGCATACATGATGGATCCAATTGCCGATGCATATGGAATCCTACTCATGCGCTCTTGCTCATCATGTGTCTTTGGACACTGAGTCTTGCTAAGAGCAATGTCATGTCCCATTGGCAAGGCACCCCTCTTGGAGTCTTGCATCTTGAACCGATTCAAGACCTTGTCAATGTATGTACTCTGACTTAGACCAAGAAGCCTTCTCGATCTCTAGCTCCTCGAAGCCTGCTTCAGTCCATAAATGGTTCTCTGAAGTTTGCATACTTTCCGTGGACTCTTAGGGTCGACAAAACCCTCGGGTTGTGTC
>NW_010970491.1:402421-405472 GCF_000463585.1 Tarenaya hassleriana | reverse complement strand
GGTTTCTGTGCAACGATTGATCATAATCCGAATGGATAATCCAATCGATTATGCAATCCCAATCCCGAAGCTCTCACTCAATCAAACATATATAATATCTTGATTAAGTTACATACATTCATTCACTATGGACCATCCATAAGAAAGAATCATGTTATTCTGAATCACAGTTGATCGGTTTTAAGCAACAGTTGCTCAAACTAGATCCCGAAACGCAAAATCAAATTTTTGTGAAGCGTCGGGTCCTAGATCGATCGGTCTAGGCCTAGACCGATCGGTCTACGCGGTTCGGTCTTCGGGTCTGCGTCGGTCCGTTCGGTCTGGAATGGTCAGTCCGAACGGACTGACTCTTCAATCCGTTCGGTCCGACTCTCCAGACCGTTCGGACTCTTGCCCCTTCGGACTTTCTCTCTCGAACTAGTGACCTAGATCGGACGGACTGGCTCGGCAGTCCGTTCGGTCTACACACCTTAGTCCGTTCGGTCCAACATCTTGGTCCGAACGGACTGAGGTCATTTAGTCCATGGAGACGACAAACCCTAGACCGTCCGGTCCAGAGGACCAGACTGTTCGGTCTAGGCGGAAAAACGCGATCAGATCACGTTCTTCGTCGTTTCGGTCCCGTTTCAGATCCGATTTCGACCCCGTTTTCGCCTGTGAACTCAGAACAGAAGCCTCTTGCACACTATGCAACAAAGAACATGAAATCTACCCTAGACCCATAACCAAATCATGCATAGCATCAAAGCAAACACAGATTCAAACAATTCAAATCCTATAATGTGCGTGATCGGGTTCTAACAAAATCATGCAGAGCAACCATGCTCTGATACCACTGTAGGGTTTTCCTGGGATCTCATGAGCGAATCCTATTCCTAAGAGATCGGTTCTAGGGTTTGCGCAACGGATGTAAAACAAAAATTTGATAAAACCCTAAAACCTATCATGCATGATCTTGTAGAAACGTTAGAACGCTTACCTCAATCGATCCGGGGCCTGTTTCAATTGATGTGTTCGTCCGATCACTATAGGCAGGAAGAATACCTCGCCCTCTACACGTATCCACACCTCGGGATGGATTCCTACCTTTGGAACTTGTCTACTAGGACACGAATCTTCTATTCGATGATGTGCTCTGAGAAAACGTGACTTCTATCACTTCTTGTGCCCTCTAGACTCTCCAAAAGGTCTCAAGAAGTTCTCTAGGTCGGCCCGCTAGTGTTAGGGTTCTATTTCTCCTCTTATTCAAGTGATTAACCCTAGATCCGGACTTTAAAATTAAATCCGAACCCCAGACCGAACGGACTGCTTAGTAGTCCGTTCGGTCTGGACACTTGGTCCGTTCGGACCAGTTTCATAACTTGGTCCGTTCGAACTGACGGGTCAGTCCGTTCGGTCCAACACTTGGTCCGTTCGGACTGAACTCTCTAGTCCGTTCGGTCCAACAATTTGGTCCGTTCGGACTAGATGCTCCGGTCCGTTCGGTCTACTCCTAGACCGGACGGTCCGGACCTCTTGTCCAGATTTCTCGACGTTTTCTCGTGCATTTGTCCTTCCCTGCGTGTGTGACCCTGTAGGCTCATTCGATATAGCAGTATAACCCGAAATCTCTATTCCGGATATACAAGTCATAGGCGGTCTCTAGCAAGACACTATGACTACCTATCTCGAATAGAGTTTGTTCGTGATCTTACGAACGCCGGAGATGATTCCGGTTGATGATCCTTTTGTATCACGATATCATATGTCGAATATAAGGCATGGACAAGCTGATACGTGTGTACCGAGTCTAAAATCTATAACCCGATTCACAACTCACCGCAAGGATACGGATCGTCGTAACACGGGGTCGAACACAAGGACCGGATGCTAAATCTAAACCCTAATAGAAACAAATCCAAATCGCAACCAAGTTAGGGTTCAAACATACCCAAAACACAAACGAATCCCTAACCCACAGCCGTGGATCTACTCACGATTCATGGAAAAACACTGAGAAAAACTAGAAACAGAAAGAAAAGAGGGAGAAGAAAGGCTCATGTCGACAGCAATGCGTTCTTCACGTTCCAGCTCTCCTTCTTCTTCCCGAAATCCCGTTTTACTCCTATTTCTTTCACCAAAGCTCTCTAAAGTCTGTATAAAGTCTGTCCCCCTCTTTTGGACGTCTGTAGAGTCCTTTTATCAACCCTAGGCGATGCTCCCGAAGTCCTACTCCCCTTCCAATTCTGAAAATTCGATCTGGGCTTTTTTCTGGGTTTTGACTCGGACCGAGTCAGTACTCTGACTCGACCGAGTCAAAACGAAACATAATGAATTCGGCCCAGCCCAATCTTCTGACTCGGGCCTTCTGACTCAGGCATGTTGACTCGGGGTACACTGACTCGGACGTTCTGACTCGGTCTCCTCGTAACAGGCTTGAATTGGGCCCTTTTCAGCATGTTGACTCGGCCAAATTTCTGTTGTTGACTTTGGCCGAGTCAAGGTAGGAAGTTCTTGATGTATTTCAATCCTTTTAGCTCCAGATTGCTTCCATCTTGGTCCAAATCTCATCCAAGACCTGTAATCCAATAAAAACACAACCAAACCGAGTTCCGTAGCCTAACGCGCCTATAATGCCTACAAATGAACATGATCCTCATGTAAATCCTATAAAAACGTCCAGGAAATATAGAGAGAATTAGGAGTTATCAAAGCATATGATGGAAAAGTTACCATCATTATCCTCTGGATTATATTTCACAATAGAGAGAATTAGGAGTTATTCAAATCCCCCCCAGACTTAAACCTTTGCTCGTCCTCGAGTAAGGAACGAAGGAATAAAATCTGCAAAACAGGGATGACGAACATCAAATAGCATCATCATGAAACTCAAAAGCGAAACATCCATCCGATGCTAGCTCCCCGTGAATCGTACCCAAACCGGTCTACTATGATCTTTCTACCAAAGACTAATCTACCTAGTCATGGGACTTTTATTGCCACCTAGAACCCGTTAGAATCTCTACAACTCACCAAGCCTATTTCTGAACCTATCATTATCTCAACTTTTGC
>NW_010970491.1:399256-402181 GCF_000463585.1 Tarenaya hassleriana | reverse complement strand
TTTTCCCAAGGCGTTTGTTGAACTAGATTTTTTCGACCTGCAAGACTCGAAAAAGGTTCTAAACGAAACATATAACCTGGATATAGTCGTTTCAACTCCGTAGGTCCCAAACAACAACCTTATCCCACAAACTATATATAGAAGTCTGGAGAACTATCAATTCGACACGGTTCAACCACATTCTACAAAGTCACTAGATCATCAAGATGTTTCTACTCTATCATTCCACAAATCTTCCAAATGATGTTCAAAACGGGTGTCCGAGGTGTGCACGTGAACCTATATGATCCTATATCTATATGTCATATGCAATCATGCAAACCTAACAAAAATCGTCTATATGGGAAAAGGAAAAAGAAAACGTGAATGCAACTAATGCAAAGTGATATGCAAAAGTGAAAAATTTTCCTAAGTCTATATGCCATGATAAAATGCACCTAAACTAAATGCAATCCTAAATAGATAGGCCTGAATAGGTGAAGGATCTATCCACCTCCCCAGACTTGAACCATACACCGTCCACGGTGTAGACTCTCACCCGGAAGAATAGAATCGGAGATAACGTACGAAGAGAACCAGTAAAAGGGTAGAGAAGGCTTAGCTCTGCGAAATTCGTTCGCTCGCAATGAAGTTAACTCACGTCAAACGCCAGAACTCTCACACTCTCTGTGAACTGGGATCTATCCACTCATCGTCACTCGGAAACTGGTACTCATCTCTCATGTATCGGTATGAACGCTCATAGAACAACAAACGTTAACCGAAAAAAACATAGAGGCTCGTATATAGATAAATAAGTCCAGAGTATGCAAAATCCGAGTCTCCAAAATACATCCGAAAGGCCTACTACATCTCTACTAAAATAGAAAATGGAAGACCTACCTGGGTCTAGTCGTCTGCTGGTGCATCGTCTCTGTCGTCCTCCATGGGTACTGGTGGCTGCTCGTCTGGGAATAGTCGGTTGCGGAACCCGCGAAACTCCCCATATAATGCATCGTGCTGTATCCTGAGTGCCTGCATCTGATCAACCAGCTGTGATGAAGTCCCGCACCATCTGGTGTACATGTTCGTCATCTCGGAGTCGACATGGCTCCGCATGTCTGTCATAGCGCTCTCGACTGAACTCCTAATGTCGACCACTGCTCTGTCTACTGAGCTCCGCGTGTCCAACATCGCCTCATACATGAAGCGCTGGAAGTCGTCCTGTGGCTGGAATGTGTATCCATAACTGTCTGGGCCACAAGTAGGTGGTGGCGGTGATGGTCGCGTGAAGTCTGGCTCTGGAAATGAAGCAGTGGGCGGTGGCAGTGGAGATGACTGAAGCAAGTCATCGGGTGGTCGGGATGTCCCTGCCTCTGAAGTGTGGTGCTCCGAATGTGTGGGCGGTGCAGGCGGCTCGTCGTATGCCTCCTCCTCTAGACCGGATCGCTGTCCTGGTGTGAGGTCTAGTAAGAGCCCCTCTAGAGTGATAGGTGGCAGATGTATGTTCGGCAGAAGGAGGCGTTTCTTGATGTTGCTGCCGCGCTCATAGTATAGCCAGTAGGTTCGGCGACCATCGATATCGATAGAGGACTTCTGTCGCAGCACCTTGATGTTCAGCGTGGAGGATGGGCTGCATCGGGTCCTCTCGTACCTACCGACGTTGACTCCCACTCGTCTAGCTATCCGGGTGATCATACCTCCGACGAACACTTCGACTCCAGAGTCAGCCTACTGGATCGAGTATAAGTGGAGTGCTACTCGGGATGCTAGATCAACGCGAGACATTCCCCAGTCGGACCCATCGTAAAGTGGACTCAGGGCCTGTCGGATGAACTGTAGCTCCATCTGGGATACTGACCCTGGATCTTTCCTAGCAAACAATGTGTTAGCTAGGATCATATGAAAATACCTGACTGCAGGGTGTCGGATCCATGTAGACTTCAGACGACTGGCTATGTAGTCGCGGGATCCTATCTCTGACCAGAACTGTCGTAGTGCGGATCCGCTCACGGATGGAAGCTCGGCCGTCTCCCTGGGAGCAACACCGAGGATCTCGGAGAACTGAGCCATGGTGAGGTGGTAGGGATGCCCGGCTATCTAGAATGCCATGTAAGCTCTGCTGGCGTCGCCATCCTGGGGAATGTACAGGCGGTATGATGCCAGAAATTCCGCCGTCAGCTGTCTATATGTCGATTCACGAGCCTCGAGGATGCTGAGCCATCCTAATTGGTCGCACAAGCCGTGGACCTGCTCGTAGAATCCTAGCTCGATAATCTCCTCGTCTGGGAATTTGGTGCAGTAGATCAGGTTGGAGAAGTAGGTTGCTGTCTGCTGCATGTCAGGAGTGGGCAGGCGGAAGGGAGGCTCGTGGTCGGTATCGCTGACTACGATCGTCGGAGGGGTCAGGGTCGTCACTGCGTCCGCCCGCGGTTGAAAAGGAGCAAGAGGTGGAATGTGGTCCTCGCGAACGTCGGATGCTCTAGCTTTTGTCTTGCGGGTGGCCATCAGAAACTCGAGACAAAGACAGGTGAGTGCGACCGGGATCGCCAATACGAGTGGAAAAAGGCCCGGATATCGCACAGAAGACCGACTCGGCCGAGTCAAGACTGCCAGGGCCGAGTCAGAACGTGCTGTCAATGTAATAGATATTGCCTCGGTCGAGTCAACATGTGACTCGGACCGAGTCAACACGCAGTCCTCACTGGTATTCCGCGTTTTGCCTCGGTCGAGTCACACCTTGACTCGGATCGAGTCAAAACGCTGTTCGTTCCGCCGAACGAAACGCTGCGCTAAAAACTCCCGAAATCACCGAAATCAATCGAAAAACTCATGGGTAATCAAGAATAGGCATGTATGTGCAAAGATCTGTGTTCCAATCACTCAAAAACGCATAAAAACTTCCCGATTTGGTGAAAAGCACAAATCTCGCTCTCAACCCAAAAA
>NW_010970491.1:393582-395469 GCF_000463585.1 Tarenaya hassleriana | reverse complement strand
TCGGTGTCGGTGGTGGGGCTCAGAGAACTGACTCGGTCCGAGTCAGAACGAAGGAAGGTCGAGTCAACACTTGACTCGGTCGAGGTCGAACTATACAACACCGAGTCTGAAACGAACAAAGTTTCTGAGTGTTCCAGCGATCTGACTCGGTCCGAGTCAAGTACTGACTCGGTCGAGCCAGAATACAGAAGCTCGAATTTCTCCTCGGTTTCATCTTCTAACGCCTGTGTGAGCTCCCGAATATCCTCCTAATTGTTGTATATACTCGCATCTGATGCCAGGAGGGATATTTCAAGTGTATCAATGTCTCGGAACTGATCGAAGACTTCCTGCGTCAAGATCTCGTGTACATCAACATAACACGCTGAATCGGTAGAGGATGGCTGCTTCATATTGTGGTCTAAGGTGAACTCAACAGTCTCGTCACCTATCTTCATGGTAAGACGACCAGCTCGGACGTGTACAACCGCATCAGCCGTGTTCAGAAACGGTCGACCCAAAATAATCGGTATCTTCGAGTCTTCATCCATGTCTAAGACAACAAAATCGACGGGGACATAATAATCTCCGACTTTCAACGGAACGTCCTCGAGAATACCTGCGGGATACTTAACAGATCGATCTGCTAGCTGTAGCGCCATCCGTGTCGGCTTAAGCTCACCAATATTAAGCTTCTTGTAAATAGACAACGGTAGTAAACTGACGCTAGCACCAAGGTCGCACAATGCACGGTCTATCGCAATGTTTCCGATTTTGCAGGGAATCGAAAAACTACCAGGATCTGATCTCTTCCGTGGCAACTCATGCTGTAGAATCGCAGCGCTCACCTCTGTGCTCAAGGCTACTGTCTCCTTCCCAATTACCCTTTTCTTGGTCAAGATGTCTTTCAGAAACTTCGAATAAGAGGGTATCTGTAGCATAGCCTCATAGAACGGTATAGTAACCTCTAGCTTCTGAAGCATATCAGCAAATCTCGAGAACTGTGTATCCTCAACATGCTTCTTCAATCGAGAAGGAAAAGGAACGGGTGGTACCTTAGGTGGAGGAGCGACGTATGGCGTTTCGGCTTCCTCTGCATTCACCCGAGGTGTCTCATCTGCTATGCTTTTTCCTTTCTCTTCGGCAGTGTATCTAGATGTCGTCCCTTTTTCCGTAGGGACTGTCTCTGACAGATTCTTTCCACTCCTCAGCTCAACAGCGTTTACATGCTCTCGTGGATTTGGCTCGGGCTTCCCAGGAAATGTGCCCTGCTTCCTAGAAGGTTGTGATGCAAGCTGTGCGATCTGTGTATCCACCAGCTTCATATGTGCATCCATCCCGTCAAGCCTCCTCTCAAAGGTGTCTTGCCTTACCCTTATGCTCTATACCTCGGTTTTCAACTCCGTAAATGATGTCTTCTGATCGAGCATTAGTTGGGCAAGCATTGTCTTGATGTCTGCTTCATCGTTTTTTGCCGGTGGAGGAGCTCGGTAACCCTGATTCTGTTGTCCATATCCTGGATTCTGTTGCGCATATTCCTGATTCTGCCCCTGAAAACGTGTCTGAGTGAAGCCCGGGGGATTCTGAGGGACTCTGGAAACGCCTTGTTGCTGTGCATTCAATGCTCCGCTCGGGTTTCCGTAGGAGAAACCATGATGGTTTCTAGGCGCGTTCGGGTTGTAGAGATTAGAAGGATTCTGGTACTGATTCCTTCCTACATAGTTGACATCCTCAACCGGTTCTTCCTCTGATGCTGCCTGATCAACCACAAACATGCCAGGCTGGACTTTCGGCGGGTTAGATGTATTCTTGAGTCCCATGTGCTGCTTGATTGCCGATAAATCAGACATGACCGCTTTCAAAGCAGCGGACTCGCCCAAATCTACCCGTCCTGTAGAGCGTCTGATA
>NW_010970491.1:392511-393429 GCF_000463585.1 Tarenaya hassleriana | reverse complement strand
CTGTGTATGGCTCTCTGTGCAGCTCGGGTCTTCTCTGGGGAGTAATATTTCGCCATGAATTGTTCCTCTAGCTCCTCCCACGTCGTAATCGAGTTCGGCTCAAGGGTGTAGAGCCAATCTCTTGCCCGGTCCATCAGTGAAAAAGGAAAAGCCTCCAAGTATACATCTTCGATCGTCATGCCTCGTGCCTTTCTGATTGATCTGCACAGCATCTTGAACTGAGTCAAGTGAGCAATGGGATCTTCTGTGGGTCGCCCTCTAAAACTCGCTTGACTGAACATCGTGATGCACTGTGGCGGTAGCTCAAAGCTGTCTATGGGCGGTCTGTTGATGCATGATAGGAGTTGGGTGTGCTTCGGTGCAATGTAAGAACCCAAAGTCTCCTCTGCAACGTAGGTAGCTTCGCCCTCGGTTTGCTGATCATAAAGCGGATTCATGTGCTCTTGATTCTCGTGATGCTCCTCATCATGAACCGCATGGTCGTGCGAACTACTTGACCTCGACATAACTTCTCTTCTCTGCTGATTTCGGATGTCTCTCAAGGTACGCTCAATCTCTGGATCGTAGACTAGGTCTTCTCTCCGAGTAGAGCTACGTGTCATGCACTAGAATCCTGCAAATCGCAAGGAAAAAGAAGAACTCGAAACCAAGTGAATCCGCAAAAACCAAAGAAACAAAAAGAAAAAGAAAAAGAAAACAAGCTAAGATCTAGAATTAATAAAGACCTAGAAATAGGCTAACCAGTCCCCGGCAACGGCGCCAAAAACTTGATACGTGTGTACCGAGTCTAAAATCTATAACCCGATTCACAACTCACCGCAAAGATACGGATCGTCGTAACACGGGGTCGAACACAAGGACCGGTAGCTAAGTCTAAATCCTAATCGAAACTAAATCGAAGCAAGCAAGTAGAAGTGA
>NW_010970491.1:373211-374134 GCF_000463585.1 Tarenaya hassleriana | reverse complement strand
TGTATGGCTCTCTGTGCAGCTCGGGTCTTCTCTGGGGAGTAGTATTTCTCCATGAATTGTTCCTCTAGCTCCTCCCATGTCGTAATCGAGTTTGGCTCAAGAGTGTAAAGCCAATCTATTGCCCGATCCATCAGTGAAAAAGGAAAGGCTTCCAAGTATACATCCTCGATGGTCATTCCTCGTGGCTTCCTAACTGATCTGCACAGCATCTTAAACTGAGTCAAATGAGCAATAGGATCCTCTGTAGGCCGCCCTCTAAAGCTCGCCTGACTGAACATCGTGATGCACTGTGGCGGTAGCTCGAAACTGTCAATGGGCGGACGGTTGATGCATGATAGGAGTTGGGTGTGCTTCGGTGCAATGTACGAACCCAAAGTCTCCTCTGCAACGTAGGTAGCTTCGCCCTCAGTTTGCTGATCATAAAGCGGATTCATGTGCTCTTGATTCTCTTGATGCTCCTCATCATGAACCGCATGGTCGTGCGAACTACTTGACCTCGACATAACTTCTCTTCTCTGCTGATTTCGGATGTCTCTCAAGGTACGCTCAATCTCCGGATCGTGGACTAGGTCTTCTCTCCGAGTAGAGCTCCGTGTCATGCACTAGAACCCTGCAAACCGCAAAGAAAAAAGAAGAACTCGAAACCAAGTGAATCCGCAAAAACCAAAGAAAGAAAAACAAAAAGAAAAAGAAAAAGAAAACAAGCTAAGATCTAGAATCAATAAAGACCTAGAAATAGGCTAACCAGTCCCCGGCAACGGCGCCAAAAACTTGATACGTGTGTACCGAGTCTAAAATCTATAACCCGATTCACAACTCACCGCAAAGATACGGATCGTCGTAACACGGGGTCGAACACAAGGACCGGTAGCTAAGTCTAAATCCTATTCGAGACTAAATCAAAGCAAGCAAGTAGAAGTGAT
>NW_010970491.1:372806-373201 GCF_000463585.1 Tarenaya hassleriana | reverse complement strand
TGGAAGTATGTGGAATCTAAAATAACTAAAATAAGAAAGCAAATAAAAACGTGTAACTATCAAGCAAAGATGACCGTGGGTGTCGGGACTGTATTCGCGTGTATGGGTATATGCTAAGCATGCGAGAATCACGATATTGAATCTGTATTCGGGAATCGTCAAGTAACAAAAATAGAGAAATCACCTTCGTTCTCTAAATCCATATCCCTATGTGATTTATCAAACTAGATGCATAAAGAACACTATCATCAATCCTAGATCGATCAAACCATATTCCTATGTGAATAATACGAACTATTCTATCGATTTCGATCCGAAACTAAACCCATATTCCTATGTAGTTCAGAATCTAAAACAACTGATCAAGGGGTCAGCAAACATCAATTGACATGAAG
>NW_010970491.1:369528-372486 GCF_000463585.1 Tarenaya hassleriana | reverse complement strand
CCTCTTGTCCAGATTTCTTGACGTTTTCTCGTGCCTTTGTCCTTCCCTGCGTGTGTGACCCTGTAGGCTCATTCGATATAGCAGTATAACACGAAATCTCTTATTTCGGTTACACAAGTCATAGGCGGTCTCTAGCAAGACACTATGACTACTTATCTCGAATAGAGTTTGTTCGTGATCCTACGAACGCCAACGATGATTCCGTTTGATGATCCTTTTGTATCACGATATCATATGTCGAATATAAGGCATGGACAAGCCACCTTATCTGATTCGACTGCTTTCTCGTTCACTGAGTTCAACTGTCTGACATAGACGATGTTCGTCTATAGTGCGGCCACACATTTCTACAGTCTCGCTCACACGAGGGGGCCAGCGATATCTCTCTCTTTTACGAGAGGTACATATCCCGTCTTGACTATCTACAATCCAACACATGATTCGTTTCGTACCTGATACACGCCTTTATAATCCTCCTGTTACGCAGGACGTTTGACGTAATCAAAGTACGCAACTCCTCATGTTGGATTCCGTAGATATCTCAGGTCTTAGGATCCAATCATGGAACCGTCATATGAGATTCAAGTCATGACGCTAGTCCATGTGACAATCTCATGCGGGTCAATCCAGTATTCCGTTCTCCAACGAATACCTATGACTGTGATCGTATCCAATACCCATGATAATCTATATGATCATCAATCACACATCATACTAGTCTTATTATGTCATCATTTCCATAATGACACAAGACTAGGGAGTTTAGTATCATTCATAATGATACATGGATTTCATAACACATCTAGTATGCAAGAACATGTAATGAATCAAATAATCTCATGAACCATAGAAAGTATCAATACATCAAATGTATCTAAATAAAGCTCATAAACAGTACATCATAGAGCATAAACCAACAGGTCAGACCGTCCGGTCCAGACCTAGACCGGACGGTCCGACTTACGGGACAGTTTCTTTTTTTCGCGTTTTAGGGTTTTGGGCAATCCTAATTAATGAGGGGAGCCACCACAAACCCTAAGCAATCATCCTCAGACGTCCTAGACACTTCCTAGAGCTTGGGAGAACCTTTCTCTTGAGTTCTAAACATCGGAATATCGATTCCAAGTCTAGAACGTCGTTTTCTCTTCACCAAATCCTAGCAGATACGTTCCAAAGTGTTGGAATTCATCCCGTCGGTGTGGATACGTGTAGAGGAGTTGTGCTTTCAACTCTAGGTGATTAAAACAGGCCCTGGATCGATTGATACTTCCAGATCTTGATAGAACGAAGTAAGTATTTGAATCCCATGGTGATATATATGTTCTTTCAGGTTATTGCACAATTGGTTTTGTGTGACGTTTGGCTAGATTTAGATCTTTTCTTCCGCTGCATGAAACCTAGAAACCAAACCCTAGATCGATGAGATCGCATGCTAGGAACACGCAGGGAACCCAACATTAGTACTCACGTTATAGATGGACGATGTCGAGTTCGAAGGCTGATCATTCAAGACGTATAAACCATTCACAAGATAACCATTACCATAGTAAATGTTGTCTCGATAAATCATCAAACTCGAGTTCTCAATCACAAATCGAAAACCATCCAAATCCAGACATGAAATAGGAATAATGTTTCTGCTAATCATAGGTACATAGTAACAATTACTCAATTCTAAAACAAGTCTAGAAGGAAGATGCAAATCATAAACGCCAACACACAATGCAGCAACTCTTGCTCCATTTCCGACGCGTAGATCCGCTTCTCCCTTTGCTAGCATCCTACTTCTTCTTAGTCCCTGCACATTTCCACAAATGTGTTAGGCACTTCCGGTATCCAATACCCACGAAGATGTAGTACAGATGTTAGCTTCTATAACATGAATATCTGAGGCAGAAGCTTCACCAAGCTTCTTGCCCTTCAGATCCTCCAAGTAAAGGTGACAATTACGCTTCCAGTGTCCAGACACTCCGCAGTAATGACAGTCACCCTTATCGGGCTTAGGCTTAGACGTAGAGGCAACTTTTGCCTTTTTCGCCGCCTTCTTTTTGGCTTTACCTTGCCGCTTCTTGTTGAAGTCTTTCTCAACAGCAAGCACAGTCTTGGGCACCACGATATCCTGCTCGACCGATTTCAGCATCCCATACAGTTCGGCTAAGCTCTTAATCATCCCGTGCATATGGTACTGCATCATGAACTGGTTATAGTCATCGGGCAATGACATCAGGATCAGGTCCACACCCAAGTCTCCATCGAGCTTCACTCCCATACGCTCAAGTTCCTCAATATGAGCTCTCATGTTGAGGACGTGGGTGTTGACAGAGCTGCCTCTCGACATCTCCGTCTTCACCAGAGCTTTCAGCGTCTTGTACTTTTCAGTACGCGCTAGCTCCTCAAACATGGTCCTGAGTTGATTGATCATATTAAACACGCGCTTTCCCTCAAACTGCCTCTGCAGATTCGGGGCCATGCTTCCCAACATGAGACAGGAGATCCCAATGTCGTCAGCCTGATGCTTCAGCCAAGCATCCCTGACAGCTCTCGTGGCGTTGGCCGCAGGCTCTGGTGGTAGAGCCCCTTCCAGGACGTACGACTTCTTATCGTGCTTGAGAAAAATTCTCAAGTTACGATACCAGTCCTAGAAGTTCGTCCCAGACAACTTATCCTTCTCAAGGATAGATCGCATCGTCAAACTCAGTACGCTACCGGTTGACGCCATGTCCTACAGAAAAAGACAAAATAGAACGAATAAAACAAAATGCAGATTCTATCAATGATCTACTACCAGCTAGTCCATTATCAATCAACGACAACATAGATGCACATACAAGCTATATTCCCATAAAGAAAAATAACCCTACAATAAATTTCTATATGGGACTAAGATCCGTATTTCACATAAGAATGAGTTGTTACACTCAGCCTTACGCTATTTAGGTAGACATCTAATGTCAATCA
>NW_010970491.1:334317-369245 GCF_000463585.1 Tarenaya hassleriana | reverse complement strand
TACCATTAAGTCTCAAGTCAAACTTGACAACTTAATCTAAGGTAAACCATATTCAAGCTGTGGAAACCACGATTTCCCACCCTATCTCACAAAGATAATCCGGCACGCTCAGCTTTGGCATGACCCGTGTTATGTACGATCGATGCCTTGACAGGCGCTCTATTAATGGAAGGTACACGCTTAGCATTACATAAATAAGGGATTTTCGAAACCACATTTAGATCAAGCATCTACTTTCAAGCTATGAGAACCACCATTTCTCCATCTTGCCTCACCAAGATAATACGGCAAAACAGACGGTCTAGACTCTGCAGAACGCACGGACTAGCCATAGAATGAATGGTCTTGCCTCCGCAGCTGGAACAGACGGTCTGACACTTAGACCGTCCAGTCCATACCTGCAGACCGGGGCTCGACCTCCTGTTCCACAACCATAGTCTGTCACCCCTAAACCGTCCGGTCTGTCATTCCAGAACGGACGGTCTAGGGTACGTGATCAGATCACGTTCTTCCACTTTCTCGGCTCCGATCAGACCCGAAACTGATCCGAATTCATCTGTAGACCCAAAATTCGAACTTCTGCACTTTATGCAACATGAAACATGCAATCTACCATAGATTCAATCATCAAACATGTATAGAAATCAAAACAAACATGGATTCAAACGATTCAAATCCTAAAACGTGCGTGATTGAGTTCTACGAAATCAAAACAGAGCAACCAGGCTCTGATACCACTGTTGTGTTTCTTGGCATCTCTAGAGCGAATCATATTCCTAAGGGATCGATTCTAGGGTTTGCGCAGCGGATGTAAAAAAAATACGAAACCCTAGAACCATGCATGTATGAATCGTAGAAACGTTAGAACGCTCACCTCAATCGATCCGGAGCCTGTATCAATCGAAGAGTTCGTCCGATCACGAAAGGGAGGAAGATTACCTCGCCCTCTACATGTATCCACACCTCAGGATGGATTCCAACGATTGGAACTTGTCTGCTAGGACCCGAATCAGCTATTCGGTATGATGCTTCGAGAAAACGAGACTTAGAGACTCTTGGATCTTTTGGATCTCACCAAAAAGCTGTCAAAAGTCTGCACCAGACGGCTGCAAAAGTCTCTCTCGTCATTAGGGTTTAATCTCCTTCTTATAAGGTGATTTAATCCTAATTTCGGTCTAATTTTCGAAAAACCCGAAACCCGGAACGGACGGACCAGAAATGCACGTGGACCGTCCGTTCCTGCAAGCCAGAACGGACAGACTGCGTTCTGGACCGTCGAGTCTGGTCCTTTCGGTCCGTCCATTCCAACCCCTTCCGTCTCAGTTTTTCGGTCGTTTTCTCGTGTGTTTTGTCCTTCCCTGCGTGTGTGATCCTCTAGGCTCATTCGATATAGCAATATAACCCGAAATCTTTATTTCGGATATACAAGTCATAGGCGGTCTCTAGAAGACACTATGACTACCTATCTCGAATAGAGTTTGTTCGTGATCGTACGAACGCCAGTGATGATTCCGGCTGATGATCCTTTTGTATCACGATATCATATGTCGAACATAAGGCATGGACAAGCCACCTTATATTATTCGACTGCTTTCTCGTTCACTGAGTTCGACTGTCTGAAATAGACGATGTTCGTCTATAGTGCGGCCACATATTTCTACTGTCTCGCTCACACGAGGGGTCCAACGATATCTCTCTCTTTTACGAGAGGTACAAATCTCGTCTTGACTATCTACAATCCAGCACATGATTCGTTTCGTATCTGATACACGCCTTTATAGTCCTCCTGTTACGCAGGACGTTGAACGTATTCAAAGCACGCAACTCCTCATGTTGGATTCCGTAGATATCTCAGGTCTTGTGATCCAATCATGGAACCGCCATATGAGATTCAAGTCATGACGATAGTCCATGTGACAATCTCATGAGGGTCAATCCAGTATTCCGTTCTCCAACGAATACATATGATTGTGATCGTATCCAATACCTATGATCATCCATATGATCATCAATCACACATCATACTAGTCTTAGTATATCATTCTTCCCACAATGATACATGACTAGGGAGTTTAGTATTGTTCATAACAATACATAGATTTCATACCATATTAAGTATGCACAATACGTAATGAATCAAACACTCATCCATAAACTCATAGAAAGTGTCAATACATCAAATGTATCTAAATAAAGCTCGCAAAAACAGTACATCATAGAGCACTAAACCAACAGAGAAGACCCATGGAGTACAATGTAGCAGACCAAGTCATGGTGAAGATCATCCCACATCACTTCCTAAAGATGAGGACTCTTCACCGAAGCTTATCCCGATAATATGACGGGCCATATCTGATCATTGAGAGGATCAGAAAGATGGCCTACAACTAGGTCAATCCGTGATGCAATTGGGCCTAGTGGGAAGAAAAGGAGCGATCCGAACGTGCTGTGGACGTGTAGGAACGCAAAGGAAGCCCAACTAAGCCTTCTCAAGGACAAAGGATCCGAGAGATTGAGAATAGAAGGTCCTCGAAGGGGGTGAGAGGTCCGAGAGGTGAGAGGAAGAAACGCCGACGGTACGACGGGGTGTTTTATTGATAAGTAAAGGAAAAGGTTACAAGGGGTTCGACGGCCCGTTACACGTCTCCATACGCGGTGGTTTTAAAGCCACCGACGGTGAGTTGCAAAGGAAGAAGGCCGGTATCACGCGAACTATATATACATATAAATTTTAAAAACTTTTTATTATTGCTTTTAAATTTAAATATATTTTTTTGAATCTATAATTTATATTTTTAAATCAAAATGATAATTGTTTTTTAAAATATCAAGATAACGATATTATTTTTTTTTAAAAGTGATTGTGAATAATATATATATTTATATTTTCGTGTGCTAAAATATAAAATCAAGGGTTGAATTATAATACTAACCCTACGATTTTTTTATTTAACAAATTATATTCTAAATTAGTGTATTATTTTTGTTACCAACTAAGATTTTATCATCTTTATATTTAAAAAAAATTAAAGCTAATATTAATATTAATCAACAATCCGTATAAAATGAATTCACTTCTAATTTAAATGTATAGGAGTTGAAGTCTCATTTAATTAGGTCTTTTCACTTAGTTCACCTGTATTTTTTTAGTTTTACTTTTTATTGTTTTTAGCATCTCATTATTTATTTTACATGATCATTCAAGACTCACATTGAACTCTTCGTTTATATGATGAAATATTTGACTTAGTTATTCATACGTGACACATATATTATCATCTAATACACTATCAATTATAAGAGTTGAAGTCTCAAATAAGTTGATACTTATCAAATCTAAATTCTAATAGAACTCAAAACGACTGATCTTTATTTGGAGTATACACTTCAAAACAAAAATTTAATAACACATAATCTAAAGCGACATTTCACAGTACTCCTCATCAAAATCTTAAAATTTTTACGATATTCGTTGAAATCATTTTATATTCATAAGTTAGTTCAACATCAATAGAAAAATTATTTATTAGAGAAAAATATGCTTAGATAATTCTACAGTATTTGTTGATATTAGAGAAAAATAACTATTTTGAAAATAATTTTATTTAGAAAAGTGAGTTATCTTTATAATTTCTTTCTTTTAGTAGAGTATTTTAATTTGTTACCTAAAGATAATGAAATAAAATAAATAAATATATTTAGATATTAATATAAATTATATAATAAAACAAAAATAAATATTCAATTTTTCTCTATTCAAATCATTGAGTATAAGATATTTTATAATTAGAGCATTTGTTTGTAAGTTGTAACTCTAGTAAAACAATAAATCTAAAGCAATCGAATGAAAATGTTTAAACCGATTATGTATACCGATTGTTCCAACGTTATATTTCTCTAAATTTGTGATAAAAATATTATATATATATATATATATATATAATAGAACAATAATTAGGTATACACTTAATTATATACACACGTATATAATATATGCATATACATACATAAATATACACATATACATATATATATATAGAGAAATAATAGATATATACACACATATATATACATATATATGTATACATACATAAATAGATATAAGGTAAATTCCACTTTACAACCAATGTGGTCATATATTCTGATAATTTCAAAAAAAATATTTATTTATGAATTTAATAAAATTGAAAGAAAATTAATGTTTTCACCACTTATATTAAGATTGCAAATATTTGTTCCGACTAAATTGTTTTCTAGGTCCACTCATAGATTTATACATATATAGGTGTATATATATTATATATGTATATAACTATATATATATATATATGAATGTATATATGTATACACATATATGTGTATATCTATTTATGTGTCTATGTATATTTATGTACATGTGAATATGTATATTTATAGGAAGTTATCAATTGGGATAAAAATTATATTTGGTTAGATTTTTAATTAAAATTACTCTAATTATTAAAAAAATAAATATTGTCTGAAAACGGATATAGTATATATATATATATATACATGTACCATTTGAGATTCCAAATTATAAATTAATATTAAAATTTTATTAATTTATAGTACCATTTTAAAATAAAAATATTCCAAATTATAAACTAATACTAAAAAAACTATTAATTTATAGTACTACTTTATTACAAAAAACATTTGGTATATTATAAATAAGTTGTATACAATAGTTTTAATGTAGTTATTTTTTTGTTAGACCACGATGTGATCTGATTCAACAATGAACCGATACTTTAAACCTTACAATATGGTTATTTTTATTTTTATATATTTTTTAATTTAAAATAATCTATTATAGTTAACATTTAAATAGATTAAAAAAGAAAATATTTATTTCTAATTTTTTTTATTTAGAGTATTTTTCATTATTTTATATTAAATTAATTCATTAAAAATTCATATTCAATTGATCTTATTAGATTTATATATATTAAAATAAAAAAATGCACACCTTATATCAAATTTTTTGATAGATAATTTCGATTAAAAAATAAAATTTTATCCTTTTAATCGATTTCTATATAAAATTATAATATATATTTTTCGTTAAGATATTTTATGTATAAAATATTTCTTTTATCGAATTAATCTAATAACCTAGAATACGCCTTTTTTTACTTTATTAATAAAATATAATGTTATAGTTTTCTAGAACAAAAAAATATAAAAATAACCACAGCTATTACAATACATGACTATAATATTATTTATTTTACGTTTTTATAGACATTATATTACAACATATATGTACACCATTAAAATTTAAAAAAATAAAATATACAATATCTGATAAAGTTTTCGTCGTTTTCGTCTTTTTCATATGATATTTGAAGGAAATTAATTTTAAACAGATTAATAATTCTATAAACATGTTATTAATTGTTTATCATAAAATTAAACTATATTTTAATAGTTACAGTTGAATTTCGTTATTTACATGGGTTGAGAGAGAATTCTCACTTGGAACCTTGTCGGAGAGCTTTGCCGTCATGAGAAAACCGAGAAGAACGAAGACGATTTGAGCAGTGATGGTGAAAATTGTGAGAGGCTATGTTCTGTACCAAAACTGGTTCAGTAACAACAACACTAATAGTGTTGTCAAAATAGTCAATCTGACCCGAACCCGCATTTTGGCCCCCATTTTTCGGGTCGGCCTGAGCCAGCCCACTGTACGACCCGACTTCAATTTCTTAGGCCTAAACTCATTAATTTTATGGGCAGATAACAGGCCTCGGATTTTTTACACCCCTAAACACTATGCATGACACAAATCCAATGAACATAATTAAAAAAATATAGAAGAATAAATGAATGGATGAATATGAACAAAATAGAAAATTATATATATAAGATATTAGAACAATATATTTAGAATAAAAAAAGATAATAAAAATCTTTGATATATTTTTAATAAGATAATAGTATATTAAATTAATGATTATTTGATATATTTTTAATAAGAATTTCTAAAACATAAATACTTTTTACTTTAAAATTACAAATTGGAAACACATATAAAATGTAAAAGATGACAAAACGAAAAAAGAAAAAATAAAGTTAAAATAAGAATATACACTAAACGTTGGTTTGGACATTAGCTCCCAAGACAATCGCAATCCGGCCAACGCCCGATTCTTTTGCTGTTTTGATCATCTTTTGAAGCAGCAGTTTGGTCAATAGAAAACATGAAAAAAAAATTGTTTGTTTAATCATTAGTGACATCATTAGCAAAATAATTATTCGATTAAAGCGGTGGTATTTGTAATTAAAATTAAAAAATCACCTAGAATTATAGTTGCAAATGTCATATCGATTTCGTCTTTGAAGATTGCATGTTGCATGTTCATATGCAAACTTAAATGCGTTATTTTTTATTTAATGTATTTTAAAAAATAACATAAAGAAAACCCAAGTTAAGATTTTCTCTCTTTCTTGGAAGCCAAAAACAATATAGACATGCATATATATTACATACACAAATTTTCCGGAAAAATAAAAGAGATGGAAACATATTTTTGATGCAAACATATTTTTGATGCAATAAAATTCGCAAAGATGATAAAAAGTGATTTTAATTTTAATTTATATGAGAAGGTGTAGAGGGACTCGAACTCGGCGACGAGCGACGAAGAGAGAGAGCTGAGATCAAGCGTCATGGTGATGATCTCCGCCGCAGGAGACTCAGCTAGCGACGTTCCTTACCTTCGATTCCTTGAATTAAGACAAACACATATTAATATATTTTTCTCTTAGATATAATACATCGGATTATAAATATATATATTAAACATTTCTTATCAATATATATAAAAATAATCCTATAAAGAAAAAAGATATAATAGCATATATTACAAAAATGATTGGTTCAAAAAAAAATTAATAGAAATAGATTAAAAAAAAATACAGTAAAATTGAGTTACAAACCCTAAATAATCGGATTGGACCTTTAACCGTAAATACTCTGAAACGCCAAATTGATAGATGCGAAACTGAGAGCACATTAAGGCTCTTTTATAGTCTAAATTTGTTTATGGTATTTACGAAAAGTCTATACGTGGAATCCAACTAATCATAAATATATATTTTGAAAGTCATTGAATATCAAGAAAATCATTGCGAAAATGAGGGTACGCTGAAATTATTAATATATATATTATTTATTTTCAATTAAAGCTGCATTTAACATATTCCATGAGATACAAATAAGAACGTTTTTGTTCTCACTCTAATATTATTATTCATTTTTCTATGTATTACAAGTTTCAAACAATTCTTTTCATTAAATTAATTGTAGAATTTTTTTCATATTTTCACTAATAGTGACTTGTGTCATCCTCCCGTGAGAGAGAGGGAATATACTTTTATATATACAACAATCTTTATTTTCCATATTCAATTTCTATCTATATTTATTTCTATTACTCTTATATTACTTTTCTATAATATTTATATTCATAGATATTAAACCGGTGGACATATATATATGAATAAATAATTTTGGTTAAAATTATTGTATATTGAGAAAATAGAACCAAATCTAATATTATAAACTAAATAATTTATTATTATTATTTTAAAAAAATTATCTTAAAAATATGTTACGTACCATTAATATCCACATTTCTAAATCTTTTTCTATATTTATTTCTATATCTTTGTGAATAATTTGTCTACAATATTTATACCATTGGAATACGAACAATTTTTTATTTTCATTCAAATTGCACATTCATGAATGTTTTAGAATTTAAGGAGACATGTGTCAATTCAATCCCTCTTTGAGGTAATTTTTTATATTAAATTTTTGGAATATGAATTTAAGAGTTTGATAATGGATTACGCTTTGCTTCAATCTATCTACATTAACTCCCACCCAGTATTGATTTCCTTCTTACATTAAATATATGTATATAAATATATTAATAAATAAATGAGACACATGTCAATCCCTCCTTGAGATAACTATACTTTTATATATAAAGATATATATATATATATATATATATTATGTTAATAAAAATATCCTATTATATTGTTTGTATTTTAATAAAAAATATAAGAATATTTTTGTTATATATTTATCCTAAACATAGTCGATTAAGTAGATTGATTGAAACTGACAAAATGGTAAAAACATATAAACTTTTAAAAAATATTTAAAAGAAAATTTTATGGCTAACACAATCCTATCATACCATACTTTTGTTTGTAAAATAAAAAATAATACATTCCGTAACAAAACATTATGTTCCATTTTGTCTAAAATATTTTTTTTGTTCCGAAAAATAATACATTATGTTCCTAATAAAAGGTTTTTTTTTAAAAAAAAATTGTACACGTGTCAATTTTTTGTGAATAACTGTAATTTTATATATATATATATATATATAATATAAGATCAGATTTTTTATTATCTAGATATCCGCAGATACTCGTGAGATCAATTACTCGAACCTGAATCCGAAAATTCGGGCATTTTAATATTAATACCCGATCTCGTGTCTTGTTCTCTCGGATATCCGAAATTCGGATTTTTTTTGTCTACCCCTAATCTTCACCATGTTTGCAAATGACGTGAGAAGATGAGAGATCCCCCTGGAGAAAGTAGTTGTAGTTTTCCGGGGCAATTTCATTATTTTTTGACGACGTCAACTGAACAGCAGCGAAGCTGTGGTCTCTTGTTTCCATATATTTACTTGGTATTTAAGTTCAAGTTTGGAGGTGAAATCTCACCGGATTGGCCGATTAACGACTGAGTTGCATTAATGTCTTTAATACCAAATTGTAAGGTATTGTTGTTACCTTTGTTTTGTAAAATTAGACAGGCAAAAAACTTACATAATTTTGTTAGCTCTGTTCTATTGATCCGTATTAGGTTTTGATTCATTCATATGATTTATATTTACAAGAGAATCGTTACATCGTTTCCGTTTTCTTTATCTTCGATTTGAATTTAATTTGGTTTTAAAAAAAAGTAACCTATGCCTATTGTTATTCTGTTCAATCAAGTTTTGTATATCTAATACAAAATACCCATCCCTATAAACTAACTATACATGGTTGGAAGTTACATCTTAAAATCCCACATGTGATTGATGGGAATTATCAAATCAACTCACCAAACTTTTTTTTTTTGGGTCAAATTTCAATTGCATTCATACAAGCGGTGCCTTCTTTTTATATATATAGATTTTGCCACAAGAAACAACCATGCGATGATGATTCACGTAAAATCAAACTAACATGCAATGACGTGAAACACAAGCAACAAGACGCTAACACAGCGCAGTCCAATGACCAAAGCAAGCAGATAAATTATCATAACAAATACCCATGTACCCAAAATGCCCTTTTGATGTGATGGTTTTGTGAAAAATGACCCTAGAAATTCGTCGTCCTGCCATCTAGATTCATAACCCTTCAGTTCATGGCGAGAAATTCCAGCAAGTACTCTGGAATAGGAAGGAATTCAAGCTCTATTCAGCCCATGGATTCCTTGCAACGTCGGGTTTCTCGCGTTATCTTCAATCAACAATGGATCATTGCCATTCTCTGCAATTCACGCAGTCAAGGATCGAATGCACCTTTGAATGAATTTAGAAACATACAACAATGCGTTTCTGCATTAGCATACAACACATATTAACACATGTAACCGTCAAAACCAACATCTCGCTGATAAGGTTTTAGTAACCGAAAACCCAGATTGTATTCCTCAACAAGTGAAATACAACGTTTGAGAGCTATTCGAGAGGCTCCACTCTCCCATTCCCCACACTTTTCTCAAAACATTCGATACCCTCCCCAAATGAAAGAGAAAACTATATAAAGACCCTCATCGCAACAAACTGCTGATGTGGCCATACTATAGCAGACAACCCATAACCGAAAAGAGAATATTGCCTCATTGTATTGTTCCTCTCTCAAAAATCTGTACATGCGATGTGAATCAGCATTCGCATATTGCTCCTTCTCCAAAATACGAAAGGGTTTATCAATACCCCGCCCTGTAGACAAAGCTTGTCCTTAAGCTTGAAATCGAAAAACTGACCAACGAAGGTCTCTGCACCCTCCCAAGTGGCCTTGTGGCTTTGAAGTCCGAGCCACTCCAATTCATATTTAATTGAGCCACTCCATTAGCGCTTCCAACATGTCTTGAATTTGGATTTTATCTTCTACATTGATGATCCTCTCGATAAACGATCTCTCTAATGTAGAAACTTGGCTCATTTTCTCCTTTAAATCATCTACATCTTCCTTTTGGCCCACAACATGATGCATGTCCTGTTTGAACTTTTTAATTGTCAATGCCTCCTGTTCGATTGAATCAATTGACGACAATTGAGAGTTTATCTTCACGTATAGAATAACCATCTTATTGTCCCTTGCTACGAATGAATGTTTCATAGCGTAAAAGGATTCTTTCCTCTGTGTTTCTTCAGAATCTGCCTTCATCATCCTCTTATATCCTCATGACAGTTTGTCAATACTCCTCCTGTTGAATTTCCAGCTTGTCCTCAAGCTGCTCATTAGGGCGATATTCTTGATTGAACATATATTCACAGAACTGTCAACTAATTTGGACGGCACCTCAAGCTCGTCCTCTTTACAACCCAATAACGATGTCCTCATACTAACTTGATTTGTCAAATTCGCAGCGAAATCGTTCTTCTTAGCCCTCTCAAAACACGTCTCTAGAGTGTTGCCAAAGCTCAAAGTATGGATATTCTGCCCGATGCACTTCATTGTCAGGTTTGAGTTGATCCTGATAACCATGTACCAGTCATTACTCAGCACTTTCCCAAGCTGAATTCCTGAATAAACAAACACCAGGGATTGTCCGATCATGATGTAACCGACGCCGAGGGGTAGAATCTTCATCAAGTCGGTACCCATCCCCATTTTCTGCTGAGAACAAGTCTTGCTCAAGTTGGGAAACGTCGAGATGGTTCGAACCGAGTTGAGGATTCGGGAAACAGACTCCAATCGCCATGGCTGAAGACTAGAGTGGTGACAACCCTGTGTCAACTCCTTATCACTAGAGGCAAATCCCTTGTTCAACACGTACCAGAAGACCTGGCCTTTTATCGGCATTTCGTCGAACAGTTTCCTGGCAAACTCAAACTCAGCCTTCATCCCATACCCAGAGATCGTGGTGTTGTCGAGGACATAACTTCGGTAGTTGAAAACATAAAGAACAATATTACCTCGCCCGTCAAACCCATAAAAGCTCCCAACGATGTTCCAAGCCCATGTGTCGGTATCTCTAGAGTTTACGGAAGGGTTGGTCCGAACAAGCAGATTGGTGTTGCCTATTGATTCCAGAGCCGACCCCGTACCCAGAAAACTCCCATAAGTCCGTGATGTCGGTGGCTTGGACTGTAACTCCAGTCTCGACGATGACGGAATCCCGACTATTGACTTAAATGATAGATCCGCCGATCCCCAACAGTCTGGTGGGGTCTTGATAATCTTGATACCCACACCCACCCACAGCCTCTGTAGAACCCGGTTTTTACACTGGTGGCTCTGATAGTATTTTTCTTTGCAGGAGAAACAGAGATAGCGTTACTGGCAGTCCTCCAACTTGTTATCCGTCAGTCGGCGAGCTCGTGGCTTCAGAGCCTCTAGACCTGCGCGATAAACCAGAGGCGAGTGTAAGGGATATGGGTTTTTCAGTCGACGGCTAAAGCCTTCCCTTATCCCCGTCGATTCTCCGATAGTGGTAGATAAAAACACAGTACAAAAAGGAGTTGCCGATGAAGAAGGTTGACTAATATGGGCCTCAGTGTGCTTGGGCCCAGTGAAAACCAAACACAGTGGGTCGCCTTCCAACTGAAGAGCTAGGGTTATCGGATGTTCAATGTCGGTGGGCTGGAACAAATCAATGAAGTCGCGTAACTCCGTTGTCAGCCCGTTCCCGAAAGCCCCCAACAACACAAATTTTGACCGATCAGGGGGCAGTGGGGGAATCTCCTTGAAAGAGCGCAAAAAATCCTTGACGGCGGTGTGTTGCTGTATGTCGAATAGACGGTCGAGAACCCATCTTATAAATTTCGCGTCGAATCGTTCCCGTATGCGGAACTTGAAATCACGCCAATTCACTAAGGGTCGATGGGGATGCTGCCAGTTGAACCAAGGTAAAACATCACCATCCATGCTCAACGCCGCAAACGTGAGTCTCTCCCCCTCCGGAATCTTCCTAAGCTGAAAATATTGTTCAGCCCACGCTATCCATTCTGCAATATTAAGACCCTCGCAGATCGGCGTCTCCTTTTTTCGGAGGGTCAGATCTGTACCTGCAATGGTTGGCGCTCCGACGACGGCAGATCTGACAACAATCGGCACCGTTGTCATCACCGACACAAGAGGTGTGCCTGACGAGTCTAAGTTTTGCTCGACAAGTGCCTTCTCTTCGTGCTGCAGCAACTCCGGAGCACTAGAGGCAAGGCCTCCTGAAACCCCAGCAGATGGCGGAAGGATCCCACGATTCTGACGGGTCTCCCTCATGAGGCATAGACGCTCCAGAAGTTTCACCATGGCAGGTAGTTTGCTCACCTCCTTTTGTATCTCCACCAAGCTACTTTGAATGTCGTCCATGTGCGATTCAATCTGGGAAAACTTGGTGTGAAACAAATCCTCCCACTGATCGATTCGCTGATCTTCCATGGCTGGATCCCTTTGCTCTGATACCAATTTGATAAGGTTTTAGTAACCGAAAACCCAGATTGTATTCCTCAACAAGTGAAATACAACGTTTGAGAGCTATTCGAGAGGCTCCACTCTCCCATTCCCCACACTTTTCTCAAAACATTCGATACCCTCCCCAAATAAAAGAGAAAACTATATAAAGACCCTCATCGCAACAAACTGCTGATGTGGCCATACTATAGCAGACAACCCATAACCGAAAAGAGAATATTGCCTCATTGTATTGTTCCTCTCTCAAAAACCTGTACCTGCGATGTGAGTCAGCATTCCCATATTGCTCCTTCTCCAAAATACGAAAGGGTTTATCAATCTCGCCCACATATGTTTCTATAGCAATATAACAAACAAGGTGCAATGAATCTATACACAAGTAAATGGGCTTGGACCAAGTCCAAGTGGGCTGAGAGAGATGGCGCCAAGTCGGATGGGCCATGGAGACCGTTTCCAGGATGAGTCGTGTCGGGTCCGCCCGTAGAGATGTCAAATGGGTTGGGTTAAATGGGTTTTATCCAACCCAACCCAATAATATAACCAAATGAGTTAACCAATTGGATTAGAAGCGGATTGAACCCATTTGGTTTATGTATTAAATAGGTATATCCAAATAAACCCAAATAACTTCAAACCTAAAAACTCATTTTGTTTTTTTTTCTTGCGATTCGACTTTTTTCTTTCCTCCTTAGTACCATTCGGCTTCTTAACGTTATTGCTAAGTCTACATATAAACATTAGTCAGCTAAACATTATTGTTAACTCTACACGTTAATCCATTTGGGTTAATGGGTTTTAACCAATCCGTTTAGATTTTCTCATGTTAACCCAATCCATTAATTTATATTTCCTCCGTTTCAAAATAATTATTGTTTTAGATTATTTCACATTTTTTAAGAAAAGATTGAAAAAGTCGTATATACCCTGATAAAAACAATATTATCATTAATAATTTATTGATATTTAATAAGAATAAAATTGGAAATTATTGTAAATTTATTTTTAAAATATAGGATGACAAATATTTTGAAATATGAAAAATAATCTAAAACTATAAATATTTTGAAACTGAAAGAAATATAATCCAAATGATTTCCAATCAAATGGGTTGGATTATCAACCCTATCCGCCCGGATTAGGTTATCTTTATCCTCGTATTTTTATTCGTTATTGACGCCTTGGCCTATCACTTCCTATCGATCATTTATTAAGAATACAAATTTATATATTGCCAGTACTACCCACAAAAATATAAATTTGAATACCAAAAGCATACAGGGAAAAAATTAAGTGATATATTTTTAATTTTTCTCTATATAGATTACGTGATGTAAATTTTGTAAAGTCTCCGTATCTATCTTCTCTTGGTTAGTTAATTAAATTTTGTACTAGTTGCCATTCATCTTTTTTTACCCTCTGGTAAATCCAAAAAGCCAGACAAGAACACGAATATGTCGAATTCAACGGATGAAACCCTAGAAGACGAGCGGGACGATCACAACTCGTACCGGAGTCAGCAGGCCGAGCCGTCGCAGGCATGGGAGACGATGGCTCGGGCGTGGGTCAGTGCCTTCCCGGAGGCCAAGGCCGTGAGCCCCGGCGAAGTTGAGACGTGGATCGGCTCGAACCTCGGCTATCGGCTCGACCCTCGGCTCTTTGCCGGCCGATCTCCGCTCTATGCCTCGGTCGGAGCTTATCGATCGTCTCCTCTCGATCCAGCATTACATGAGACCGTCGTCGAAGCAGAGCGAGGTGCGTCGAAGAACTGTTCGATTCTTTGTCATTGTCAGTGTCAGTGTTGTGGCTCTGATATCTGCATGACCTTGAACATGAGCTTGGAAATGTGAATTTCTAGGTGGAATGGGAGTTTTTGTCTTTGGAATGGGAGTTTAGATTTTGTGTTCTGAGACTGAGGAAGTTGTGTTGTTGATTATAAACCAAGAGTCGTAGCTTCTCACGGTGGGAGATGAGTTGCCATATAGATCCAGAGAGTTATATGTTTTTGTCTTGCAATCTTCACCGGAAAGTTTGAACGTGAAGAAGGAGAGATGATCGGTGGAATGATGAGCTGAAAACGTGAAGCTAAGACCATGTTTTGTGGTGAATGTCAAGGTTATGTGCTCAAAGAATCATGGGGTGGAGTTGTAGAAAAATATGAAATTCCTCCATGAAAATGAACATTCTGGAAACGATAGATATATCAATAGTCATGTGGTTAAATTCATGAAATGTTCAAAACCTCTTGTCTTCAGCGCTTTTCTTGTTGCTCAGAAAATTTTCTTGCACCTTTCGACTCTCTGAGATTGGTTTTGGTTTGCCTACTGTTTTGTCTTCTCTAAAGCAGCAAAAAGAGACAGCAACAGGCCAACCGGATCATCATCCTGCTAGGTTCCAACGGACCGACCAGTGGTTGCCAGTTTATTCCTGGTTAGAATCTTTGGATCATGACGAGTTGGTAAAATCAAAAGACATCAACAACTGGCTTGATGCCAATCCAGAGGTCAAAGAAGAGCTGTTTTCCAGGCATTCCCGTTACCATTTGACTCATTACATCAAGAAATGTCATCTCAAGATACTTAAAAGGAAGGAGAAGAAGGTGTTCTTACTTTCTTCTCATTGGATTTTGTAGTGGATATATCGTATTTTCTTCGAGTAATATTTGGTGATCGGTCAAGCCATGTTGAAGGATTTAGATTAGTCGACATACTTTCTGAATTTTCTTAGTGTTTCAATTAATATAAACCCTGTTTTATCTTTGAAACCGCTTCATGTTTTTAACCAGGGGTTAGTTCAGCTGAGCAAAGAAGTTCATAAAGATTTTGCCGAGAAACAGCCCATGACGTTTTCTGGTATGCCCATTTCCTCTCTATTCTATTGATCTCATAACACATTGTGGACAACAAAACAAAGGTTTTCCTGATCTCGCTGAGAGAAAGACATTGATTGGAGAGGAACATTTCATCATGTGATGCACAGTGGTATCTCGGTGGCAATATTATGAAGCATAAAACTTTGATAGTAACGAGCTCTTTGTAAATATCGGAAATGGGGATAAAGGATTCCACTTGTTTCATGTTTTTTTTATGCCAGTCTCTGTTAAAAATTGTAATGCATGGACATGCTAACGAAGAAACAAACATCTTTCGATTTTCCATCGCATAACCACATCTCAATTCTTTTACAGTCATCCTCCTTCATCGGTTATTTAGCAGGTTTATGATGCAATCACTTCTTTCTTTGGTACAATGTGTAGTCGATCCGCTGAGCAACATACCAAAAGACAGTGATCTGTACCGGACGAAACAGAAAGAAGCTCAACGCAGATTTGAGATGTAAGTGAAACCATCAAAAGCTGTCTATGATTTTGATCGAAAATGTTAAGGTATAAGGTCTTATCAACCGTCGTCATGTTTTAATCCGCCTTCACGTGAATCATTTTCAGCTTAGTAGAGCTCGAGAAGAGACTTGCTCCGCATTTCTCTAGGCCTCGGAATCAGATAGCAAACAGATGAAGCAATCAATGGAAGCATAAACCAGAAGCTAGTTTCGGAACTTCCCTGTCGATAGTCTTGTGTAAGAATGTAATCCCTTTATGTTCTCAAGCTCAGTTTCTTGCATTGTAGAATCGATCTGGAGGTCCTGAGGTGTCCAACACAGTTGGAACTTGGAACTAGTTCGACTCAGATTTCAGATTCAGAACTTTTCATTTCTTAAAACCAGAAGGCCTTACAAACACTCGGCATGTTTTTACTTCACTTGGCCGAAGTTGAATTGGGTTCGCCAACGAAAACCCGAATCAGCTCAAACCAATCTAAACCAAATAAAATTGAGTCTAAACCGGAAAGTAATAGTGGTACTGAAAGCGTCATCTCTCAATCTCTCTCCAAACAGATTACGATTATTAATCATCTAAGGTTAAAACCCTCTAATGGCATTTCCGTAATATTCAAGGAAGATTAGTGGCATTATATGAGTTCCGTAATATTTAAGGAAGAATAATATTTAGTTTTGTTTTTAGATTTTAGATTTTAAATATAAAATTATTAAAAAAGGTTTTTTCATGTATGTATAAAGTAAAATTTTCTTTAGAATTATGAGTATTTTTGCCTTTTAAATATTTATATAATTAATATTTAATAGAAAATGAAAAAATTTATTAACAAATGAGATTTTTTTTTATATAAAATCTTGTTTTTTGTTTTTTGTTTTAATTTTTTAAGAAAAAGGTTATTCGGATTTTAAAAAAAAAGTAAAACATAAAATTTTAATTGGATATTTTTTGGGTTTTTAAAAACTAAAAATTGGAAAGATTCCAAGTCAAATCCTAAATCTTGTTCTTATTATTAATTGATCCACAATCGGATTTTCGAATACCCCGAATTATTAAGATATTCCCAAATCGATTAATTTCCCCCTATTTTCGTTTACTTTCATTTTGTTTAAAATAAAACTGACGCATGGCGGAAATTCCAATGCCGATGCTTCTTCAACAACTTCTTCAACTGCCCCTTGAAACCATCACGGATATTGTCTCACCGCATCGAACGAGAAGTTAATCGAACTTCGTATCTTTCCGCGGTTCTCGGAAGGTAAACATGATCAGGATGATCTGAATCTTATTCTTTCTCCGTCTCTTTGATTGATTTCACAGTGTTAATGCATGGAGTTTCCACTCGCGCGTTACCAGGGCATACCTTTGGATCAGATTCAGAACAGTTGTAGTGGTAGTGGCTTTCCTTTTCTGTATTCTAATCCCAAGGATTTCTATTTGTCGCGACATTATCTGCTCTCTGGGTACGGATTATCGCTCTGTCGGAAGAAATGGAAGAACCCATTTGGGAGAATCATGTGTTCTTCTTCTTTAGTTGAACAGCTGAAACCCAAACCCAAACCCATACCCAAGCCGAAGCCGAAACGAGAATCGGATAGAGTTGACGCGGAAGAGGTTGAACATCCAGTTTTGGAGGATGCCCAGATCAGGAAATCTAGTTTGAGGATCTGTAGTCAGATAGAGAAGTTAGTGTTGTGTAACAGATTCAGGGAGGCGTTTGAATTGTTTGAGATTTTGGAGATACGAGGTTGTCTCCAGATCGATGTTAGAACTTATGATGCATTGGTGACGGCATGTATCGGATTGAGATCCATTCGATGTGTCCAAAGGGTTTTCGAATATATGATAAACAGTGGGTTTGAGCCGGATCAACCCATGATGAACAGGATCCTGTTGATGCATGTGAAATGTGGGATGATGATTGAAGCTCGTAGATTGTTCGATGAAATGCCCGAAAGAAACTTGGTCTCCTTCAACAACATTATTGTGGGTTTAGTTGGGTTTGGTAATTATCTAGAGGCTTTCCGACTGTTTCAGATGATGTGGGAGGAGTTTTCCGAGTGCGATCCCCGGACATTTGCGATGATGTTTAGTGCAGCGGCTGGGTTAGGGTCTGTCCATGCTGGGAAACAGTTACATGCTTGTGTAGTGAAAACGGGAGTTGGTGATGATACTTTTGTCTCATGTGCATTGATCGATATGTATGGTAAGTGCGGGTGCATTGAGGATGCTCAACATGTTTTTGATGATATGCCCGAGAAAACTACTGTTGGTTGGAACAACCTTGTAAAAGGTTATGCTCTCCATGGTTATAGCGAAGAAGCTCTGTGTTTGTTGTATGAGATGCGGGATTCTGGTGCTTGTATGGATCCGTTTACTTTTTCCATAGTGGTAGGAATTTGTACGAGGTTGGCTAAGCTTGAGCTCACTAAGCAAGCTCATGCAAGCTTAATTCGTCGTGGGTTTGGATCAGATTTGGTGTTAAATTCGGCTCTTATGGATTTCTATAGCAAATGGGGTAGAGTAGATGCTGCAAGAAATGTTTTTGATAAAATGCCATACAAGAATCTAATTTCGTGGAATACTTTGATGTTCGGATACGCACATCATGGTAGAGGAGCCAAAGCTGTCAAATTGTTCGAGAAGATGCTTACCGAGAGAGTAGCTCCAAACCACGTTACATTCCTTGCAGTTTTATCGGCTTGTGCCAATTCAGGTTCATTCGAACTTGGTTGGGATATTTTTCAATCAATGATGGAGGATCATAAGATCAAACCTAGGGCAATGCACTTTGCATGCATGATCGAGCTGTTGGGCAGAGAAGGTTTATTAGATGAAGCCTTTGCTTTGATCAGAAGGGCTCCTTTCAAACCCACGACTAATATGTGGGCTGCTCTGTTAGACGCATGTAGAGCACTCGGTAACATAGAGCTCGGCAGATTGGCTGCTGAAAAACTATATGGAATGGGGCCCGAGAAGCTCGGAAATTATGTTGTATTGTTGAATTTATACAACAGTACCGGCAAGATAGAGGAAGCGGCAGGAGTTCTGAAGACATTGAGGAATAAAGGTTTGACAATTATGCCGGCTTGTAGTTGGGTCGAGGTCAGAGATCAGACACATTGTTTTCTTTCGGGAGACGGGTGTGATGTGTATGGTGAGACAGTGAAAAGGTATTCTCATTGCATTGTTTGTCATCCAAGTCTGAATTTCCAGTCTCCCTGCTATCGTACTTGTTACCGGACAACTAACTGATCTTCTAAATGATGTCTCAGGCAAATATACCAGAAACTCGATGATCTAATGGAAGAAATTTATGAAAACGGGTACTTACCAGACGAAGAAAAAACCCTTTTCCCGGATGTGGATGAGAACGAAGAACGGGTCTTGAGATATCACAGCGAGAAACTGGCGCTAGCATACGGGTTGATCAACACGCCCGGGTGGAAACCATTGCAGATAACTCAGAACCATAGGATGTGCAATGATTGCCATAAGATGGTGAAGTATGTATCTTTTGTGACCAGAAGAGAGATTGTGGTTAGAGATGCAAGTAAGTTTCACCATTTCAAAGAAGGCCAGTGTTCTTGTGGTGGTTATTGGTAAATAGGATGGTGTAGAATTTGGTTTGCTCATTCGAGCAAGGTATGATAAGGCTGAACCGGACTGGTTTTGTTTGGTTTAGATAAACCGGTTATACATATAGAGAGAGAGATTCCGGTATAAAACTTTTTGTTAGATTTTCTCATGATTGAAAATAAACATACGAGGGATGTTACATGAAGGTTATCGAATAGTGAATGGATGATTCTCTTTTCAGTGAATAAGTCCATATAAAGAAAATTTAATTCGTAAATGTTTTTTTTTTCCGTCAGCCACCGAACATGACAAAAAAAGATGGGTTTTCTATGCTCGCATTAGATGAATCACGCCATTGATGGTGAGGTTCCTTTTTTGGGGTTTAATGTATAAATCATGTATCCATTTGTTTGCATTAAGAACAAAATGATCAAATTCTTATAAGAAATACTCCTGCGTAAAATATGGTCAACTGTGAAAAATTATCATCATCATCATTATTATTATCTTGTCATCTTTTGGATATTTAATATTACTATTATTATTGCAATCCTAAAATGATAAATTCTATAATAGAATATAATAAGGGTAATATCCAATGAGTATGTTGTGGTTTCTTTTAAACCTATTCATTTTATATTTTTTTAGAGATAATTCCATTTAAAGTTATGTACTTTTACCTCGTCGCAATTTAAATCCTATATTTTTTATCCAAAAAAACATTGAACTTTTAAAAATTAGCAATTAAAACTCTGTACCTTTAAAAATTGGTAAATAAAACCCTAAACAAAAAAAAAATATTATTTAATACTGACATGACATCCTAGTCACATGCCACATCATCAATTCCTAATATTTAATAATATTAATTAATAAAAAATAAAAAAAGAATATTAATAAAAATAAAATTTTAAAAATTATATACATTCATAAAAATTATACACGTATAGAAACATATTTATAAAAATTTTAAAATTATATACATATATAAACATATTTATATATACATATATATACATATGATACATATATATCTATATATGTGTATAATTATATGTTTTATATGTATGTGTTATATATGTATTTTTCTCTAAAAAGCATTATATATATATGTATGATTTTTAGGAAAAAAATCATATATCACACATACATAAAACATATTTATATATACACATATATCTATATAATACATACATACATATATATATATATGTATATATAAATATATTTTATATGTATGTATGATATATGCATGTTTTCCTAAAAATCATATATATATATATATATATATATATATATAATATATGTGACATATGCATGATTTTTAGAAAAAAAAAATATCATATATACGTATAAAACATATATATATATATATATATTATTATATATATACGTGTGTCATGCCCTCAAGTATAGTTCTCTTCTTGAGGACATGGTCTCTATTGATTTTTTAAAAAATTAAATTCTTATTCAGAAAATTAATAAAAGAGATATAATTAAAACATTTGCTATTAATTGATAGATGAATTTACTACGACCTTCTTTACATTGAATTTGATATAAAAAAAAATACTTAGATTTTACCTTGACAGCAAGAGCACACGTGTCCAATCTTTTTCAAATCTAAGACATTGCATTAATCAATATTACATCCCATCACGTTCTTTTTAACTGTGATATATACTTTCTAATAATCATATTTGGTTTATAATTATTGAAATTATGATCAAATAATATATTTGTTTTTTCTTTATTAAATATGTCAGATATTTTTGGATAATATAAAATGTAGTAAAACATAAAATATGTAATTAACGGGAGAATCTATATTTTTTTAATATTCTTCTTATTCTAATTCTAATAATCAAAGTCACAATTGAAATCGTATATATAAAAAGGTACATTATATCATACACTCAAAACCATAAATAAAAATAGTTACTTTTTTCTAGAATATGAAAGATTTTTTTAGTCAACAGAATAATCAATTGTCAAATAAATAATAGGAGAATGCCACGTATTTATCCGTACATGAATGGCAAGAGTCAACATCAACTGATAATTAATCAAAGATACCATGTATGCCTATATATATATATATATTTCTTCTGGTGTCGGTCCCAAAAGCAAGGTGGATAGGAAGAAGCTTGAATCGTACACCATCAGTCACCAACAAAGTTATCAACGGTACCATCAGTGATATAGTTGTTTGAATTTATGTATTTATTTTGCATGATTTTGGGTTTAAGTATTAACGATAGATGTATATAAATAGAAAAAATGTCCGGAAATTGTTGGTACCCGAGGCATATGAGCGTCTAATTCTCAACACGTAAGTATTCTATATAACCTTATTGTTTATATTTTTTTATACGGTCTTTCACCGTTCCATATTTTTATTCGGATCGATAATAGAGAAAGAGATGGAGAATCATTAGATTTCACATTATTCAACATATAACATTACAATATTTATAGCAGAAAACAAAATCATAAAATATCTTATTTAATAAATATAAATATCTAAAATATAGAAATAAAACCAAATCTAAATATTACGTAATCTTCTCAAATCTTCTTCATATCTCTTTATACGCCCCCTCAAACTCAAGGAGATGAGAAACAACTGCTTGAAGTTGAATTCTCCAGAAAATAACGGGATTTGACAATCGAACATAGGAACCGGTGGATTGTTGACGGATCTGAAAAAGTCCGGTGAAGCAGAAGCGTGGTGCACATGCACGGTATTGTGGTATAGTGCGACAGCAATGTCGGCAGCGCAAAAGGCGCGATGGTTTAGCGGTTATGCCGGAAATAGAAAATAAATTGTGCAAATGCACGCGGCTAAAGCCGAAAAAAGAAAAAAGAAAAAAAAGAAGATGGCGCAAATGTGCGGATCGACGATGGAGTATTCCAATCGAAGAGGCTAAAAGCCGGATTCAAAGGCTGATGTGGCACGGATGTGCGGCGCATATGCGCGAGTTAGGTTGCATGAAAATGAGGTCGGCATAAAAAAAAAGAGTAGCACATCGGCTAGGGTTGACAGTGATAAACACCGTCGTCAGGAAAAAAAAATAGAAAAAAAAATGAATAGAAGACGATACTCAAATTGATGATACTATTGGAGTTAGTATATCATCGTCATCTTCACCGTCGTTTTCGGATTCAACGAACATCGTTGATATAAAAAAAATATTTAGAACAAAAACCGAAGCTCTGATACCATAATAGAGAAAGAGATGGAGAATCATTAGATTTCACATTATTCAACATATAACATTACAATATTTATAGAGAAAACAAAATCATAAAATATCTTATTTAATAAATATAAATATCTAAAATATAGAAATAAAACCAAATCTAAATATTACGTAATCTTCTCAAATCTTCTTCATATCTCTTTATAATCGATACTAAAAAATTTGTTTATATACGATAAATATAGCTGGATTCTTTCGATCAATTGTAATTTTTGAACTATTCGATTCATTCTTTCTATAGAATCCGAGGGGATCAACAACATTTCGTTCGCCGATTTGTTTTAGGAAAAATTTCAGAAGCTTTGATAGATTTTACTAATATATGGGTTTTCACATTATTTTCGGACAGGTCGCATGGGAGATATTCACTCCGTTGCTTCACAAAATGGACGAGTGGGAGTTGAAACCCATTCCATATAAAACAGTAGGCACGGTATCAAAGACAAGTAATTTCGCATATTTTATTATGTGTACAAGAGTACATTTAAATAGATACATGTGAGAGGGAGATTAGGTGAGGTGGAGAGAGAATCATGCACAAAGATTTCAATCTCGTAACAATAGTCCTATGATAAAGGGAATTTCCTATTCCGAGAAGATTTCAATTTCTAATATCTCTAATACGTCCCGTCAAGACGGAGCATCGGAGACGAGTCCGATCTTGACACAGAGATTCAAGAACGATGAGCGAGGTAACGACTTCGTCAGGGTATCAACAAGTTGGTCCTTTGAGCTAACATGGAGAACTATGAGAGAACCGATTGTCACTTGGTCACGGACGAAGAGATAGTCCAAAGCCAAGTGTTTCATGCGGGAGTGAAACACGGGATTTGCACTTAGGTAGGTTGCACCAATGTTGTCGCGGTAAATGGTCGGTGTCAGCTGTAATGGAATGCCAAGTTCGGAGAGTAGCGACATGATCCATGTGAGCTCAGCGGAAGTATTGGCTATCGACCGATATTCGGCTTCAGTGGACGATCGGGAATGCCCGGTAAGTTTCTTCGATGACCATGATATGGGATGTTTGCCAAGATAAACAACAAAGGCTTCGGTTGATGTAAAGTCTCCCGGGTCTCCTGCCCAATCGGCATCACTAAAGGCGTGGAGAGAGATCGAGTTCTTGGAGGAGAAGAAGATACCTGTGTTGCGGGTGCCGGAGAGATACCATAATATACGCTTCGCTGCTGTCCAGTGTTCATCAGTTGGAGCATGCATGAATTGTTACAATTTATTAACGGCAAAGCTGATGTCCGGTCTTGTGAAGGCTAAATATTGCAGACTTCCGATGACAGTTCGAAATTCGTTTGCTTCCGATAACGGATTGCCCGACGTTGGTGTGAGCCGTGAGGTTGAAGCCATGGGGGTTGTCACAGGTTTTGAGTCGAGCATGTTCGTCCGATGCAAGAGCTCCGTGATGTATTTGCGTTGATTTAGAAACAGGCCTTGTTCATTACGATTTGCTTCGACACCAAGGAAAAAGGACAGATTTCCTAGATCCTTGATGGAGAAGCGACCGGCTACCGCTGTAATGACAGCTTGAATATGAGGTTGCGAACTTCCGGTAACAATGAGGTCGTCGATATACACGAGCACAAAGGTACAGGCGACATCTGTACGGTGAACGAAGAGGGACGTGTCAGCCATTGAGTTCAAGAAGCCATGATCCAATAAGAATCCTCGAAGTTCCGAATACCAAGCTCTAGGAGCTTGTCGAATGTCGTAAATAGCTTTCTGTAGCTTGCAAACGTACGAGGGCCGATCTTTGTCGACAAATCCGGGAGGTTGAGACATATAAACCTCATCGGAGAGACGTCCTTGTAGGAACGCATTGTTGACGTCGAGTTGTCGGATGTGCCAACCGTGAGTGATAGCTAGAGTGAGGACAAGGCGGACAGTTGTAGGCTTGACGACGGGGCTGAATGTCTTGTGGAAGTCAATACCCGGTCGTTGGTGAAAACCTTTTGCCACGAGCCGTGCTTTGTACCGATCGAGCGAGCCATCCGGGTTAGTCTTGACTCGGAAGACCCATTTGCATCCGACAATGTTCATCTCGGTTGTTGACGGCATAAGGTCCCAAGTACCATTCCGGATAAGAGCGTTAAACTCGTCACTCATTGCGGCATGCCAATGAGGACTCTGCAAGGCTTGATTGACTGTGCATGGCTCCCGTGAATATCAACAACAGATGTGGTGAGTGTTAATTTCTGCACGGGGTTAGATATATTGTTTTTCCGTCTCGTTAACATAGGATGCTGGTTCCTTGGCGAGGAAGGCACATGATCGGGCAATGCTTGGCTCGTTGGTGGTGACATCTCAATGGATTGGACACCAGTTGGTACAGGCGCATGTGAATTGCTGGAGCTTGTGACGTCAGGCATCGCCGGCGGCGAAGGATGTATGCTTAGGGGCCCCGTCGATGATGGGGATGGTGTTTAAATAACCGGTGGATTATAGGAAACAGAATAACTTGGTTGGGTGGTGACTCTGGTGGCGAGGACTCGACTAAGGGAGGAGAGAACCGAGAGATGTCGGAGAATGGGAAGACATGTTCATGAAAGAGGACATGTCATGAAACAAAGATACGCTTGGCTAGGAAGTCATAGCAAAGGAAGGCACTTTGGGTTGAGGAGTAACCAAGAAAAACACATGGTGTGGATTTGGGTGAGAGTTTGTGAGAGGTGTAAGGTCGGATCCAAGGATAGCAAAGGCAACCAAAGGTATGGAGTTTGGTGTAGTTGGGGAAAGACTCAAAGAGGGCCGAGAATGGAGACTTCATGGACAAGACCGGGGTTGGTAATCGGTTTATTAGGTATGTTGTTGTAGTGAATGCATAAGACCAAAAGGAAATGGGAAGAGAGGCATGGTGTAGAAGGGATAATCCCGTCTCAACGATGTGTCTATGTTTTCATTCGGATATATCATTATGCTCGGGGGTATGAGGAGGTGTCGTGTAATGAGAAATACCATGTGTTTCAAGAAATGAACTAAGGCAATAAATTCATCTCCGTTGTCCGTGTATAGAGAAATGATCTTTGTGGAAAATATGGTTTCGAAAAGGGGTTTAAATCGAGTAAAAGTATCTTTAACTTGGGATTTTTGTTTGAGTGAGTATAGCCAAGAATATCGGGTAAAGTGATCGACAAAAACGACGTAATATTTGAACCCGTCAACGGAAATGACGAGAGATGTCCATACATCCGAAAATATGAGTTCAAGAGGACGAGAAGATGAAACAGTGGAGGTAAAAAATGGAAGTTTATGCATTTTATTCCTCGAACAAGAATCACAAAACGACATAGAAGAACCCCGAGATAATGAAACGAAACGAAGACAACATGTTTGAGAATTGGTAAAGCGTGATGACCTAGGTGATGATGCCATTCGGAGACTATAGGAGGGGATGAAACGGGAGAAACCGGCCATTCGTAAACACCATCTTTAGTTGCGCCTTTGAGAATCGACGCCCCCGTGCTTAGATCCTTCACCTGAAATGAGCGTGGAAAAAATTCCACCGAAACACCATTAGTCTCGCATAGCTTAGAGACGGAAACAAGATTTTTTTGCATTGTCGGAACACATAGAACATGATCTAGTGATAGAGAACGAGAGGGTAAGTGTAGCGAAATGGAACCCGTATGTGAGATTGGAAGGCTAGATCCATCTCCGAGTACCACATCGTCACCGCCGCGATATGGGTCATGAAGTGCCATATTATTCAGATCTGAAGTGATGTAGTGAGATGCACCACTATCAAGCAGCTACTGTGAGGAGTCGTAAGTCGGATCCGTGGTGTGGTGAGCTCGTGGCTGCCAAGGACGTGGAGATGGCTGCCATGGCGAGGCAGATTGATTGTTTCCAGCAGATGGATCCGACACCGAAATCAACCGAAACTGAGTGCATCTCTGGGCGCTATGTCCGAATATCCCACATGCTTGGCATTTGCCTTGATATCCCCTTGGGGAAGCATTGTTGCGGTTCCAGGGTTGTCCTCGTGATGCACCATGGCCTCAGAAAGGTGGGCGGGAGCGTGGTTGGGTGACGTTAGCCATCACAGGGAAGGACGTCAAGGATGTATGCGAGAGAGTAGCAAGTTTGGCCTCATGATGCAAGAGCTTCTCATGAAGTTCCACTATCGATATGGCAATGTCCTTTGTTTGAACTATATCGATGATTGGCTTATTCCGGTAAGCCGTTCATGAGAGCATCGAGAAGATCCTCCTGATCAAGAGGTTTCCCAAGAATGCCTAGTTCATCAGCCTTTGTCGTAACAAAGCGGATATATTCGTCGACAGTTTGCGTGCCTTTCACGCAACGGCGGATTTGATCTCGAAGCTGTAGGAGATGTCCACGCGACGCTTTCCCATAAATGTTGGCGATTGTTTGCCAAGCATCACGAGCGGAGACAGAACGAGCAACCAAGGGTTGGAGAGTCAGAGAGATGGTGCCGAGGATTGCACTGAAAAGGAGCCTGTCTTGCTGCTTGAACGGAGCAAAGACCGGGTTATCAACCACAATACCGGCGGTTTCAATTTTTGTCGATGGAACAACAGTGTTGTCGAGGATGAAGTAGTCAAGATTGTGTCCTTCGAGTAGCGCGCGGATCTGGACGCTCCATGTAATATAGTTGGAGGAGATGAGTTTGGTGACATTGGTCATGTTGACCGTAAGGAGAACTTTGGTTGGCTCGCAGGGATTAAAGATGGCGGCCGCTGTCTCTGTGGTGTTTGTAGGAGCGGTAGGGTTGTCTGTGTTTGCCATAGTAAAGAGAGAGTTTGCTACTGATCGAAGGAGGAGATTGTGGAAACGGAAAAAAAACTGTGGTTAGGGTTTGTCGATGGACACAGGCTCTCATACCATCAAAGACAAGTAATTTCGCATATTTTATTATGTGTACAAGAGTACATTTAAATAGATACATGTGAGAGGGAGATTAGGTGAGGTGGAGAGAGAATCATGCACAGAGATTTCAATCCCGTAACAATAGTCCTATGATAAAGGGAATTTCCTATTCCGAGAAGATTTCAATCTCTAATATCTCTAACACGGTAGAAGCCGACGAGCTGCTTGCAGAAGTTGGTTCGACAAGGAAGAAGAAGAATCAAGTAAATTTTATTTCTTATAAATATTCAACCAAAAAGTCTTATATTTATATATATGATATTATAATAACGTAGAGTTTATTTTTCTCATGTTCCATAACAACATAGTCAAACCAAAAATATTACCATGGATGTGTTAGAAATTTACAAATGCTTGCAACATGTTCATTGCAAAAAATATAAAGAAATGAAATCATGCAAATATCACATAAAAACATGTATTGCAGAATTTGTTGTTGAAATCTCTATCGAGCCCAACCAAAAAAGGCCAAGTTCAATCTTATAGCACATGTATACACATGTATATATAAATATTTATACTTGTATAGCTTTAAGCGGGCAAAATATCCAAAATACCCTCTTTTTGCTAAACTTACTTCTGCACATACTCTCCTCTGGATGTGACCATGTGACCAAAATAACTGTATGGTCACATGATGGTCATATTGGTCACAACGTTAAAATTTTGATAATTTCACCAAGTGATTAGTGTGATATGTAAGGTGTGATCATGGTGACTTTGTGTGATCACCCTAAATTTAACGTTATGACCATTGTGACCATCGTGTGACCACACAGTTATTCAATTAATCAATTAAAATCACTTATAAATATATAAACAAACCACTATTACATTACATATGGAGCAAAGAAAACAAAATAACCTATATTAAGTTAATAAAAAAATATTTGTTTTGTCAAATTGATAAATGCGCGTGTTATTATTTATATGCATATAGAGATAATTAGATATACATAATGTTTAGAATAGAAATATATAATTTTTTTATGTTTTATAAATTCATACATTCACTCATTTTATATTTTAGAAAATAAACCAATACATATTTTAGAAGAAAAAAAACATATTTTAGATACATTTATTTCTATTTGTTTTTATTTATTCTCTTAAAAAATATATTGAAAAAAGTCTAAAAAAATTTATTCAATTTTAAATAAATAAAAGTAACATTAGAGGATGATACATATTTAATTATTATAAAGATAAATCAAGATGAGTGAATAGATAAATTTAGGATAATATTTCTATATTCTAAAAAAATAGAAAAATAGAAAAATAACTAGACTTTTTAAAATATGTTAAATTTGAAGTTTTATCTATCAATACATCATAACATCACATAGAAATTAAGATCAGTTGAATCGAATCATATAAAATGATGATAGATATGTCATGCATGAAGAACAAAGTCAAACTCTTGTATTGCAGAATAATAGAGTTTAGGGCGGGTCGTATAACATCACATAAAGTAAATTGGGATAATAAAAAAATAAGAAACAAATTTAAAAAAATACAAGTTGAAGTAAATGAACAAATTTTATTTTATTTATGATATCTTACTAAATGCGACTATAATACAAATTATATATCTATACGATTTATACAGTAGACTTACCAAACGAGCGACGTATATACGCTCTCGAAGGTCTTTAATAGGATCTTATGGACGAATTCAGATCTCCGAACTATAGTTTCAAGTGTATAAACAAAATGAATTGATCAAAAAATATAATCACGATCTCCAGAATTATTCTCAGCATGTGAAAAATATCAAACAAACGTTACTTTAATCAGGCATACAGCCTCCGACTCCCCCTTCACTATCTCACTCTCCATCTTTATCTACAGAAGAAGACGGTGAAACGAATTCCGATATCAACTTTTACTAATTTAGATTAGTTTTTAGATAATTATTTTGGACTATTTTGATTTTTTTATATTATGAACTTTTTTATTATAATATGTTTTGAACTTTTTATTATTTTTTATAAAAAATATTAAATATTTTAAAATAAAATAAATATATAAAATTCATATATTAATCTATTTTAAAATATTGAATATATTTTTTATAAAAAAAAATAATGTTACCAATGGACATCCAGATATATCCGACGGATCTCCATCAAAATTGTTCTGGATCCGTTGAGATACCCAACGGATTTTTCAACAAATATTCGAACGGAAATCCGTTGGAACATTATCAATGGACAACCGTTGAAATGATCTTTTACCATCTTTTACCGGATATTCCAACAGATATCCGTTGCTATGTCTGACGATTATCCGTTGTTTCTCCGTTGAAATATTTTTAATGGATTTCCGTTGAAATGATCCTTGACAATTTTCAATGGACATTCTAACTGATATCAGTTGATATATGTCCGTTACACATCCGTTGAAATTATTCCAATGGATTTGGCCATTGATAGGCCATTGAAATTTTCCAATAGATAATCCTCATTGAAAATTCGTTGAAACCTTCAATGGACGAACATTTCCAATGAGTGAAATCCAACGATTTATCCTCGGAAAGAAAACATGATTTCCAACGAATTTTCGTTATTTCCAACGGGAAATGAGCTTTTTTGTAGCGAGATGTAAAAGAAATACTTATACTATATGATTTAGAAGCCAAATTATTCAAGAGCTCTTGAATAAAAATTGTTTATGTTTAATAAGGAGATAAGTATGTTGGGATTCACTACGAGTTCCTAGCATGCGATCTCATTGATCTAGGGTTTGGTTACTAGGTTTCATGCAGGAGAAGGAAGAGATCTAAACCTAGTCAAACATCACACGCAACCAAACTTGCAAAACCCAAAAGATCGTGTATATCACCGAGAAAATTGTTACTTACCTCGTTCTCGATGAAACTTGAAGCAAATATCGATTTGGAGCCTGTTCTTAATCACCTAGACTGAAGTTACAGTCCCTCTACACGTATCCACACCGACATAAAGGATTTCAAACGATTTGGAACGTATCTGCTATGATTAGTGAAGAAAAGGATAACTCGAGAGACCAGATCTAAACCCGCGAAGCTCGAAATCGAAAAGAGTGAATTCTCTAGTGTTCTTAGATGTATCTCTGAGGTTTAGGACGACCTTAATTAAGTTTGGATGAAATCCAAAATTTAAATAAGTTTAGAAAACCCTAAATCCGAATTTTAGTCAAATTCCCAGATCACGGTATGCCGGACCAAGAACTTGGTCCGGCGGACCAAGCTCAGTCCGTTGCCTTCGGACCGCCTGACCTGGAGCCTTGGTCCGGCTGACCAAGTTTTGGTCAGCTCCGGACCAAGTCTCTTGGTCCTCTTTTGGTCCGACGTACGAATGCCATTGGTCCGCCTGATCTAGAATCTGGCCCAGAGCTGACCAACTCTTGGTCAGCCGGACCAGACCTGGACAGAGGACGGGCTGACTTGGATTCTCTGGGCTGACCAAACGTGGTCCGGGGCTGTCCAAACGTGGTCTAGGGTTGACCAAACTTTGTCAGCTTCGGACCAACGCACTGAGAAATCATTATCATACTCGTTTCGGTCAAATCTCAACTCCTTACTTCGGATTCTTCACATATTTGTCCATCCCTAGTGATGTGTGACCCTGTAGGCCATTCTAAGTGGTAGTGACTTCGGAAACTTTTCTCGAACCACAAGTCATGGTTAGCCTATAGCAAGACGCCATGACCACCCACTTAGAATTGAGTTAGAGGTGATCTAACCAATGCATTAACAGCTCGAGTTCTGATCCTTTGTCTCACGGTATCATATGTTGAACAAGGGCATGATTTGAGCTACCCTTCAAGTTCAACTGCTTTCTCGTTTTGGCAAATCGATTAATAAAATAGATGCAACTTCATCTATAGCGTGACCACACACGCATTTTTCATAGTCCTATTTCCACGAGAGGGCCCAGCGATATCTCTCCTATTAAGGAGGTGATAAATCCCGTATTGCATGTCTACTATCTCTATATGAATCGTGAACATATCTGATCAACGCCGTTATAATCATCTGGTTAAAGACGACGTTTGACGCAGTCTAGACACACCACTCCTCATATCTGATACTCTAGACATCTGAGGTATTAGGATCCAAGAACGAACCGCTGTATGAGATTCAAGTCATGAGTCTGTCCATGTGACAGTCTCATGCGGGTCATCCAGTCACTCGTTCACAACGAGTACCCATGATTGTGATATGTATCCAATGCATCGATCACACCTCATGCTAGTCTTAATTTATCATTGTTCCCACAATGATATCTGACCAGAGAGTTTAGAACCATTCTCTAATGATTCAAGGATACTGAAATATAACAAATATGTCAATTATATAACGGGAAGAGTAATGCATTCATAAACCAATGAATCAATAAAAAAATCAAAGTGCCATATCACGGATCATCCTAGAACATTACAACCAACAATCTCCCACTATGCTCTATGATCTATTCTACAAGCATCTAATCCCCATACCCTTAACATGACCATCATGCTTTGACGAAGGGAGAGGCTTCGTCAGTGGATAAACAATGTTATCATCTGTCGACACTCTGCTTATCTTCACGTCTCCTCTGTCGATGATTTCTCTGATCAAGTGAAATCGCTGAGTATGTGTTTGGATCTCTGGTGTGACCTGGGTTCCTTAGCTTGCGCAATCGCATAATTGTTGTCACAATACAACTCAATGGGATCTGCAATGCTAGGAATGATGCCCAGGTCTCCCACGAATTTCTTGATCCAAACAGTTTCCCTAACTGCATCCGACGCTGTTATGTACTCGACTTCTGTAGTCGAATCTGCCATGGTTAGTTGTTTGGAACTCTTCCAACTGATATCCCCATCGTTCAGGCAGAAAAAGTAACCTGACTGCGATCTGAAGTCATCTCTATCGGTCTGAAAACTAGTATCGGTATAACCCCTTATAGCGAGCTCGTCTTCCAATCCGCCATACACCAAGAACAAATCCTTAGCCCTTCTCAAGTACTTAAAGATGTTCTTGACCGCAATCCAGTGAGCTTCACCTGGTGTAGACTGATATCTACTAGTCATGCTCAATGTATATAATACATCCGGACGAGTACACAACATGACGTACATGATGGATCCAATTGGCGAGGCATATGGAATCCTACTCATGCGCTCTTGCTCATCCTTTGTCTTTGGACACTTAGTCTTGCTAAGAGCAACGTCATGTCCCATTGGCAAGGCACCCCTCTTGGAGTCTTGCATGTTGAACCGATTCAAGACCTTGTCAATGTATGTACTCTTGGGCAAACCGAGTTCCACCTCGGATCGAAGCCACCAAGTAAAAGGAAGTTGCTTGGGGTGCAAGACAATTATCCAAAGGAAGCTTCTTCATCATCATCAAGGCAACTCCAACAACTAGCTTCCCAACCACGTCATTTAATGCAACATCAAGATAACTCCAACAACTAGCTTTCCAACCACCTCATTTAATGCATTAGATTCCTACCCCTCTTGCATGTTCTTGTCATTTAATGTTGTAGTTGAGAATTCTAGCCTATATAAAGGTCTTATAGTGCATCATTTGTAATCAGACTTGTAGAATGTCTCGAACATTTTGAGTTTTATAAACTCTTCTTCGGTTTGTCCGAAATTTATCCCGATCTTCGGTGTGTCCGAGATTACGAGTTTGGTGTGTCTGAACTCAAGCCTTGGTGTGCCCAAGGTCCACTATCTATTCTTCCCCTTCGTTCCATCCATCTTTCTTTTCGGAATTATGTCGAGCATCCCTTGATCCGTGACTGATTCCGACGACCACCCTTCCCCTTCGAATACCATACCCGATCGAAAGTCAAGAGCCTTCTCCGTGAAGTGCGAGAGACTGCGTTTCGGCCTTGTTCCATCTTCATCGAGCCAAGGCGTATATCATTTTGGTATCAGAGCTTGCTCGAGCCAACGGACGTCTAACCCTGGTGAGATCTATCCTTTATTTCGGTTTATTTCGTAAACAAGTTTTGAGGGCAAAACACGGAGAAGAGAGAGGGAATGATGTGGACAAAACTTCTGAAGAGAGAGGGAATGATGAGGATATCGGACCCAACAACATCTCGAAACGAAGATCTTAACGGAAGCATATATGGAGCAAAGACAAGGGCAAACTGAGTTCCACCTCGGATCGAAGCCACCAAGTAAAAGGAAGTTGCTTGGAGTGCAAGACAATTATCCAAAGGAAGCTTCTTCATTATCAAGGCAACTCCAACAACTAGCTTCCCAACCATGTCATTTAATGCAATATCAAAACAACTCCAACAACTAGCTTCCCAACCACCTCATTTAATGCATTGGATTCCTACCCCTCTTGCATGTTCTTGTCATTTAATATTGTAGTTGAGAATTATAGCCTATATAAAGGTCTTGTAGTGCATCATTTGTAATTAGACTTGTAGAATGTCTCAAACATTTTGAGTTTTATAAACTCTTCTTTGGTTTGTCCGAAATTTATCCCGATATTCGGTGTATCCGAGATCACGAGTTTGGTGTGTCCGAAATCAAGCCTTGGTGTGCCCAAGGTCCACTATCTATTTTTTCCCTTCGTTCCATCCATCTTTCTTTTCGGAATTACGTCGAGCATCCCTTGATCCGTGATTGATTCCGACGACCACCCTTCCCCTTCGAATACCATACCCGATCGAAAGTCGAGAGCCTTCTCCGTGAAGTGCGAGAGACTGCGTTTCGGCCTTGTTCCATCTTCATCGAGCCAAGGCGTGTATCACGAACTCTCTCTCCAAAAAAGTTCCATTCCGAACAACAAACACTTTGTTCTCGGATTGGTTGTAGAACCAGTACCCTTTCGTTTTCTTAGGGTAACCCACAAATATGCATTTATCATATTTGACGGATAGCTTATCAGAAGCCAGACGTTTCACATAAACATTGCATCCCCAAATCTTCATAAACGCTAACCTGGGATGCTTCCCAGTCCATATCTCATATGGTGTCTTCTGAACCGACTTTGTTAGATAGTTGTTCAGTATAAGCGCAACCGTTTCCAGAGCGTAGCCACAGAAGGATTTAGAAAGATCTAATAGGGTTCGGTTCCTCCTCTCGGACACGTCATTCCACTGTGGCATTCGTCGACAGTT
>NW_010970491.1:329288-334229 GCF_000463585.1 Tarenaya hassleriana | reverse complement strand
TGTACCTCGTTTCTGAAAATCTTGAACAATTCAAGTGTTTCAGAATTATGTCTCATCAAGTAGACATAACCGTACCTACTGAATTCATCAGTAAACGTAACGAAGTACAAATAACCTCCTCTAGCGGGTGAGCTCATAGGACCGCATACATCACTATGTATGAGTTCTAGCAACTCTAGCCCGTTCTCCTTTTCTAGTAAAAGGAGATTTTGTCATCTTGCCCATCAAACATGAATCGCACGATTCGATTGATCCATAATCAAAAGAATCAATAAGTCCATCAGAATGAAGCTTCGCTATGCATTTCTCATTGATGTGACCAAGTCGACAATGCAAGAGATATGTAGGGTTTAAGTCGTTCGGCTTAAACCGCTTGGTACTAACGTTATAGATTGAACTGTGTCTAGACGGTTTATCATCCAAAATATAAAGGCCATTAAAGAGGTAACTTTTACCATAAAATAAAGCGCCTTTATAAATAGATAAAGTTTTATTCTCAATAACAAAACGAAAACCATCAGAATCCAAACATGAAATCGAAATAATATTCTTGCTAATGGCAGATACAAAATAACAATCATGTAATTCTAACACAAGCCCAGAAGGTAAAGTAAGATCATAAGTTCCTACGGTCAACACATCAACTCTTGCTCCATTCCCGACGCGGAGATCCACTTCTCCCTTCGCTAACTGCCTAACCGACTATGTGTGCCCGACGATCCGAAGCTGAGACAGGAGATTTTGTCAGAGGCACATTAGTCGAGGTTGGCGATACATCCGGGGGTGAGCAAGATGTATCAGGGGTTACGACAGTGGTATACTTGGCCGAGAGTCAAGAGGGATGTGGCGGACTATGTAGCGAGATGCCTCACTTGTCAGCAGGTGAAGGCAGAGCGACAGATGCCGGGGGAAAGCTACAACCGCTGGAGATACCCGAGTGGAAGTGGGATTCGATCGACATGGACTTCGTGGTCGGATTACCGCTCACACCAAGCAAGAAGAACGCCATTTGGGTAGTCGTGGATCGTCTAACAAAATCCACTCATTTTATTCCCATTCCTCAAGAGTATCCGATCGAGCGGTTGGCGCAGATGCGTCTACATGGAAGGCGATACAGGAGGCACTGGGGACGAAGCTCAAGATTAGCACGACATACCATCCTCAGACAGACGGTCAGTCGGAGTGGACGATACAGACTTTGGAGGACATGCTCCGAGCTCGTATTATGGGTGGAGAGCTCCGTGGGATCGGTACTTGACGTTGTGCGAGTTTGCGTACAACAACAGCCATCACTCGAGCATCGGAGTGTCGCCATACAAAGCTTTGTACGGGAGGTCGTGCAAGACACCGTTGTGCTGGATAGAGATCGGGGAGCGTCGCAAATTTGGACCAGAGATTGTGGAGGAGATCACAGAGGTGATACGGAGGATTTGCACCCATCTGAAGACGGCGCAGGATCGACAGAAGTCATACGCCGATCAGCGACGCCGAGACTTCGAGCTTGAGGTCGGGGATTACACCTTTCTCCGAGTACATGCGATGCGAGGTCATGCGAGGTTCGGGCAGAGCAGGAAGCTGAAGTCGCGCTACATCGGACCTTATCCCGTGATCGCGAGAGTGGGAGCTGTTGCATACCGTAATGGATTGCCGCCAGAGCTGGGCAACATCCATGACGTGTTCCACGTGTCGATGTTGCGGAGGTACGTAGCAGATCCTTCACACGTGCTACAGCCCCAGGAGTTGGAGTTTACGGAGGCTACACGTTTCCGTGACGAGCCGCCGCAGATCGTTGGATCGAAAGATGAAGAAGCTGCGGACGAACGAGGTACAACTCTGAAGGTCTTGTGGCGAAGCCAAGGGGTCTATGACATGACTTGGGAATCCGAGGCAGAGATGCGTAGTAGTTATCCGCATCTATTTACTTGAGCGTTGTACGAACTCTTTTATATAACGTTCGGTTTGTACCAGACTTATGTTTCAGATGACGTGGCGATATGGATTGTGTTTTGGTGATGATATGGAATGCAAGAAAGTCTTGATGATATCATGCGATTCCGAATTCGAGGACAAATTCTTTTTAAGGGGGGATGATTTGTAATACCCCGAAACCCGATTCGAATATTTAATTATTTAGAAATAAATAATTAAATAGAGATGTCACGAAATCACCAAAAAGGAATAGTACAATACCGGGGAGAGGCACGAGGCTCGTCACGTGTGGAAAGGATCAACACAAAAAAAAAGAAGAAAAAGAAAAAAACAGGGGTGGTCCGCCGGACCAGGACTTAGTCCGGGGCGGACCAACCCACTCAGTCGGAGTCAGAACGGATCGCGCAGACTGGGGAAAAATTCGAAAAAAAAATGAAAGTGTCCCCGGTCTGGTGGACCAGGGAATTGGTCCGGCGGACCGGGAGTCGACAGATTCGCAACTTGCCAACTTGCGGTCTTGGGACGCGGATTTCGTCAGAGTTTGGGCCCCACTCGCCGTCTAGCCGCCTCCCACGCTTCAAGGACGTTGCAGGCTCGCCTATGGGCCTAGGCTCGAGCCCATCTAGCTTCTCTCTCGCGCCATAAACATCTCTCAATCCTCTGCCTTAGCCATTCTCGAGCAAAAAAGAGGAAGAAGAGAAAGAGGGAGAGAGGGAGAGAAAGGAGACGAACCAGGGCAAGGGGAGCTCGAGGAAACAAAGGGAAACATTCCTAGACGTGCCCTGAAGGTGTTCATAGTTTGAGGAGAAGCAGAGGACGCACACAAGCTCGGACAACCTCAAGAACAAGGTGAGTGGCTTGAGTTGGATTTGTGGGATCTTGTTTTCAATGTGTGATGGTCCAAATCGAGATTTCCTTGCGTGTTTGAGGTTTAGAACATGTTTAGGGATGTCAAACTGTGTTTTAATAGCATTTGAAAGCAACCCCGAATCGATTCGGGAGAGAAAAATCGAAACAGAATCGGAGAAATCGCGAGGGAGAAGAAAGTTTCAGTCCCGGTCCGCCGGACCACGCGTGGTCAGCTCCGGACCGAGACTGGAACATCACACACGAAGTCAGCCGGACCAAGGGAAGAAGGCCGGACCGATAGAAGGAGCGGCCTGGTCCGGGCGGACCATACGTATTCCAATACACGAACAGTCCGCCTGACCAGAAGAGAGACGGACCGGACCGAGAGAACAACACGCCTGGTCCGGGGCTGGCCAGTTCTGGTCCGCCAGATCAGACGTGTTTCGAGGATACAGACTCCGCCTGACCAAGGAACCGGACCGAGAGAGAGGAAGAATAGGCTGGTCTGGGGCTGACCAATCCTGGTCCGCCGGACCAGGCTTGTTTATTCTCTCGGACCGACTGACCAAGAGACGAAGCGGACCAGGGGAGAGAGCACTGGTCCGGGCTGACCAGAACTTGGTCCGCCGGACCGAGCTCAGAGAAAAATTGGAAAACTTGCCGATTCGACCGGAAAAAAGGAAACGGCCAACGGAGTTGGCCCGGACCTGACCAAACTTGACAGTGGGTGAACCAAACCCCCACCAAAGGACAAAGCTTCGCGATTGGGATCAATCGAAATGAGTTTTCGCTAGGATATTGCGTGGCGTAGTGAGATGTGCGACATCGAACTACGAGTGACCGTTGCGTGATTGTTTGCGGGTAGAATTTGCACGGCGTTAAACGGTAGCTCGGTAGGGACCGGATACCGTGATACGTATGGTTGTACTATGGGGATATTGCACGTTGTGTGCCATGTGTGTAGCTTGCTCGTGCGTACGAGTTAAGCGTGTTTGTATTTGTGGATAGTTGTGGACTCAACCATCACCGTCATGGACTTGACGGGCGTTTGAGACGCGTGAGACACGAGGCCAACGTCATGGATTTGAGGGCGTGGACTCACACCTAGTCATGGACTTGACTAGGGTATATGGCTGGACTCCATACGGGTATGATTGTATTCTGTTGTGTCATGGACTTCACATCGATAGTCACGAGAGTGACGAGCGCAGGAGATGCGCACAATCGCATGCGATGCGATGGCCAATGTCACGTGAGTGACGGGCGTGGAGGCGCCCCTAGTCATGCCGACTAGACTAGGGTATACGGCTTCGACAACGGATCGACAATGTTGTCATCTGTCGTCACTCTGCAAATGTGCACGTCTCCTCTGTTTATGATCACCCTGATAAGGTGAAATCGTCTGAGTATGTGTTTAGATCGTTGATGGGATCTGGGTTCTTTCGCTTGTGCGATCGTTCCATTGTTGTCACAATACAGAGCAATGGAGCTATCAGCACTAGGAATGACACCCAAGTCACCAACAAACTTCCTAATCCAAACAGCTTCCTTTGCTGCGTCCGACGCTGCAATATACTCAGCTTCTATAGTAGAATCTTCAACGGTCACTTGCTTGGAACTCTTCCATCTAACAACGCCTCCGTTTAAGCAGAAAACATAGCCAGACTGCGATCTGTAGTCATCTGATCTGACTGAAAACTAGCATCGGTGTAACCCTTTACAGCGAGCTCGTCTTCCGACCACCGTATACCAAGAACACATCCTTAGTCCTTCTCAAGTACTTCAGGATGTTCTTGACGGCGATCTAGTGTGACTCACCTGGATCCGACTGGTATCTACTCGTAATGCTCAACGTGTAGGATACATCCGGTCGAGTACAAAGCATGACATACATGATGGATCCAATTTCCGAAGCATATGGAATCCGATCCATGCGTTCTCGCTCATCAAGTGTCGTTGGATACTGACTCTTGCAGAGAACTGTACCACTGCTCATCGGTAAGATTCTTTTCTTGGAATCTTGCATCTTGAACCGCTTCAAGACCTTATCGATGTAGGTACTCTGACACAATCCTAGAAAACGCCTCGATCTATCTCTATAGATCTTGATGCCTAAAATATAGGCCGCTTCTCCTAGGTCCTTCATAGAAAACTGCGTTCCTA
>NW_010970491.1:310328-321305 GCF_000463585.1 Tarenaya hassleriana | reverse complement strand
TTCTTTTTTTTTTTAAAACCCTAGAAGACATTCTCCTTATATAGACTTTCCAAAATCCTAATTTGCCAAGGAATAGATTACTAGGAATCCTAATCTAATTAGGTTTCCTAAACCTATTAGAATTCTAATCTCATTAGGTTTCCTAGATGTAATAGAATTCTAATCTCATTAGGATTCCTATACATAATAGGATTCCTAATCCCATTAGGATTTCTATTCCAATTAGGAATCTCAATCCAATTAGGATTCCTAATCGGGATAATTCAGCACACGTACTTGTCCATCCCTGTTGTGTGTGACCCTGTAGGCTCATCCGGAATAGCAGTAAAACGCAGAATCTCCATTTCGGTAATACAAGTCATAGGCGGTCTCTAGCAAGACACTATGACTACCTATCTCGAATAGAGAGTTTGTTTGTGATCATACGAAAGCCAGTGATGATTCCGACTGATGATCCTTTTGTATCGCGATATCATATGTCGAACATAAGGCGTGGACAAGCCACCTTATCTGATTCGACTGCTTTCTCGTTCACTGAGTTCGACTGTCTGAAATAGACGACGTTTGTCTATAGTGCGGCCACACATTTCTACAGTCTTGCTCACACGAGGGGCCCAGCGATATCTCTCTCTTTTACGAGAGGTACAAATCCCGTCTTGACTATCTACAATCCAGTACATGATTCTTTCGTACCTGATACACGCCTTTATAGTCCTCCTGTTACGCAGGACGTTTGACGTAATCAAAGCACGCAACTCCTCATGTTGGATTCTGTAGATATCTCAGGTCTTAGGATCCAATCATGGAATCGTCGTATGAGATTCAAGTCATGACGCTAGTCCATGTGACAATCTCATGCGGGTCAGTCCAGTATTCCGTTCTGCAACGAATACCTATGATTGTGATCGTATCCAATACCTATGATCATCTATGTGATCATCAATCACACATCATACTAGTCTTATTATGTCGTTATTCCCATAATGACACAAGACTAGGGAGTTTAGTATCATTCATAATGATACATGGATTTCATAACAGATCTAGCATGCAAGAACATGTAATGAACAAGATACTCTCATAAAAAAACATATAGAAAGTATCAATACATCGAATGTATCTGAACAAAGCTCATAATCAGTACATCATAGAGCACTAAACCAACAAGAATGTCATCCACGTAAAGCACTAGAAATACTATTGTGATCCCATTGACCTTCTTGTAAACACACGGCTCATCTTCGTTCTGTGAGAAACCAAACTTTTTTATTGTCTCATCAAAGCAAAGGTTCCACCTCCTCGAAGCCTGCTTCAGTCCATAAATAGAGCTCTGAAGCTTGCACACCTTCCCCGGGTTTCTTGGATCGACAAAACCTTCGGGTTGTGTCATGTACACATCCTCGGTCAAGTTCCCGTTAAGGAACGCGGTCTTGACATCCATTTGTCATATCTCATAGTCGTAATATGCGGCTATGGCAAATAGGATCCTAATGGACTTCAACATAACTACGGGCGAAAACGTCTCATCATAGTCAATACCATGAATCTGACGGAAACCTTTCGCCAAAGTCGTGCCTTATACGTGTGCACGTTGCCATCCATGTCGGTCTTCTTCTTGAAGATCCACTTGCATCCGATGGGTTTTATCCCTTCAGATGCATCCACCAGAGTCCATAATTGGTTGTATGACATGGATTGCATGTCGGACTTCATAGCCTTGCACCATTTCTTGGAATCCGAACTCGCCATAGCCTCTTGGTATGTGGTAGGCTCATCATGTTCCAATAACATGAGCTCCTCATTCCCAGTCACAAGAAATTCGTATCTCACAGGCTCTTGGCGAACCCTGCCTGATCTCGAGGTTCACTCGTCGAAGGTTGAGTCACAACCGGCAGTGAATCAGGTTGAACGTCTTCAACTTGTTCACTCGGCTCAGCGTCTACTTGTTGCTCTCGAACTTCCTCAAGTTCGACTCTACTCCCACTGACTCTTTTGGAGACGAACTCTCGCTCCATAAAAGTCGCATTCCTAGCAATGACACCTTGTTCTCTGCCGGAATATAGAAGTAGTAGCCCTTAGTTTCCTTAGGGTAACCTACAAATAAACACTTATCTGATTTAGAACGTCCTTAATAGTCGTCGTGGAGGGTTCGGGGACGTTCGTAGATGAATCGGGCGTGTTGATGTGAAAAACGTCTAATTTGCTCAGAGACTGGATCCGGTTCGATTCCAGGTGGAATCGGTCCGAATCCACTTTGTCTTCGGAAGGCTGTATTTGGATCCGGTCCGAGTCCAGGTGGAATCGGTTCGGATCCGCCTTCTGTAAAAATCCGTCTTCGTCCGATCCTTCATTCAATGCTCGCATAAGCTCCTGGATATCCTCCCAATTGTTGTATATGCTTTCATTCGCTGCAAGGAGAGATATCTCTAAAGGATCGACTTCCCGAAATTGATCGAAGACTTCTTGAGTGAGGATCTCATGTACATCGACATAGCATGCTGAATCAGTGGTGGATGGTTGCTTCATGTTGTGATCTAAAGTGAACTCCACAGTCTCGTCACCTATCTTCATCGTGAGACGACCAACACGAACATGAACCACCGCATCGGCCGTGTTTAAGAACGATCGGCCTAGTATAATCGGTATCTTCGAGTCCTCATCCATGTCTAAAACAACAAAATCAACGGGATCATAATAATCCCCGACTTTCAATGGGACATCCTCGAGAATACCTGCAGGATACTTGACGAATCGATCCGCTAACTGTAGTGCCATCCTCGTCGTCTTAAGATCTCTAATGTTGAGCTTCTTATAGATAGACAATGGAAGCAAGCTCACACTGGCACCCAGATCGCACAATGCACGGTCAATCTCAATGTTTCCGATTTTGCAGGGAATCGAGAAATTACTTGGATCTGATCTCTTTCGTGGTAACTCATGCTTTAGAATCGCAGCGCTCACCTCTGTGCTCAAGGCTACTGTTTCCTTCCCAATCACCCTCTTCTTAGTCAAGATATCTTTCAGAAACTTCGCATAAGAGGGTATATGTAGCATCGTCTCATAAAAGGGCTTCGAATCCTCTAACTTTCGGAGCATACCAACAAATCTAGACAACTGTGTATCCTCAGTATACTTCTTCAATATAGAAGGAAACGGAACGGGTGGTACCTTAGGTGGAAGAGCTACATATGGCGGTTCGGCTTCCTCTACATTCACCTGAGGCATCCTGTAAGCAATGGCTTTCCCTTTCCCTTCAGCAGTGTATATAGACGTCGTCCCTTTTTCGATGGTAGTAATAGGGACCGTCTCAGGAAAGCTCTCTCCACTTATAAGCTGAATGGAATTGGCATGTTCTCGTGGATTTGGTTCGGGCTTTCCAGGAAATGTGCCCTGCTGTCTAGAGGGTTGTGATGCAAGCTGTGCAATCTGCATGTCCACATACTTGAGATGAGCCTCAACTCCATCTAGTCTCCTCTCAAAAGTGTCTTGTCTGACTTTTATGCTCTGTATCTTGGTCTTCACCTCAGTAAATGATGTCTTTTGATCGAGCATTAGCTGGGCAAGTATCGTCTTGATGTCTACTTCATCGTTCTTCGCAGGTTGAGGCACTCGGTAACACTGATTCTGCTGTCCGTATCCTGGATTCTCCTGCGCATATCTCTGATTATGCCCCTGAAAACGTGACTGAGTGAAGCCCGGGGGATTTTGAGGGATTTTGGGAACACCCTGTTGCTGTGCATTCAATGCTCCATTCGGATTTTCGTAGGAAAGATCGAAATGTTGCCGGTTGTTCAGGTTGTAGAGGTTGGTCGGATCCTGATACTGATTTCTTCCAATGAAGTCTACTCTCTTAACCTCTTCTTCCGACGGAGCTGAATTGACTACGAACATCCCTGGCTGGATTTTCTATGGATTCGAAGTGCTCTTAGCTCCCAGATGGAGCTTGATAGCCGCTAATTCTGATAGGACTGCTTTCAGCATTGCAGATTCTCCTGTATCTACTCGTGTTGTGGACCGTCTACTGATATCCCCTGTCATCCCTCTTGCCTTAGCCATCTTCGCAATCTGAATCTCTAGGGTATCAAAGGGAATGTCATATACGCTCCCTCCACAAGCTGCATCCATCCAAGCCCTAGTATCGTCTCTTAGACCATGAACGAATGTGGATAGCAACAATCTCTTATCCATGCCATGATGTGGGCAAAGGCGTTGGTAGCCTTTGAATCTCTCCCATGCTTCATGTAAACTCTCATCGATATCTTGAGTAAAGCCATTAATGACTCGCTGTGCAGCTCGAGTTTTCTCTGGGGAATAATATTTTGCCATGAATTGCTCCTCTAGCTCTCCCCAAGTAGTAATCGAGTATGGTTCAAGGGTGTAGAGCCAATCTCTTGCCCGATCCATCAGTGAAAACGGAAAGGCCTCCAAATATACATCATCGATAGTCATCCTTTGTGCCTTCATAACTGATCTGCACAACATCTTGAACTGAGACAGATGAGCAATGGGATCCTCTGTAGGCCGCCCTCTGAAACTCGCCTGAATAACATCGTGATGCACTGTGGCGATAGCTCGAAACTGTCTATGGGCGGTCTGTTGATGCATGATAGGAGTTGGGTGTACTTCGGTGCAATGTAAGAACCCAAAGTCTCCTCTGCAATGTAAGTAGCTTTGCCCTCGGTCTGTTGATCATAGAGCGGATTCATGTGCTCTTGATTCTCTTGATGCTCCTCATCATGAACCGCACGGTCGTGCGAACTACTTGACCTCGACATAGCTTCTCTTCTCTGCTGATTTCGGAAGTCTCTCAAAGTACGCTCAATCTCTGGATCGTAGACTAGGTCTTCTCTCTGAGTAGAGCTCCTTATCATGCACTAGAATCCTGCAAACTGCAAAGAAAAAGAAGAACTCGAGACCAAGTGAATCCACAAAAACAAAAAGAAACAAAAAGAAAAAGAAAAATAAGCAAGGATCTAGAATCAATAAAGACCTAGAAATAGGTTAACCAGTCCCCGGCAACGGCGCCAAAAACTTGATATGTGTGTACCGAGTCTAGAATTTATAACCCGATTCACAACTCACCGCACGGATACGGATCCTCATAACACGGGGTCGAACGCAAGGACCGGTAGCTAAGTCTAAACCCTAATCGAAACCAAATCAAAGCAAGGGAGTGGAAGTGATGGTAGAAATATGTGGAATCAATGGAAAACGAAATAAGAAAGCAATAAAAACGAGTAAACTATCAATCTAAGATGACCACGGGTGTCGGGATCGTATTCGAGTATATGGGTATATGCTAAGCATGCGAGAATAATGATTATGACTTGTGTTTGAGAATCATCAAGCAACAAAGATAGAGAATTCATCTCTCGGTCTACTATCTCACTACCTATAGAGTAACTCGTCAATCTCTCGATCTATTCAAGTTAACCCTAGATGCATGAAGAACGCTATCATCAATCATAGATCGATTAAACCATATCTCTATGTGAATAATACGATCTATCCTATTGATTTTGATCCAAAACCAAACCCATATCTCTATGTAGTTTAGAATCTAAGATAATTGACAAAGGGATTAGTAAATATCAATCGAATAAAAGCACAAATAAATAGAACCGAAACAAATCAAAACCGAAATCTAAGTTAGGGTTCAAACATACCCAAAACACAAACGAATCCCTAACCCATAGTCATGGATCTACTCACGGTTCATGGAAAACAATAAAAAGCTTAGAGAAAAAGAGATAAAAGAGATGAGAGAAAAGCTCATGTAGATGTGTAGTCTCCACGATCGAATCTTCCTTTTTCTTCCCGAAATTCTGTGAACTCCTATTCTTCTCTCACCAAAAACTCTCCAAAATTCTGTATCTAAGTGTTCTCTAAGGTTCCCTCTGTACTAGGACGTGACTAGGGCTTTTTTATAACCCTAGGACGGCTCCCAAGAGTCATATTCCCATTATGATGTTGAAAATCGCGAAACAGGGTTTTTAACTGGATCTAGGCTGATTCCAGGTGGATCCGGACCGGATCCAGATTCCTGGGCTCGAGCTCAGCTGTTTTGATTCGGACCGAATCCAACCGGATTCGGTCCTGCACCGGCAGAATTCTGATCTTCACGATTTTGCTCATAACTTTGTACTCCGGTGTCGGGTTTACACGATTTTAATGTCTATGCGAAGCTCTTGAAGTGCTCTTTCCAATGGTATAAGTGTCGCATGATTTAGACCTCTGTAGAGAAAATTATTGATGTCGCAACATGAGTACCTCATCCGGACTTCTCCTTTAACGCTCCAAATAGCTCCTTTTCGAGTCCAATCATCTTCGAAACCTGTAACTCTGCAAAACTAAAGCACAACCGGATTTTGTGTCCTAACACGCCTAGAATGTCTGTGAATGCATGTGATTATCTCATAAAACCTAGACAAACTCTTATCAAAATATAGAGAAAAATAGGAGTTATCAGAGGGCTAAGGGACCACCGGCCTTGGCGCCGAGACCACCGCGACCATCGGGCCAGGAAGACAGACCGCCCCGACCTCCAGCGAGGACTGGAGCTGCCCCGAGAGTTTACGCTCTCGGTGCAGAGCAGGAGATCCAGGATGTAGGAGAGGAGGAGGCTCACCTTGATGGAGCCGAAGCCGCCACGATCTCAGGTACTCTATATCTTCACGAAGTTGTCTGTTACACGTTGTTTCATACTGGGGCAACCCATAGTTTCCTGAGTGCGGGAGTAGCGGAGAGACTTGAGACGGGAGAGATCGAACCGAGAGGTGATTTCACTGTGTGCATACCAACCGGAGAGACATTAGCAGTGCACGGGATCCTGAGAGGTGTACCCCTTGAGGTTTGCGGTCGCCTATTAGTGCAGATCTCATTGTGGTACCCATCGGAGGTTTCGACATCATTCTGGGCATGGATTGGTTGATGAGGTACCAAGCCTACATCGATTGTTCTAAGAGGACAATCTGGTTTACAGATGAATTCGGAGGGTTCGAGTTCCGAGGCCGAGGAGCACCGGCAGCGGACCCGATCATCTCGGCACTGAAAGCCGAGAAGATGATTAGGAAGGGCAATGAAGCATTCTTGGTAGTCATTACAGCTACTCAGGAATCGGAGAGGAGACTGGAGGACACACTCGTTGCCCGGGAGTTTCCAGATGCGTTTCCCGATAATCTGCCAGGATTACCACCCAGTCGGGAATTTGACTTCAGCATAGATGTGCTACTAGGTACCGAGCCATTTTCCAAGGCTCCGTATCGGATGGCACCTATGGAGATGGTCGAGCTGAAAAAACAGTTGAACGAGTTGGTGGAGCAGGGTTTCATTCGCTCTAGCGTTTCACCGTGGGGAGCACCGGTACTCTTCGTGAAGAAGAAGGACGAGAGTATGCGGTTGTGCATCGATTACCGAGGGCTCAACCAAGTGACTATCAAGAATCGGTACCCGCTACCGAGGATTGATGAGTTGTTGGACCAACTACAGGGAGTCCAATGGTTTTCGAAGATTGATCTACGATCCGGATATCATCAGGTTCGGGTCAAGGAGGATGACATACAGAAGACGTCATTCCGGACGAGATATGGACACTTCGAGTTCGTGGTCATGCCTTTCAGGCTCACGAACGCGCCTGCGGTGTTCGTGCAACTGATGAACCGCGTGTTCATGGACTACCTGGATGAATTCGTCATCATTTTCATCGATGACCTCCTCATCTATTCGCCGGATCCGCAGACACATGAGGAGCACCTGAGGAAGATATTGTGGAGGCTGAAAGAGAACCGGCTGTACGCGAAGTTCAGTAAGTGCAGCTTCTGGTTACAGGAGATTGGATTCCTGGGACATGTGGTATCGGCCCAGGGCATTAAGGTCGATCTGGCCAAGATCGAGGCCGTCATGGAGTGGCAGTCCCCGACTTCTGCGATGGAAGTCAGGAGTTTCATGGGACTAGCCGGCTATTACGGACGATTCGTCGAGGGATTCGCCAAGATCGCCCGACCCTTGACGAAGCTGACAGGGAAGAACGTCAGGTTCGAGTGGATGGCAGAATGCGAGGAGAACTTCGGGGAGTTGAAGCGGAGATTGACCTCAACGCTGATCCTAACATTACCACGGCCGAGAATGCTATACGAGGTATACACTGACGCGTCCAAGCACGGACTCGGTTGCGTGTTGATGCAGGAGGGACATGTGATCGCTTATGCGTCGAGGCAACTGAAGAAACACGAAGAGAACTACCCGACACATGATATAGATTTAGCAGCGGTAGTTCACGCGCTGAAGATCTGGAGATCGTATCTGTACGGGAAGAAAGTTAAGCTCAACACGGATCACAAGAGCTTGACTTATGTGATATCTCAGAAGGATCTGAATCTGAGACAACGGAGATGGTTGGAGCTGATTGCAGATTACGATCTGGAGATAGCCTACCATCTGGGGAAGGCTAACGTAGTGGCCGACGCTCTAGCAGGAAGAAGATCTTAGCCGCCATACGCGTTGTCACCTCATCTCGCAACTATGCCGCTGAGTTTACTTCTTAGCAGGAAGAAGATCTTAGCGGCCATAAGTGTTGTCACCTCATCTCGCAGCAACGCCACTGAGTTGACTGCGATGTTGGGACATCTCTCGTTGACGACTGAGGAGTCGACGCCGACCTTGATAGAGCGCGGGGTCAGGGGACAACGCGGTGATCCTTTACTCGCTTGATGCATGGATCACATCTAGGAATATAGCCTCAAAGGCTACCGCATTGACGAGCAGGGAGCGTTGCGACTTGGGAACCGACTATGTGTGCCCGACGATCCGGAGCTGAGACAGGAGATTTTGTCAGAGGCACATCAGTCGAGGTTGGCCATACATCCGGGGGTGAGCAAGATGTATCAGGGGCTACGACAGTGGTATACTTGGCGAGAGTCAAGAGGGATGTGGCGGACTATGTAGCGAGATGCCTCACTTGCCAGCAGGTGAAGGCAAAGCGACCGGTGCCGGGGGAAAGATACAACCGCTGGAGATACCCGAGTGGAAGTGGGATTCGATCGCCATGGACTTCGTGGTCAGATTATCGCTCACACCAAGCAAGAAGAACGCCATTTGGGTAGTCGTGGATCGACTAACCAAATCCGCTCATTTTATTCCCATTCGTCAGGAGTATCCGATCGAGCGGTTGGCGCAGATGCGTCTACATGGAAGGCGATACAGGAGGCACTGGCGACGAAGCTCAAGATTAGCACGGCATACCATCCTCAGACAGACGGTCAGTCGGAGTGGACGATACAGACCCTAGAGGACATGCTCCGAGCTTGTATTATGGAGTGGGGAGCTCCGTGGGACTGGTACTTGACGTTGTGCGAGTTTGCGTACAACAACAGCCATCACTCGAGCATCGGAGTGTCGCCATACGAGGACTTGTACGGGCGCCGTACGAAGCTTTGTACGGGAGATCGTGCAAGACACCGTTGTGCTGGACAGAGATCGGGGAGCGTCGCAAATTTGGACCAGAGATTGTGGAGGAGACCACGGAGGTGATACGGAGGATTCGCGCCCATCTGAAGACGGCGCAGGACCGACAGAAGTCATACGCCGATCAGCGACGCCGAGACTTCGAGCTTGAGGTCGGGGATTACGCCTTTCTCCGAGTACAGGCGATGCGAGGTCATGCGAGGTTCGGGCAGAGCGGGAAGCTGAAGCCGCGCTACATCGGACCTTATCCCGTGATCGCGAGAGTGAGAGCTGTTGCATACCGTCTTGGATTGCTGCCAGAGCTGGGCAACATCCATGACGTGTTCCACGTGTCGATGTTGCGGAGGTACGTAGCGGATCCTTCACACATTCGGTTTGTACCAGACTTATGTTTCAGATGACGTGGCGATATGGATTGTGTTTTGGTGATGATATGGAATGCAAGAAAGTCTTGATGATATCATGCGATTCCAAATTCGAGGACGAATTCTTTTTAAGGGGGGATGATATGTAATACTCCGAAACCCGATTCGAATATTTAATTATTTAGAAATAATTAATTAAATAGATATGTCACGAAATCACCAAAAAGGAATAGTACAATGCCGGGGAGAGGCACGAGGCTCGTCACGTGTGGAAAGGATCAACACAAAAAAAAAGAAGAAAAAGAAAAAAACAGGGTTGGTCCGCCGGACCAGGACTTAGTCCGGGGCGGACCAATCCACTCAGTCGGAGTCATAATGGATCGCGCGGACTGGGGAAAAATTCGAAAAAAAAAATGAAAGTGTCCCCGGTCTGGCAGACCAGGGAGTTGGTCCTGTTGGTTTAGTGCTCTATGATGTACTGTTTATGAGCTTTGTTCAGATACATTCGATGTATTGATACTTTCTATGGTTTATATGAGAGTATTTGATTCATTACATGTTCTTGCATACTAGATCTGTTATGAAATCCATGTATCATTATGAATGATACTAAACTCCCTAGTCTTGTGTCATTATGGGAATGATGACATAATAAGACTAGTATGATGTGTGATTGATGATTATAGAGATGATCATAGGTATTGGATACGATCACTGTCATAGGTATTCGTTGAAGAACGGAATACTGGATTGACCCGCATGAGATTGTCACATGGACTACCGTCATGACTTGAATCTCATATGGCGGTTCCATGATTGGATCCTAAGACCTGAGATATCTACAGAATCCAACATGAGGAGTTGCGTGCTTTGAATACGTCAAACGTTCTGCGTAACAGGAGAACTATAAAGGCATGTATCAGGTACGAAACGAATCATGTACTGGATTGTAGATAGTCAAGACGGGATGTGTACCTCTCGTAAAAGAGAGAGATATCGCTGGGCCCCTCGTGTGAGCGAGAATGTAGAAATGTGTGGCCACACTATAGACGAACGTCGTCTATTTCAGACAGTCGAACGCAGGGAACGAGAAAGCAGTCGAATCAAATAAGGTGTCTTCTCCATGCCTTATCTTCGACATATGATATCA
>NW_010970491.1:308014-310178 GCF_000463585.1 Tarenaya hassleriana | reverse complement strand
TATGATGATAGAACGGACGGTCCGCACTAAACGTAGACCGTCCGTTCTGCCTTACTGGAACGGACGGTCCACATGTAACCCTAATCTCTTTCTTATAAAGTGATTTAACCCTAATTTCGGTTTAATTTTCGGAAAACCGGAACCTGGAACGGACGGTCCGGAATTGCGTGTGGACCGTCCGTTCCAGTAAGGCAGAACGGACGGTCTACGTTTAGTGCGGACTGTAACGATCCGAGGCTGCTACGAATTGTCGAAACTGCCCTCACACAGCAACCCGAGACCTTTCAGCGTGTTTTGTCCTCACTTGCACGCATACCGAGACACTTCCCAGTAGGTCACCCATCCTGAGATTGCTCCAGAGCCAGCACGCTTAACTTTGGAGTTCTCTCGGGATAGTCAACCAAAAAGGTAGGTGCACCTTGTTGCTATGAGTAGCTCAACTAATTCTTTTTATGTTATCTTAGAATGTATAGTCTCATACCTATACAGACCTCGGATCTCTCTCATTCTGGTGTGTTCGATTCATCCCTTTACCCCCTACCCAGAAGCTCGTCAGGAGCCGCCCCTTGTCCGTGCCTCTGCACCGACGATCACTCTCCGCCCTCCTACGGTACCCTGGGTTGTCACAGGCCCACCAGCTTCCGCCTGGTTCGTCCTCGAACCACACCGTACTGGGAGAGTACCGGCTCTGATACCATCTGTCACGACCCGAGGCCGCTACGAATTATCAAAACTGCCCTCACACAGCAACCCGAGACCTTTCAGCGTGTTTTGTCCTCACTTGCACGCATACCGAGACACTTTCCAGTAGGTCACCCATCCTGAGATTGCTCCAGAGCCAGCACGCTTAACATTGGAGTTCTCTCGGGATAGTCAACCAAAAAGGTAGGTGCACCTTGTTGCTATGAGTAGCTCAACTAATTCTTTTTATGTTATCTTAGACTGTATAGTCCCAAACCTATACAGACCTCGGATCTCTCTCATTCCGGTGTGTTTGATTCATCCCTGTACCCCCTACCCAGAAGCTCGTCAGGAGCCGCCCCTTGTCCGTGCCTTTGCACCGGCGATCACTCTCCGCCCTCCTACGGTACTCTGGGTTGTCACAGGTTGCACCTACCTTTTTGATTGAGCTACTCATAGCAACAAGGTGCACCTACCTTTTTGGTTGACTATCCCGAGAGAACTCCAAAGTTAACCGTGCTGGCTCTGGAGCAATCTCAGGATGGGTGACCTTTTGGGAAGTGTCTCGGTATGCGTGCAAATGAGGACAAAACACGCTGAAAGGTCTCGGGTTGCTGTGTGAGGGCAGTTTCGACAATTCGTATCGGCCTCGGGTCGTTACAGTCCGCACTAAACGTAGACCGTCCGTTCTGCCTTACTGGAACGGACGGTCCACATACAATTCCGGACCGTCCGTTCCAGGTTCCGGTTTTTCGAAAGTTAAACCGAAATTAGGGTTAAATCACTTTATAAGAAAGAGATTAGAACCCTAATTCGACAGAGACCTTTTGGTGCCGACTTTCAGAGGTTTGAGAGAGCTTTTGGGTGAGATCCAAAGAGTTCGAAAACTGAAGAGTCTCGTTTTCTCGAAGCACAAAATCGAATAGAGATTCGTGTCCTAGCAGACAAGTTCCAAGCGTTGGAATCCATCCCGAAGTGTGGATACGTGTAGAGGGCGAGGTAATTTCCTGCCTTTCGTGATCAGACGTGTTCTTCGATTGATATAGGCCCCAGATCGATTGAGGTAAGCGTTCTAACGTTTCTACGATTCATTAGAAGCATGGTTCTAGGGTTTATTAAATTTTTGTTTTATATCCGCTGCGCAAACTCTAGAATCGATCTCTTAGGAATAGGATTCGCTCTAGAGATCCCAGGAAACCCAACAGTGGTATCAGAGCCTGGTTGCTCTGTTTTGATTTCGTAGAACCCGATCACGCACGTTTTAGGATTTGAATTGTTTGAATCCATGTTTGCTTTGATTTCTATGCATGTTTGATGATTGAATCTAGTGTAGATTGCATGTTTCATGTTGCATAGAGTGCAGGAGTTCGAATTTTGGGTTCGCAGGAGAATTCGGATCAGTTTCAGGTCTGAACGGGGCCGAGAACGCGAAAAACGTGATCTGATCACGTGACCAAACCCTAGACCGTCCGTTCTGGGTTTA
>NW_010970491.1:307666-307871 GCF_000463585.1 Tarenaya hassleriana | reverse complement strand
AATTCAGATCAGTTTCGGGTCTGAACGGGGCCGAGAACGCGAAAAACGTGATCTGATCACGTGACCAAACCCTAGACCGTCCGTTCTTGTTTAGCAGACCGGATGGACCAGGGGTGACGGACTGAGGATAGACCGATAGGTCTGGACCGTCCGTTCTGAGACAGTGGACCGTCCGTTCCAGAGTGTCTGGACCGTCCGGCCTGCA
>NW_010970491.1:303933-305326 GCF_000463585.1 Tarenaya hassleriana | reverse complement strand
TTCCGACTTGCCCTATCTCGGTCCGCCTGTCCCAGAATCTGGTCAGCGACTGACCAACTCTTGGTCAGCCGGACCAGGTCTGGACAGATGACCGCGGACCGAGCTTCCGGACTTCCCGGACTGACCAAACTTGGTCCGGGGCTGACCAAACTTGGTCAGCTCCGGACCAGCGCACTGAAAACTCCTTTTCATGCTCGTTTCGGTCAAATCTCGTTTCCATTCTTCGTATTCTTCACGTATAAGTCCATCCCTATTGGTGTGTGACCCTGTAGGCCCATTCTAAGTGGTAGTGACTTTAGGAACCTTTTCCGAACCACAAGTCATGGTTAGCCTCTAGCAAGACGCCATGACCACCCATTTAGAATTGAGTTAGAGGTGATCTAACCAAGACATTAACAGCTGGAATTCTGATCCTTTGTCTCACGATATCATAAGTTGAACAAGGGCATGATTTGAGCCACCCTTCAAGTTCAACTGCTTTCTCGTCTTGGCAAATCGACTAATAAAATAGATGCAACTTCATCTATAGCGTGACCACGCGTTTTCATAGTCCGACTTCCACGAGAGGGCCCAGCGATATCTCTCCTGTTAAGGAGGTGACAAATCCCATATTGCATGTCTACTATCTCCATATGATTCGTGAACGTATCTGATCAACGCCGTTATAATCATCCGGTTAAAGACGACGTTTGACGCAGTCAAGACACGCCACTCCTCACATCAGATACTCTAGACATCTCAGGTATGAGGATCCATAAACGAACCGCTGTATGAGATTCAAGTCATGACTATGTCCATGTGACAATCTCATGCGGGTCATCCAGTCACTCGTACACAACGAGTACCCATGATTGTGACATGCATCCAATGCATCGATCACACCTCATGCTAGTCTTAATTCAACATTGTTCCCACAATATTGACTGACTAGCGAGTTTAGAATCATTCTGTAATGATTCAAGGATACCGAAATATAACAAACATACCAATCATATAACGGGAATGTAATGCATTCATAAATCAATGAATCAATACAAAGTCAAAATGTCATATCACGGATCATCCTAGAGCATTACAACCAACAATCTCCCACTATGCTCTATGATCTATCCTACAAGCATCTAATCCCCATACCCTTAACATGACCATCAGGCTTTGACGAAGGGAGAGGCTTCGTCAATGGGTCGACAATATTATCATCTGTCGACACTCTGCTTATCTTCACGTCTCCTCTGTCGATGATTTCTCTGATCAAGTGAAATCGCCTGAGTATGTGTTTGGATCTCTGGTGTGACCGGGGTTCCTTAGCTTGCGCAATCGCACCATTGTTGTCACAATACAACTCAATGGGATCTGCAATGCTAGGAACGACGCCCAGGTCTCCCACGAATTT
>NW_010970491.1:299900-303201 GCF_000463585.1 Tarenaya hassleriana | reverse complement strand
TCATGTTCTAACAACATGAGTTCATCGTTTCCAGTCACAAGAAAACCATATCTTGTAGGCTCTTGGTGAATTCTACCAGATCTCCGAGGTTCACTAGAAGGTGTTGTCTCAACAACTCGTGATACAGGTTGGACTGTTTCGACCTGTTCGTTCGGTTCTTCGACTATTTGTGGTTCTCGAACTTCTTCGAGGTCCATTCTACTCCCACTAACTCTCTTTGAGACGAACTCTCTCTCCAAGAAAGTTCCATTCCGAGCAACAAACACTTTGTTCTCAGATGGGTTGTAGAACCAGTACCCTTTAGTTTCCTTAGGGTAACCCACAAATATGCATTTATCAGACTTGGCGGATAGCTTATCAGAAGCCAGACGTTTCACATAAACGTCGCATCCCCAAATTTTCATAAACGCTAACCTGGGACGCTTCCAAGTCCATATCTCATATGGCGTCTTCTGAACCGACTTTGTTGGACAGTTGTTCAGTATAAGCGCAGCCGTTTAGACCGTACCATATCCAATAAGGTTCGGTTCCTCCTCTCGGAAACGCCATTCCATTGTGGCGTTCCAGGTGGAGTCAGCTGTGAGACAATCCCACAATCTGCCAGATAGTCAGTGAACTCTTGGCTCATATACTCGCCACCTCGATCAGATCGAAGCAACTTGATCGTCTTGCCAAGTTGGTTCTGTACCTCGTTTCTGAAAATCTTGAACAATTCATGTGTTTCAGATTTATGTCTCATCAAGTAGACATAACCGTACCTACTGAAATCATCAGTAAACGTAACAAAGTACAGATAACCTCCTCTAGCGGGAGAGCTCATAGGACCGTATACATCACTATGTATGAGTTCTAGCAACTCTGTAGCCCGTTCTCCTTTTCTAGTAAAAGGAGATTTTGTCATCTTGCCCATCAAACAAGAATCGCACGATTCGATTGATTCATAATCAAAAGAATCAAGAAGTCCATCAGAATGAAGCTTCGCTATGCGTTTCTCGTTGATGTGACCAAGTCGACAATGCCAGAGATAGGTCGGGTTTAAGTCGTTCGCCTTAAACCGCTTGGTACTAACGTTATAGATTGAACTGTGTCTAGACGGTTTATCATCCAAAATATAAAGGTCATTAAACAGGTAACCATTACCATAAAATAAAGCGCCTCTATAAATAGATAAAGTTTTGTTCTCAATAACAAAACGAAAACCATCAGAATCCAAACATGAAATCGAAATAATAATCCCTGAGTCCGATTCCTGGTCAGCTCGGAGCAGGAGAAACAGACTGAGTTGGTCCGGGGCTGACCAAATTTGGTCAGCTCCGGACCAAGCTCAGAATTTCTCCGAAAACGGATAGAACGGCGGGCCCGAGAAGCTGACCAAGGTCAGTCCGGCGGACCAGATTCTGGTCAGCTCCGGACTGGACCTTAGAAGTAAACAAGTTAGCTTCTATAATGAAGATACCTGAAGATGAAGCTTCTGCAAGCTTCTTCTTCTTCTGATCTTCCAGGTAGAGTTTGCAGTTTCTGCGCCAATGCCCAATGGCATGGCAGGAATGACACTCTCCCTTCTCAGCCTTAGACTTAGGCTCGGCGGCAACAATTACCGTCTTGTCCTTGCCTTTCTTGCTCTTGGAACGCTTCCTTTTGTTGGAACTCTTTCCAACCACTAGGACACTTTTCTCGACTTTGATGTTCTGCTCGGTCGATCGCAACATCCCATGTAGTTCGGTCAAGTCCTTCTCCATCCCGTGCATGTTATAGTTCATGACAAACTGGTCAAAACTATCCGGCAGGGATTGAAGAACTAGGTCTACAGCCAATTCACGACTAACATCCAACCCTGGTCTGTCAAGATCCTCTAGATAACCCTTCATCTTGAGGATATGAGTACTCACGGGTGAACCATTGGTCATCTTACAGTTGACCAGGTTCTTAAGGACGTTAAATCGTTCGACCCTTGCCTGTTCCTCGAACTAGTCCTGAGATGTTCGATCATCTCGAAGGCATCAGTTCCTTCGAGTTGTTTCTGCAACTCAGCCGACATTGATCCGAGCATCAGGCAGGTCACGTCCAGGTTGTCATTGATGTGCTTATGGTAAGCATCTCTGACAGCCCTGGGCGCATTGGCCGCTGGTTCATCCTCTGGAACGGCTTCTTCCAGCACGTAGAGCTTCCGCTCATGCCTGAGAACAATTCTCAGGTTGCGGTACCAGTCGAGAAAGTTTCCACCAGTGAGTCTCTCCCGATCCAGAATGGATCGCATGGAGAGATTAGCCAGATTTCCTGCAGCAGTCATATTCTACAGAAAAAGACAAACAAACAGACAGAAAAACATGCAAGTCGCTTAGTGCGCATACTAACACAGATAATCGATGCAATATGACAAGCTCCCACTAAGAAAAACATCCTCAATGAGTTTCTAAGTGAGCTAGGATCCATATTTCACATGCTTTTGAGTCAGCTAGGGCATGACGCTCAAAAACATGCTATTTAGGTAGACAACACATTGTCAATCACATCCTATGTGATTCCTAGATGTGTATGGGATAGTGATACGCTATCACTGCATGTTCCTCATCCCATCCTTACCATCAGGTCCAAGTCCGACTTGATAACCCAATTCAAGCTCAACCATATTCGAGCTATGAGAATCACGATTTCTCCATACTGCCTCACCAAGATAATCAGGCACGCTAAGCTAGGGCATGACCCGTAACCATGACCATCGAGGCCTTGACAGTTGCTCTACTAATGGACGGTAATAGCTTGAGATTAATCATGAGGAAGAAGACAAAATTTCGGACTTGAGAAGTGTCTGAGGTCCAGTCCGGAGCTGACCAAGATTTGGTCCGCCGGACTGACCTTGATCAGCTTCTCTGGTCTGCCGTTCTGTCATTTTTCGGAGAAATTCTGAGCTTGGTCCGGAGCTGACCAAATTTGGTCAGCCCCGGACCAACTCAGTCTGTTTCTCCTGCTCCGAGCTGACCAGGAATCGGACTCAGTTCGAAAACTAAGCTTGGTCCGGGGCTGACCAAACTTGGTCAGCTCCAGACTAACTCGGTCCGTTTCCTTGGTCCGGCTGACCTGGAATCGGAGCGCAGACTCTCTGATTCTTGGTCGACCAAGCTCAGAATTTCTCCGAAAACGGATAGAACGGCGGACCAGAGAAGCTGACCAAGGTCAGTCCGGCGGACCAGATTCTGGTCAGCTCCGGACTGAACCTCAGACACTTCTCAAGTCCGAAATTTTGTCCTCTTCCTCATGATTAATCTCAAGCTATTACCGCCCATTAGTAGAGCAACTGTCA
>NW_010970491.1:297543-299473 GCF_000463585.1 Tarenaya hassleriana | reverse complement strand
CCGTCTGACCTGGAGGTTTGGTCCGGCTGACCAACTTTTGGTCAGCTCCGGACCAAACCTCTTGGTTCCTTTCCGGTCCGCCGTTCCAGCATCCTCGGTCCGCCTGTTTCCTGCGTCTGGTCCGGGGCTGACCAACTCTTGGTCAGCCGGACCAGATCTGGACAGGCGACCTCGGACTGCTTCCTCCGGACTGCGTGATCTGACCAGACTTGGTCCGGGGCTGACCAAACTTGGTCAGCTCCGGACCAACGCACTGAAAACTGCTTTTCATGCTCGTTTCGGTCAAATCTTGTTTCCATTCTTCGTATTCTTCACGTATAAGTCCATCCCTATTGGTTTGTGACCCTGTAGGCCCATTCTAAGTGATAGTGACTTTAGGAAGTTTTCCCGAACCACAAGTCATGGTTAGCCTCTAGCAAGACGCCATGACCACCCATTTAGAATTGAGTTAGAGGTGATCTAACCAAGGCATTAACTGCTCGAATTCTGATCCTTTGTCTCACGATGTCATATGTTGAACAAGGGCATGGTATGAGCCACCCTTCAAGTTTAACTGCTTTCTCGTCTTGGCAAAACGACTAATAGAATAGATGCAAGTTCATCTATAGCGTGGCCACGCGTTTTCATAGTCCGACTTCCACGAGAGGGCCCAGCGATATCTCTCCTGTTAAGGAGGTGACAAGTCTCATATTGCATGTCTACTATCTCCATATGATTCGTGAACGTATCTGATCAACGCTGTTATAATCATCCGGTTAAAGACGACGTTTGACGCAGTCAAGACACGTCATTCCTCATATCAGATACTCTAGACATCTCAGGTATGAGGATCCATAAACGAACCGTTGTATGAGATTCAAGTCATGACTCTGTCCATGTGACAATCTCATGCGGGTCATCCAGTCACTCGTTCATAACGAGTACCCATGATTGTGATCTACATCCTACGCGTTGATCACACCTCATGCTAGTCTTCATTCAACATTGTTCCCACAATGATGACTGACTAGGGAGTTTAGAATCATTCTCTAATGATTCAAGGATGCCGAAATACAACAAACATGCTAATCGTATAACGGATAAATAATGCATTCATAAATCAATGAACCAATACAAAGTAAAATGTCATATCATGGATCATCCTAGAGCACTACAACCAACACCTAAGCCCGATAAGGGTGACTGTCATTACTGCGGAGTGTCTGGACACTGGAAGCGTAATTGTCACCTTTACTTGGAGGATCTGAAGGATAAGAAGCTTGGTAAAGCTTCTGCCTCAGGTATTCATGTTATAGAAGCTAACATCTGTACTATATCTTCGTGGGTATTGTGTTGGGTTTCCTGGGATCTCTAGAGCGAATCCTATTCCTAAGAGATCGATTCTAGGGTTTGCGCAGCGGATATAAAACAAAAATTTAATAAACCCTAGAACCATGCTTCTAATGAATCGTAGAAACGTTAGAACGCTTACCTCAATCGATCCGGGACCTATATCAACTGAAGAATTCGTCCGATCACTTAGGCAGGAAGATTACCTCGCCCTCTACACGTATCCACACCTCGGGATGGATTCCAACAATTGGAACTTGTCTGCTATGACTCGAATCTCTATTCGATATGTGCACCGAGAAATCTCGAGACTTAGAACTCGTTTTTGGATCTCCAAAAACTCTCTCTTTTCTGCCAAAAGTCGGCTCTCTTTCGTCTCTCTACAGTTAGGGTTTTTAATCTCCTTCTTATAAGGTGATTTAACCCTAATTCGGTTTAATTTCGGAAAAACTGAAGCCCGGAATGGACGGTCCAGAAAAACACGTGGACCGTCCGTTCCAGCACGTAGAACGGACGGTCTGGCATTAGTGGACCGTCCGTTCCAGACCTTCTGGAACGGACAGTCCGTTCTGGACCGTCGGGTCTGGCACGGCGGACCGTC
>NW_010970491.1:293126-294105 GCF_000463585.1 Tarenaya hassleriana | reverse complement strand
CTTAGGGTAGCCTACAAATAAACACTTATCAGATTTGGAGGATAACTTATCAGTCATCTGACGCTTCACATAAGCGTCGCAACCCCAAATTCTGACAAACGACAACTCGGGACGCTTCCCCGTCCATATCTCATATGGCGTCGTTTCAGCCGACTTCGTTGGACTCCTGTTCAGCAGGTGAAATGGTAGTTGTTGGAAAGAGTTCCAGCAAAAGGAAGCGTTCCAAGAGCAAGGGCAAGTGGAAAGTGACAAGCGTTGTCATTGAACCTAAGCCTAAGTCCAAAAAGGAAGAGTGTTATTTCTGTCATGCCGTTGGGCATTGGAACAGAAATTGTAGACTCTACCTGGAAGATCAGGAGAAGAAGAAGCTTAAAGAAGCTTCGACTTCTGGTGTCTTCGTTATAGGGGCTAATTTGTTTACTTCTACGTCGTGGGTATAAGATACCGGAAGCGCCTCGCATATTTGTGGAAATATGCAAGGGTTGCGAAGAAGTAGACAATTGGCAAAAGGAGAAGTAGATCTCCGCGTTGGAAATGGAGCAAAAATTGTTGCATTAGCCGTCGGGACTTATGATCTGACTTTACCTTCTGGACTTGTATTGGAGTTGCATGATTGTTATTTTGTTCCTGCTATCAGTAAGAACATTATATCGATTTCATGCTTAGATCTCGGATGGTTTTAGATTTGTTATTGAGAACAAATGTCTGTCCATTTATAAAGGTGACTTATTTTATGGTAAAGGTTACCATATTTGGGTTTAAGTCGATCGGCTTAAACCGTTTGGCACAAATGTTATAGATTGACATGTATCTAGACGGTACGTCATCCAAAACATAAAGGCCATTAATATGGTAACCTTTACCATAAAACAAGTCACCTTTATAAATGGACAGACATTTGTTCTCAATAACAAATCTAAAACCATCCGAGTCTAAGCATAAAATCGATATAATGTTCTTACTGATAGCAGGAACAAAA
>NW_010970491.1:288219-289140 GCF_000463585.1 Tarenaya hassleriana | reverse complement strand
CGGATCTACGTGTCGGAAATGGAGCAAGAGTTGCTGCATTGTGTGTTGGCGTTTACGATTTGCATCTTCCTTCTGGACTTGTTTTAGAGCTTAGTAATTGTTACTATGTTCCTGCGATTAGCAGAAACATTATTTCTATTTCTTGTCTGGATTTGGATGGTTTTCGATTTGTGATTGAGAACTCGAGTTTGATGATTTATCTAGACGATATTTACTATGGTAATGGTTATCTAGTTAATGGTTTATATGTCTTGAATGATCATCCTTCGAACTCGACATCATCCATCTATAGCGTGAGTACTAAACCGTTTAAGTCGAACGACTTAAACCCGACCTTCCTCTGGCATTGTTGTCTAGACCATATAAACGAGAAGCGCATTCAGAAGCTTCATTCTGAAGGTCTTCTGGATTCATTTGACTTTGAGTCTCTTGAATCTTGCGATTCTTGTTTGATGGGTAAGATGACAAAGCATCCTTTCAAGGGGAAAGGACAGAGAGCGACAGAGTTATTGGATCTGATACATAGTGATGTATGCGGACCAATGAGCTGTCCAGCTAGAGGAGGTTATCTGTATTTCGTTACGTTCACTGATGATTTCAGTCGATACGGTTATGTCTATTTGATGAGACATAAGTCTGAAACACTTGAAATGTTCAAGGCTTTCAGAAACGAAGTACAGAACCAGCTTGGCAAGACGATCAAGACACTTCGATCCGATCGTGGTGGCGAGTATATGAGCCAAGAGTTCGTTGACAATTTGGTTGATTGTGGTATTGTATCACAATTAACTCCCCCTAGAACGCCACAGTGGAACGGCGTGTCTGAACGGAGGAACCGAACACTGTTAGACATGGTTCGGTCAATAATGAGTCAGACAGATCTTCCAAAGTCCTTTTGGGGCTATGCTTTAGAGACCGCTG
>NW_010970491.1:284227-287300 GCF_000463585.1 Tarenaya hassleriana | reverse complement strand
TTGGAGAACGGAATACTGGATTGCCCCGCATGAGATTGTCACATGGACTAGCGTCATGACTTGAATCTCATATTGCGGTTCCATGATTGGATCCTAAGACCTGAGATATCTACGGATCCAACATGAGGAGTTGCGTGCTTTGATTACGTCAAACGTCCTGCGTAACAGGAGGATTATAAAGGTGTGTATCAGGTACGAAACGAATCATGTACTGGATTGTAGATAGTCAAGATGGGATTTGTACCTCTCGTAAAAGAGATAGATATCGCTGGGCCCCTCGTGTGAGCGAGACTGTAGAAATGTGTGGTCGCACTATAGACGAACATCGTCTATTTCAGACAGTCGAACTCAGTGAACGAAAAAGCAGTCGAATCAGATAAGGTGGCTTGTCCATGCCTTATGTTCGACATATGATATCACGATACAAAAGGATCATCAACCGGAATCATCTCTGGCGTTCGTAAAGACCACGAACAAACTCTATTCGAGATAGGTAGTCATAGTGTCTTGCTAGAGACCGCCTATGACTTGTATATCCGAAATAGAGATTTCGGGTTATACTGCTATGTCGAATGAGCCTACAGGGTCACACACGCAGGGAAGGACAAATGCACGAGAGAAAACGACGGAAAACCGAGTCGGACGGGTCGAGACCCGACGGTCCGGATGCGTGGTCCGTCCGTTCTGGGAAGCAGAACGAACGGTCCACGACAACACGCAGACCGTCCGTTCTATGATGATAGAACGGACGATTCGCACTAAACATAGACTGTCCGTTCTGCCTTACTGGAACGGACGGTCCACATGCAATTCCGGACCGTCCGTTCCAGGTCCGGTTTTCTGAAAATTAAACCGAAATTAGGGTTAAATCACTTTATAAGAAAGAGATTAGAACCCTAATTCGACAGAGACCTTTTGGTGCCGACTTTCAGAGGTTTGAGAGAGCTTTTGGGTGAGATCCAAGGAGTTCGAAAACTGAAGAGTCTCGTTTTCTCGAATCACAAAATCGAATAGAGATTCGTGTCCTAGTAGACAAGTTCCAAGCGTTGGAATCCATCCCGAAGTGTGGATACGTGTAGAGGGCGAGGTAATTTCCTGCCTTTCGTGATCAGACGTGTTCTTCGATTGATACAGGCCCCGGATCGATTGAGGTAAGCGTTCTAACGTTTCTACGATTCAATAGCAGCATGGTTCTAGGGTTATTGAGGTAAGCGTTCTAACGTTTCTACGATTCATTAGAAGCATGGTTCTAGGGTATATTAAATTTTTGTTTTATATCCGCTGCGCAAACCCTAGAATCGATCTCTTAGGAATAGGATTCGCTCTAGAGATCCTAGAAAACCCAACAGGTCCGGCAGACCGGGAGTCGACAGATTCGCAACTTGCTAACTTCCGGTCTTGGGACGCTGATTTCGTCGGAGTTTGGGCCCCACTCGTTGTCCAGCTGCCTCCCACGCTTCGAGGACGTTGCAGGCTCGCCTATAGGCCTAGGCTCGAGCCCATCTAGCTTCTCTCTCGCGCCATAAACATCTCTCAATCCTCTGCCTTAGCCATTTTTGAGCAAAACAGAGGAAGAAGAGAAAGAGGGAGAAAGGGAGAGAAAGGAGACAAACCAGGGCAAGGGGAGCTCGAGGAAACAAAGGGGAACGTTCCTAGACGTGCCCTCAAGATGTTCATAGTGTGAGGAGAAGCAGAGGATGCACACAAGCTCGGACAACCTCAAGAACAAGGTGAGTGGCTTGAGTTGGATTTGTGGAATCTTGTTTTCAATGTGTGATGGTCCAAATCGAGATTTCCGTGCGTGTTTGAGGTTTAGAACATGTTTAGGATGTCAAACTGTGTTTTAATAGCATTTGAAAGCAACCCCGAATCGATTCGGGAGAGAAAAATCGAAACAGAATCGGAGAAATCGCGAGGGAGAAGAAAGTTCCAGTCCCGGTCCGCCGGACCACGCGTGGTCAGCTCCAGACCAAGACTGGAACATCACACACGAAGTCAACCGGACCAAGGGAAGAAGGTCGGACCGAGAGAAGAAGCGGCCTGGTCCGGGCGGACCAAATCTGGTCCGCCGGACCAGACGTATTCCAATACACGAACAGTCTGCCTGACCAGAAGAGAGACGGACCGGACCGAGAGAACAACACGCCTGGTTCGGGGCTGACCAGTTCTGGTCCGCCGGATCAGACGTGTTTCGAGGATACGGACTCCACCTGACCAAGGAACCGGACCGAGAGAGAGGAAGAACAGGCTGGTCCGGGGCTGACCAAATCCTGGTCCGCCGGACCAGGCTTGTTTTCTCTCTCGGACCGACTGACCAAGAGAAGAAGCGGACTAGGGGAGAGAGCACTGGTCCGGGCTGACCAGAACTTGGTCCGCCGGACCAAGCTCAGAGGAAAATTGGAAAACTTGCTGATTCGACCGGGAAAAAGGAAACGGCCAACGGGTTGGCCCGGACATGACCAAACTCGATCTTGGGCTAACCAAACCCCCACCAAAGAACAAAGCTTCGCAATTGGGATCAATCGAACTGAGTTTTCGCCAGGATATTGCGTGGCGTAGTGAGATGTGCGACATCGAAATACGAGTGACCGTTGCGTGATTGTTTGCGGGTAGAATTTGCACGGCGTTAAACGGTAGCTCGGTAGGGACCGGATACCGTGATACGTATGGTTATACTATGGGGATATTGCACGTTGTGTGCCATGTGTGTAGCTTGCTCGTGCGTACGAATTAAGCGTGTTTGTGTTTGTGGATGGTTGTGGATGATACGTGTGTACCGAGTCTAGAATTTATAACCCGATTCACAACTCACCGCAAGGATACGGATCGTCGTAACACGGGGTCGAACACAAGGACCGGTAGCTAAGTCTAAATCCTAATCGAGACTAAATCAAAACAAGCAAGTAGAAATGATGGTGGAAGTGTATGGAATGAATAGAAAATAAGGAAGCAAAACAATAAAAGCGAGTAAACTAGCAATCTAAGATGACCGTGGGTGTCGGGACCGTATTCGCGTGTATGGGTATATGCTAAGCATGCGAGAATCACGATATTGAATCTGTATTCGGGAATC
>NW_010970491.1:279517-284034 GCF_000463585.1 Tarenaya hassleriana | reverse complement strand
TCTGTAATAATTGGCCAAGGGGTCAGCAAACACCAATCGAATAAAGCACAAATCAATAAAACCGAAACAAATCCAAATCGCAACAAAGTTAGGGTTCAAACATACCCAACACACAAACGAATCCCTAACCCACAGCCGTGGATCTACTCACGGTTCATGGAAAAACACTGAGCAAAACCAGAAACAGAAAGAAAAGAGGGAGAAGAAAGACTCATGTCGACAGCAAGCGATCTTCACGTTCCAAGTCTCCTTCTTCTTCCCGAAATCCCGTAAAACTCTTATTTCTCTCACCAAAGCTCTGCAAAGTCTGTATAAAGTCTGTCCCCCCCTCTAGGACGTCTGTAGAGTCCTTTCATAAACCCTAGGCGGCGCTCCCAAAGTCCTACTCCCGTTCCAACTCTGAAAATACGAATCTGGGCTTTTTCTGGGTTTTGACTCGGACCGAGTCAGTACTCTGACTCGACCGAGTCAAAACGAGATTATTAAGAATTCGGCTCAGCCCATTCTTCTGACTCGGGGTGTCTGACTCGGGCATTCTGACTCGGGATATCTGACTCGGGCCTTCTGACTCGGGATGTCTGACTCGGGCCTTCTGACTCAGGGTGTCTGACTCGGGCCGAGTCAAGGCGGGAAATTCTTGACTCTTTCATCCTTTTAGCTCCAGATTGCTCCCGTCTTGCTCCAAATCGCATCCGAGACCTGTAATCCTATGAAAACACAACCAAACCGAGTTTCGTGGCCTAACACGCCTATAATGCCTATAAATGAACATGATCCTCATATAAATCCTATAAAAACGTCCAGGAAATATAGAGAGAATTAGGAGTTATCAGTGGACTCAACCATCACCGTCATGGACTTGACGGACGTTTGAGACGCGTTTTAGTCGCGTGAGACACGAGGCCAACGTCATGGATTTGACGAGCGTGGACTCGCACCTAGTCATGGACTTGACTAGGGTATATGGCTGGAATCCATACGGGTATGATTGTATTCCGTTGTGTCATGGACTTGACATCGGTAGTCACGAGAGTGACGAGCACAGGAGATGCGCACAATCGCATGCGATGCGATGGCCAATGTCACGCGAGTGACGGGCGTGGAGGCACCCCTAGTCATGCCGACTTGACTAGGGTATACGGCTAAGCCATATGGTGGACTCCATACGGGCGTGATTGTGTTTGCTATTTATGTGCTTCTGTGTTCTTACTTATTGCATGTGTTTTATGGAAATGTCGACTGTACCGTTCTCAGTGGGAACGGGATTTCTGGGTTCAACCCGGGCTACTCACTAAGCGGTTGTGCTTAGCCCTCGTTGTTTTATATTTTTCAGATCACGAGGATGACGCCTAGCGCATCGGACGACGACGACCTGAGAGAGGTAGTATCATGTACGGGATTTGTATTCTAAACTATGGGACTTGTATTCCCGCATTTTGTACGGTTATATTATGACTATTCGGACATGTGTCATTTTGCGATACTGATCGCATTGTATTTTCCGCTTTTTACTCTGATTTGACTTAAAAATGTTTTTGGATTTCGTGATTCTGCTTCCGCGATTTATTATTTTATTTTATATCGTCCATGTGGCACAACCCGTATACTATACACGGGTTAGGGTGTCACATGGACCATCCATAAGAATAAATCATGTCTATTTGAGTCACAGTCAATCAGATTAAGCAACGATTGCACAATCGGACTTAGAAAACGAAAAATTTCGGAATCTGTACCTCAGACCGTCCGTTCTAGATGTAGAACGGACGTTCCGGACTTGGTAGAACAAGCGGTCTCGACTTCAGAAGTCAGAACGGACGTTCCGCGCTGAAACCAAGCAGAACGGACGGTCTGCAGTGGGCGGAACGGACGGTGCAGTTCAGACCGTCCGTTCCGAGCCACTCAGTCCGTCACCCTTGGACTGTTCGGTCTGGCATACCCAGAACGGATTGTCTAGGGTAGGTCTATGTGATCAGATCACGTTTTCCCGCATTCTCGATCCCGATCAGATCCGAAACTGATCCGAATTCTTCTGTACACTCAAAATTCGAACTCCTGCACTCTATGCAACATGAAACATGCAATCTACCATAGATTCAATCATCAAACATGCATTGAAATCAAAGCAAACATGGATTCAAACAATTCAAATCCTAAAACATGCGTGATTGGGTTCTACGAAATAAAAAACAGAGTAACCAGGCTCTGATACCACTGTTGGGTTTCCTAGGATCTCTAGAGCGAATCCTATTCCTAAGAGATCGATTATAGGGTTTGCGCAGCGGATGTAAAACAAAAATTTATGAAACCCTAGAACCATGCTTCTATGAATCGTAGAAAAGTAAGAACGCTTACCTCAATCGATCTGGGGCTTGTATCAATTGAAGAACTCGTCCGATCACGAAAGGGAGGAAGATTACCTCGCCCTCTACATGTATCCACACATCGGGATGGATTCCACCAATTGAAACTTGTCTACTAGGACCCGAATCTGCTATTCGGTATATCGCTTCGTGAAAACGAGATTTAGAACTCCTTGAACTCTTTGGATCTCACCAAAAGTTCTCAATGTTCTGCCAAAGACGGCTCAAAAAGTCTCTTCACTAATTAATGTTTTAATCTCCTTCTTTTAAAGTGATTTTACCCTAATTTCGGTTTAATTTTGGAAAAACCCGAAGCCCTGGACGGACGGTCTAGAAAAGCATGTGGACCGTCCGTTCCAGACCTTCTGGAACGGACAGTCCGTTCTGGACCGTCGGGTCTGGAATGGACCGTCGGGTCTAGCCCTTCTGGTCCGATTCCAGAAGAAGATCTAGAATTGGGTCAATTACGTTTAGGAATTTGAAAGGGGCTCATAAACATAAACCACGGAAAACCAACGAAGAGCCGGCTTACTGCCCAATGCGGTACCCTCCTGTTTTTTGGCTCCCATTGGGTTTACCCCGTTCCAGCCCCTTCCGTCTCTGTTTTTCCGTCGTTTTCTCGTGCGTTTTGTCCTTCCCTGCGTGTCTGTAGGCTCATTCGATGTGGCAGTATAATTCGAAATCTCTACATCCCGGCAGGGGCAGAAAACCCGTTGATCCGGATACACAAGTCATAGGCGGTCTCTAGCAAGACACTCTGACTACCTATCTCGAATAGAGTTTGTTCGTGATCTTACGAACACCAGTGATGATTCCTGTTGATCCTTTTGTATCGCGATATCATATGTCGAACATAATGTTGGGTTTCCTGGGATCTCATGAGCGAATCTAATTCCTAAGAGATCGATTCTAGGGTTTGCGCAGCGGATATAAAACAAAATTTTTAATGAAACCCTAGAACCATGCTACTATTGAATCATAGAAACGTTAGAACGCTTACCTCAATCGATCCGGGGCCTGTATCAATTGATCTGTTCGTCCGATCACTCTAGGCAGGAAGAATACCTCGCCCTCTACACGTATCCACACGTCGGGATGGATTCCAACACCTTGGAACTTGTCTGCTAGGACTAGAGAGCTCGATCTCTCTTGTGTGCAAGGGTTTTGGAGGCTTAGGGTTTTATTTTTCTTCTTTTTTTTTCTTCTCTTTTTTTTCTTTACTTTTTCTTTTCTTCCTTTAAAACCCTAGAAGACATTCTCCTTATATAGACTTTCCAAAATCCTAATTTGACAAGGAATAGATTACTAGGAATCCTAATCTAATTAGGTTTCCTAAACCTATTAGAATTCTAATCTCATTAGGTTTCCTAGATGTAATAGAATTCTAATCTCATTAGGATTCCTATACATAATAGGATTCCTAATCCCATTAGGATTCCTATTCCAATTAGGAATCTCAATCCAATTAGGATTCCTAATCGGGATAACTTAGCACACGTACTTGTCCATCCCTATTGTGTGTGACCCTGTAGGCTCATCCGGAATAGCAGTAAAACACAGAATCTCCATTCCGGTAATACAAGTCATAGACGGTCTCTAGCAAGACACTATGACTACCTATCTCGAATAGAGTTTGTTTGTGATCATACGAAAGCCAGTGATGATTCCGACTGATGATCCTTTTGTATCGCGATATCATATGTCGAACATAAGGCATGGACAAGCCACCTTATCTGATTCGACTGCTTTCTCGTTCACTGAGTTCGACTGTCTGAAATAGACGACGTTCGTCTATAGTGCGGCCACACATTTCTACAGTCTTGCTCACACGAGGGGCCCAGCGATATCTCTCTCTTTTACGAGAGGTACAAATCCCGTCTTGACTATCTACAATCCAGTACATGATTCGTTTCGTACCTGATACACGCCTTTATAGCCCTCCTGTTACGTAGGACGTTTGACGTAATCAAAGCACGCAACTCCTCATGTTGGATTCTGTAGATATCTCAGGTCTTAGGATCCAATCATGGAATCGTCGTATGAGATTAAAGTCATGACGCTAGTCCATGTGACAATCTCATACAGGTCAGTCCAGTATTCCGTTCTGCAATGAATACCTATGATTGTGATCGTATCCAAATACCTATGATCATC
>NW_010970491.1:278208-279182 GCF_000463585.1 Tarenaya hassleriana | reverse complement strand
TTTCGATGTCATGGAACATTTACCGATCCACCTACCACGAGAAGCTGAACTAGGGGGACCAGTTCAATTTAGGTATATATTTTTGTTTAATTATTTAATATACATGAATAAATTAATAATTCATATTTGTATTTGAAATGATTATTTTTCTGTATATTTAGATGGATGTATCCGTTCGAACGGTTCATGTACCATTTGAAGAAAAAGACGAAACAAAAGGCTTTTGTGGAAGGATCAATCGCTGAACAATATATAAATGAGGAGATATCATTCTTCACATCATACTACTTTGAAGATCATGTTTTGACAAAGAACAGAAGTCAGAATCGGTGACACTCTGCAAATGTGTACGTCTCCTCTGTCTATAATTTCCCTGATAAGGTGAAATCGTCTGAGTATGTGTTTGGATCGTTGATGGGATCTGGGTTCTTTCGCTTGTGCGATCGCTCCATTGTTGTCGCAATACAGAGCAATGGGGCTATCAGCACTCGGAATGACACCCAAGTCACCAACAAACTTTCTGATCCAAACAGCTTCCTTTGCTGCGTCCGACGCTGCAATATACTCAGCTTCTGTAGTAGAATCTGCAACGGTCGCCTGCTTGGAACTCTTCCAGCTAACAGCGCCTCTGTTCAAACAGAAAACATAGCCAGACTGCGATCTGTAGTCATCCGGGTCTGACTGAAAACTAGCATCGGTGTAACCTCTTACAGCGAGCTCGTCTTCCGACCCACCGTATATCAAGAACACATCCTTAGACCTTCTCAAGTACTTCAGGATGTTCTTGACGGCGATCCAGTGCGACTCACCTGGATCTGACTGGTATCTACTCGTAATGCTCAACGCGTAGGATACACCCGGTCGAGTACAAAGCACGGCATACATGATGGACCTCCTCGAAGTCTGCTTCAGTCCATAAATGGACCTCTAAAGCTTGCACACCATCCTCGGGTTCCTCGGATCGACAAAACCTT
>NW_010970491.1:239631-262672 GCF_000463585.1 Tarenaya hassleriana | reverse complement strand
ATGGACAAGCCACCTTATCTGATTCGACTGCTTTCTCGTTCACTGAGTTCGACTGTCTGAAATAGACGACGTTCGTCTATAGTGCGGCCAATCATTTCTACAGTCTCGCTCACACGAGGGGCCCAGTGATATCTCTCTCTTTTACGAGAGGTACAAATCACGTCTTGACTATCTACAATCTAGCACATGATTCGTTTCGTACCTAATACACGCCTTTATAGTCCTCATGTTATGCAGGACGTTTGACGTATTCAAAGCACGCAACTCCTCATGTTGGATTCCGTAGATATCTCAGGTCTTAGGATCCAATCATGGAACCGCCATATGAGATTCAAGTCATGACGCTAGTCCATGTGACAATCTCATGCGGGTCATTCCAGTATTCCGTTCTCCAACGAATACCTATGATTGTGATTGTAATCCAATACCTATGATCATCTATATGATCATCAATCACATATCATACTAGTCTTAGTATATCATTATTCCCACAATGATACATGATTAGGGAGTTTAGTATTGTTCATAACAATACACGAATTTCATAACATATCAAATATGCACAATACGTAATGAATCAAATACTCATCCATAAACTCATAGAAAGTGTCAATACATCAAATGTATCATAATAAAACTCGCATAACAGTACATCATAGAGCACTAAACTAACAGTAAGAACATTAGGAGATGTTTGGAAGGGTGAAGCAAAAGCGAAACTACAAGAAGTCACAGCTCCAGTTCAAGCTAGTCAAGTTGTACAGTTCGAGGACCAGTCCAAACAGTCTGATAGTCCGTGGAAGCGAGATGAATTCTTCAGATAATATATTCAAATCTGCGTCTATAAATCCACAAAAACCAAATTATAAACACTTCATATTTTACAAAAGTAAAAAATATCATGAACCAACATGCTATAGATATTTTATTATTCAGTTAAAAGATTATTTAAAATTAATATTTTCTATGAAATAAAATTATGCTTGCTAAAAGTTTAAAATTTTCAACAATTTAAACTCTCCTTTTTTTCTTGATAAACTCAATTATCTAAAGTTTTTTTTATAACGATAGAAACTCGTCGTATGATCCTTCGGACCGGACTCCGACCGTCCCAGCCCTAAGGTCAGACAGTCGGTATACCGACAGTAAACCCTCTGATCCTGCGTAATAGGCGACAAATCTCACAGAGTAGTTAAACCATACGAAATGACCGCCTCAAGCGTAGATGGATTTCGAACTCACAATCCTGTAGTTAATGTGAGCTCTCCCCAAATTTTGTATTCATAATCTGTAGAAAGTTTAGTTATTTAAAATGTTTGTTTATTTTTTTAAAAACTACCAACAAAAATGGATCTGTATAATCAATAGAGAGTTGTTAATGTAGAATCGTAATTTAATGAATTGAGCATTTTGAATTTAGTTGTTAGTATCTAGAAATTGTTTTTTAAACTAAAAACTTTGAATTTCATAGGAATGTAAATAATAATTCACCGAATATTATATATATAATATAATTTATTTTCCCGGAACAAATGGAGGCTTGTTAGTCTAATTGAATTCGAATGTAAAAGAGAATTATTTAGAAAAAATAAATATAAATCTTCCTATTATTTATTTATTTTTGTTTCAATGTCCTGCTTTATTCCCATTCGAATTTTAATCATCAATCATAGTTTCATTCCATCCTTATTTTTTGCGTCCACAGTTCCATTCCTATTTATTTTATTTTTTCACACCCAGAATATATATACATACATACATATACATTTCATGTCTCAGATAATATTTTTCTCACCTTTTGATTCTCATTTTCTCACTCTTTGAACAGACGGGGAGAGAGAGAGAGATAGAGGGAACGAACGGACATAGAAGAGGGGAGTCATGGTTTCAACGCGACGAAGCGGATCTCTCTCTGGGAACACCAACACCACCACCACCACCAACAACAACAACAGCAGTTGCAGCAAGAGATCATCGTCTTCTTCAGAGGATAAACCCCCGTCACCCAAGCGCCAAAAGGTTTTCTGATCAGACTGTGAATCCGTCAAAATCGTTTCTTCTTTGTGTCTGCTTTTGTGCTTCCTTGGATCCTGGGACTCTCCCTGCTTGAAATTTTCCGGTTTGGGTTTCGATTTGCTTTCAATTTCAGGTGGAAGATGGCGGCGGAGGTAGCTCCGAGAAGCCGGCGGCGGCAGCGGAGGACACTTCCAAGGAAATGTGCACGCCGCCAGCTTTAGATCCCGGGGAATGCGTGGTAGGTGGCGGCGGAACTGCTGCTGCTCCGATCTCCGGAGACGCTAAAGGTGAGGCCTCGTCGGCAGCGGCGGTAGTGGTGGCTCCACCGGTTGCGACGGCGGAAGGTCTGCCAGTCTTACTCTTTTGTAGATCTCTGTTCTTCGTTTCGATTTTCACTCTTGGATAAATGAACCTTTTTGTATCTTGAGTTCAATCTCGATTTGATTTTTCTGAGTTGGATGTTGCTTCAAGGCTCGGCGCCGATTTTGATGGACAAGCCAAGGAGTTCGTTTTCCGGATGGAACACGTATCAGAAGCATCAGACGTTTGAAGCCCCGTGGTGTAAACTTCTCTCACAGTCTGGGCAGGTTGGCTTCTGTCATTGGCCGAAATAAAGAGAAAAGTGTCTGGATTGAGTTGAATGTTTATGTGTATGCAAGTTTTTTTGTCTGCTGTTTCAAGGGATTTCGATTTCTTGACAACTGAGCTACGTGTGATTTGCAGCATCCCAACATTGAAATCTATACATCTGTTTTCTCCATCGGTTCGAGTAAAAACTGCACTTTTACATTGAAAGACCAGACAGCTAGTGCAGTGCTGTGCAAGATCAGGCAAACTCAGGTATTTCCTTTGATGGTTATACTCAGAGTTGTTGCCTTTCTGATCGTTAGATTTGGTGACACTGCTGATCTGATGCCATTATCCTTGTAAACATTACTTGCTCATTTCATGCCTCTGGTGTAACACATTTTCCATCACTGAGTTTGTTTGTGGAGATGAACTCCTTAAAAATGTATCTGCAGTATGAATACTCATTATTTGTGGACATGATCAGCACGAAGGGAATGTTGTAGCTGTTCTAGAGAGCACGGGGAGCAAGGGATCTGTGCTAGTAAATGGGTCAGTTGTCAGGAAAAATGCCTCTCATGCATTACACTCTGGTGATGAAGTGGTTTTTGGTCTTCTTGGGAGCTATGCTTTTGTATCCTTCTTTTAATTGTGCACAAAATATTCACCATACAACAGATGCAAGAAAATATTTGCCCTCTCATATTGGGATGATACTTCTGTATGCATTGGCATGTCTTTTCCTTAATTTCTACACAGATATTTCAACAAGTGTCTGGGGTTGCGGTTAATGGTGGCGGGCTTAAGGCTGCTGCAGGAAAGTTTCTACAATTGGAGAGAAGGGCAGGGGATGCATCAGCTGTAGCAGGAGCTTCGATTCTGGCATCTCTTTCAAGCTTAAGGCAGGACTTATCACGCTGGAAATCGACGAGCCAGGCATCCAGTAAAATACGCCAAGCACCAGATATCCCTGCTACATCTGTGGTTCAAGATGGTACAGATGCTGATATAGATGGCATGGAAGGCAATTCTGCTGTAAATGAAAATGATAAAGCTGCAGATAGTGGAGTAGTCAGCAGCTACAACCAGGATTCCAGAATAGAGGTATTTGCTTCACATTTCCCTTTGGTTTTGGCTTCATCAATTAAATTTAATATGATATTTACAAATTGTTATCAGATGCTAGATGAGAGAAATGAGTTGACGAGGGATTCACAACAAGCTTCAACATCAGGCAGTGGTCTGCGATCAGCAATGTTCAGGGAAGACATCCAAGCTGGTATTCTTGAAGGCAAAAGCTTAGAAGTGTCATTTGAGAATTTCCCCTATTATTTGAGGTATGGAACCAAGTCATGCTTGTTTTATTTGGACGTTTACCCTGAACAGTTAGATACACCTTTGGGAATCTTCTAATTAAACAAAACTCATTCTTGGAAGCTTTCTCTGGAGGTCTGAATGTTGCTCTTAATATTTTTACTATTCTCTCTGAATTTGAGCTTTCATGAATTGTTGAAGGGGAAGATCCTGCTTTCCTGAAGTATTTGAGTTTGGAACTGACAGTGATCTGCCTTTCTAATTTTTTTTCTTTGCATTCATCTTCATTTTCAATGTGAAACTGTCAGTTATCAGTTTGGATCAGAGTTTAATTTCTTGTTTTCGGATCACATGCATTTGGTATGTTAGGGTATGAAATGATTACTTATGTTCTTTCTCACTTTGAGTCTTATAGACGTAGGCTGATGTGTATCCCATTTGTTGGTTCTGGTATTCTGCACTTAGCATATTTACATCATGGTGTGTGGTTTTTACATGATAATTGTGGTCTTTTCATTTTTTTTGCAGTGAGAATACAAAGAATGTTCTAGTTGCTGCTTCACATATACATCTGAAGCACAAAGACCATGCGAAATATGCCTCCGACTTGACTACTTTGAATCCCAGGATTTTGCTTTCTGGCCCAGCAGGTTCGTGGGTATCTTCCTGGCTTGCTTCCTATGGATATGTTGGTGGCAACATCATTTTACCTTTTTTGGTTGGATGTATTTCAGGGTCGGAGATATATCAAGAGATGTTAGCGAAAGCACTTGCGAATCATTTTGAGGCTAAGCTGCTAATATTTGACAGCCATCCTATTCTGGGTGTAAGATATAGCCTCTACTCGATTTATATGTATACATGGCTCTATATTGTTCACTTTTTGTATCATTGAGTCATTGACTATTTCAAAAGTGTCAGGTTTTGGAAAATGATGATGACCTTGTTTTTAGTCTATTAACGAAGAATTCATGTGACTGATCCCAAATAAACTTGGGATTAAGGCGATGTTGATGTTAATGTTGAGTCTTCCTAGAAGAACAGTTATAAAAGTATAGAACATAGAAATAGGAGAGAGGAATAGAGACATGGGTAGATCTAGATTCACTTGGGGTCGAGTGGTTAGTCACATTTTGCAGTGTTTGCAATTTTCGGAAGACAACCCAAAATCGAAATGAATGGAAAAAAAAGTATTCATGCAGTCGATCCCAAATAAACTTGGGACTTTGGTGCTGTTGTTGTTGTTGTAGTAGTTTTCCAGAATAATATATCTTCCAACTGTTTGTGTTTTTTTATAATGGATAGGATTTTACAAAAAAAATGTTACGTAGTGTATCCTTTTTACATTTACTTCAGGGCTTGACTGCTAAGGAAATGGAACTACTGAAGGATGGGCTTGCTACTGAAAAATCAGGTAACCATATGAGGCAAAGTCCTGGGCCTCTTGATCTGGGTAAAAGCATTGATTTATCAGCAGGCGAAGGAGATGCATCTAGCCCTTCTCCAGCTGCCTCTTCTGGTCAAGACTCTCAGCTGAAGTTGGAGTCTGAGACTTTACTTCCTTCATTCGCAACTCCAAAGAGTCATACATTAAAGAAAGGCATGCCTTTTATGGTGTTTCAAGAACAGTTCCTCTTTTACTTTGAATATTCGTGGGCTTCTTTATTGATGAGTCATGGGAAATAATGCTGGCAGGTGATAGGGTAAGGTTCGTGGCTACTGGTGGGTTGTATCCTAGATCATCTACCTCGAGGTTTGTACAGTGATCGTTTCTTGTGGGTTTTCTCCTTGGCTTCGTTGCACATTTTGTTCTCATTTAAAACAGAAGTTATATATTTAACATTGTAATAATCTTAATTTAGGCTATGAGAATGTGAAGGATGCATAGATTTTGATTTCTTGCACAAAATGAATTTGGAATTTCTTTTGCTTTGCATGAACATTATGAATTTGTCCTCTGGAGACTGGAATGTCGAATGATTAAGTAAGAAAATGTGAAGGGTGCATAGATTTAGTTTTTCCTTCTCACTGTAGGAGCTGAACTTTTTCTTATTATATTTCTAATCTTATATCCGCATCTAACTGGCATGAACAAAAATTGTTCTGTTTACTTCTCATTCTATGGGCTGTATAACTGCTTATTACACTCTGATACTCTTCTATCTGCATCTGCATTTTCGTGGAATCTTTGTGAGTTTGGCTTTACAAAATTATCTTTTGAATTTTTTTCGTTGCCTTTTTATGTTTCATCCTTATAAACATGATGATCCAGTTATACTCTTTGTTATATTCAGGGGACCGCCATACGGGATTAAAGGGAAAGTTATTTTAGTATTTGATGAAAATCCTTCATCTAAAGTGGGTGTAAAATTTGATAAGCCTATACCTGATGGGGTTGATCTTGGCGATTTATGTGACAGAGGACATGGGTTCTTTTGCAATGGTAATTCGTGTTCAGGATCGCATTTCGTGCTGGTCTTATTCCCACGTCCTCTTTGCTCACCATACTGAATTTTCTTGTCAGCTTCTGATCTCCGTTTGGAGAGTACGGCTTCTGAAGACCTGGACAAATTACTTGTGAACACATTGTTTGAGGTGACTGTTCTCTCACTCACAAATTGTGTTGTGGTTTTTCATTTGCTAAATATGTTCCAATTCATTAATATTATCTTAATCTTTTTTCAGGTTGTATGTAGCGAGAGCAGGAATTCTCCCTTCATTCTGTTTATGAAAGATGCTGAGAAGTCTGTTGTTGGAAATTCTGATTCGTACTCTGCATTTAAAAGCAGACTTGAGCACCTCCCGGAAAATGTTATTGTGATTGGTTCGCACACACATTCTGACATTCGGAAGGAGAAGGTAATTACGGTTCAAAGCTTTTGCTCTAATTGCTCATTACTGAAGTGATTTAGCTGAAGCTGTCGGATCGTTGGTTGACACTTAAGTCATTTCCACGTGTCCTTGTTTTTTTTTTCTGTGGGAGTTCTAGCATTGCTTTCATAAGATCTCATAGGTTGAAGTTTACTTGTAGAAGTGTTTCTTGAACTAGTTAACTGCTTTGTCCTGAGAGAATTGCCAACAAAATTTCGATCAAAATTTCTTTGTACAATATACCCCTCGCATGCCTCCTTGAATTTCTCAAGGAGTAATTTTCATATTCAAGCTTTATGTTGAGAATGTACTTGCTGACCTCCTTGGAAAATTATTCCAACTCAAGACAGTAAATTATCGTGATAATAGATGAAAATCCACACAATCAAAATAAATTTAAAATCTTTGCAATGAGATGGCATCTTACATGAACTCATTATTGCATTTTTCCTTGGGGATTTTGGTGCATGTAAATGTAATTCATAGTCTCTCCTCTTTGCAGTCACATCCTGGAGGTCTATTTTTCACCAAGTTTGGCAGCAATCAGACTGCCCTTCTTGACTTGGCTTTTCCGGTAATTCATCCTTCCCTCCTCCTGTTCATGAAAATTTAATTCTTAAAATTAGTTGTCGGCTTGCTTGTTTTCCGCGAGTTTTCTATATTTCTTTCTATATCTCAGCTTACTTACCATTTGATTCGAGCTAAATGCTTTCATGCTTCATGTGCTATCTCTGTACCTTTAACTTTCTTTTTCCGCTCCGTGGAATTAATGTGATCAATCTGCGGCATTCTCCGCTTGAAAGCTTTCTTACCTCATGAGTAAATATAATGAGTGATCTCTACCTTATTTATGCTCGGATATTTGAGCTCCTGGAAAAAGCACATGTGATGTACTCTTCTGGTATTTTTGGCCACCACTTTATGTTGATAATCATCTTTGTTGGTTTTAGCAAACTCTCAGCTACGTAATGTTTAATATATTGGATGTTTTCTATGAAAGCTAGCCTTTGAGTGTGTGCAAAGTTGCAAACATTCTCCTTGTATGTGAGAAGATTGTGTTTGGTTCGTTTTTAGCCTCCCTTGGAAATGTGTTGTAGAGTATATCTTGGAAATGTGTTGTGAAGTTTGACCAGGGGTTGTAATTTGTCCTGGTTGCTATCGTGTGAATGGACTTACTATGTCTAGTTTGGCTCAAATGAGTGACTAATGGTTCCTTTTCTTAATCCTCCCAGGATAGTTTTGGGCGACTACATGAACGGGGAAAGGAAGTTCCAAAAGCAACAAAACTTCTCACTAAGCTCTTTCCAAATAAAGTTACCATTCACCTGCCACAGGTTTGTTAAGATATCTCCTGTACATGAGGAGTTGTCTCCTCTTGATTGCCAACTGTCATTTATGTCTCAGAATTGATGTGGCCAATTGATCACAGGATGAGGCTCTTCTTGCATCTTGGAAGCATCAATTGGATCGTGATTCCGAGACCTTGAAAATGAAGGCTAATTTAAACCACTTGTGTATGGTAAGTCTTTCTCCGTTAATATAAGATTCAAGTCATGCTTATAGTTTCCTTCCTGGACTGCATATATGTCAAAGAGAAGGTCTTGGTTGGCGTTTTACACGTGGACACGAAGAATTTATCAGATATGATAGGTTAAATTTGAAATCCTTTGAAATTCAAGTTATAGAGGTTTCTGTAGGTGCACCATTTGTTTGTATGCTTGTGTGCTAGGTTTGAGATTGTTAAATCCACGGGCTTTTGTTGTTCTTTGTAAGATTTATGATTTTGGAAGCCCAACAGCCTACGCAGCAGTTTCTTTAAATTCTTTGTTGATTAACCTATTCTTCCATCACTCAATCATCTCATCTGACCCTCAAGTCATTTACTCACACATGAAATAAACTAATGGTGAACATCAAATACGTTTTCATTCGTTTTAGTGAAAATTTAGAATGCCAGTCTAAGTAGTTTTAAATGGGTGCAGAACATGGTAATTTCTCTGGTTCTCATAGAGCCATGGTATTTGTTCATGTTTTAAGATTGGTGCTTAATAGCAGTTACTTGAGAAAGAATCATTGTTTTACATCTTGATATAGGTGCTGGGACGATGTGGACTGGAATGTGAAGGACTTGAGACACTGTGTATGAAAGACCTCACACTTCAAAGCGAAAGTATGTTTTTCTTTTTGGTTGACATGATTTTCAAAAATTACCAGGTCAACTTTTTAACCTTTAAATTTTGGTTTTCTGCTTACAGGTGCAGAGAAGATAATTGGATGGGCTCTTAGCCACCACCTGATGCATAATCCCGACGCTGATCCGGATGCAAGGGTTATCTTGTCACTTGATAGGTAACAGACATCTTGTTCAGTCAAGAGGACTATTTTCAGTATCTGTTTCAGTTTTTGAACATGAAGTCTTAGTGAAATATTTGTATTGCGCAGCATAAACTTTGGAATCGGAGTTTTACAGTCTCTCCTAAATGAATCTAAGAGCTCTAAGAAGTCTCTCAAGGTCAGCAGTTTGTCTTACCAGTAAATTAAATTATGTGCCTCATATATCTGCTGTCGCCAATAATTTTAAGGTCCCCCCATCTCATAGCAACTGTCCTGCCATTCCTCTGTGCATCGTATCAGGATGTTGTGACTGAAAATGAATTTGAGAAGAGGCTTTTAGCTGATGTTATCCCACCTAGTGACATCGGTGTTACATTTGATGATATTGGTGCGCTTGAGAATGTCAAAGACACCTTAAAAGAATTGGTGATGCTTCCCTTACAAAGGCCGGAACTTTTCTGCAAGGGACAATTAACAAAGGTGGTTCTTTTCATTCTTGATTAAGTGCAAAGAGATTTCATATGTTTTAACTAGATCCTGCATTTAAATCTGTCTCAGATGCACAAAGAGGTCTTACCTCTCTCTCTCTCTCTCTCTCTGTGTTTTGTGGTTCTAATAAGTCTCACTCTTGTTCTTCATTTTGCAGCCTTGTAAGGGAATTCTTTTATTTGGACCTCCTGGAACTGGGAAGACTATGCTTGCAAAGGCGGTGGCAACAGAAGCTGGTGCAAACTTCATTAACATTTCAATGTCAAGCATCACTTCTAAGGTACCAGCACACTGACAAATGTACCTCTTTTATCATTCTATTTCGGCTTGGTTGTTCAAATATCTGTCCTCGAAACTGCAGTGGTTCGGTGAGGGTGAGAAGTATGTCAAAGCTGTCTTTTCCCTTGCCAGTAAAATTGCCCCTAGCGTTATATTCGTAGACGAGGTAATATATTGTGGCGGACTCCTGTGCACTTTAATTTTTGTTGTATTTAAAGGTTGTACTATTTACGTTGCTCTACTGTCTTATAGGTGGACAGCATGCTGGGCCGGAGGGAAAACCCGGGTGAACATGAGGCCATGCGTAAGATGAAAAATGAGTTCATGATAAACTGGGATGGTCTAAGGACAAAGGATACAGAACGGGTTCTTGTTCTTGCAGCCACAAATCGGCCTTTTGACCTCGATGAGGCTGTCATTAGAAGGTTACCTCGGAGGTAAGCGATACAAGTCTATAGCCCGTCGGACCAAACTTTGATCAAGGGACATTTCAGGTGCAATATCTCAATAGTCTGTGCCATCGACTTATGTAGGTTAATGGTTAACCTACCCGATGCCCCAAATAGAGCAAAGATACTAAAGGTTATCCTTGCCAAAGAGGACTTATCGCCCGATGTGGACCTTGACACCGTTGCCAGTATGACAGACGGATATTCTGGGAGCGATCTCAAGGTAAACCCTTAGCAATTCTTATACCCTTTTGATTTATATGCCTCCGTTACTTGTGAGAATGAAAGCAAACCCCGAGATTTTTACCCATACTTTTTGTATTTCTTGTGTAAATCCTTTATTGCAGAATCTTTGTGTTACTGCTGCTCATCGTCCAATCAAGGAGATCCTAGAAAAGGAAAAAAGAGTAAAAGTCTCTTCCTTTCAGATTACGAATGAGCTGTGTATAGACATGCTTCGAAATTGAAAGTGAAGCTCTTTGTTTTTTCCCTTCCTCTGTTGATACAGGAGCGGGACGCTGCCCTTGCTGAAGGTAAACCGCCTCCAGCTCTTAGTGGAAGTGCTGATATCCGATCTCTGAACATGGATGATTTCAGATATGCGCACGAACGGGTAAGAAATACTTTCTGCTGCCAAAGGTGATACGTAATCTATGAGGATTTCAGTTTATTAGCAAATCTGCAAGATAATATATATATATTATAGTCCAATAGACGAGATCAAAATGGAGGGCTTACTCATAATGCAAATGCAAAGATTGTCTGGAAACAAAAGAGGGTTCTTCGTAAAATATTTGTGGTCGTTGAAACAGGTATGTGCAAGTGTCTCATCCGAGTCTGTGAACATGACCGAGCTTCAACAATGGAACGAACTCTATGGAGAAGGAGGTTCTCGGAGGAAGAAAGCCCTCAGCTATTTCATGTGAGATTTTACCTTTTTCCCCTAAAAAAAAAACCATTATTTATTTTTCCTCGTCTCTCTCGAGACACCCGTGCGATTAAATCGTGTCGTTTTTCTGTACAATTGGGAGGGCCATAAGTCTGAATAATGAATGTCCGTTGGCTGTCTGAAGCAATTTGTTGTATGTAAGTTTATTTGGAAACAAAAAACACATTAATAATTAGATAAAGGAAGTAGACAAGGGATCTAAAAAAAGGTTTCAAGTTTATTTATAACATTGTCTATTGTAACATTTTGATCTTATTTAATGTGTTGAGCTTGACATTATTAAATTAGCATCTTATCTATCTATTGTATCAATGCTTCTTCTGCCTTCTCCAAGTGCTCAGTTTTCTAATCCTGAGTATTGGTTTAGTTTCAGGTTTTTGGTTCGTACGGTTAATGCTTTTCCGGTTTAGTTTTGAACCAAAACCCCCTACCTATATTCTTTCAAGTTTCAACTTCGTGTTTGTTTTCTAAGATATTCGTGTTTTGTTCCCGTACAGAGTTGAATCGCGAGTAGAGTGGTCAAACGGTTCGGTTATTTGAAAACCAAATCGAATATGATTGATTTATATCAAAATTAGCGGTATCAATTAAAATTAAATAACCATTTGGTTATTAATTTTTGAAATTCGAATTGAATTAACCGTAAATTGAAAGAATTAAATATGATTTAATTGTAACCGAATAAACTGAATATAATTGACTTTTTGTCTACTATGTTGTATATGCAATATATGATATATGTATAGAGAAATTAGTATAATAAAATAGTATATAATTAAAGTGAGTTTTTTTAAAAAAAATTCAATAATGTTATAAAATTTGTTTAATCTATTGTTGTAATCAAATCAAACCGAACCGAATTTTTATTTAGTTATAATTTGGTTATAATTTTAATTAGATATAACCGGATTGAAACATAACCGAATTGATTAGAATTAAATAACTGTTTAGTTACAAATTTTTAACATATGAAATCACCAAATTTAAATTTACCATAACCAAACAAATCAAATCGAACCGTTCGTCCACCTCTAATCACAAGCGTTGTTGTGGTAAGCATATTCCGTTTGGGTTGTGATTCAACAGATGGTTAAATTGACCCAAACAAAACACGAGTACTTCCAATTAGGGTTCTACGTTTTGGTTTGGTTCTATAAAATCGAACTGAATAGTACAGTATTGTATCCAAATAGAATATTATATAAAAATTAAATCAGTAGGTTTTGAAAACCAAAACCGAATCGAATGTAGTGTAATATAAAAACCAAATGTATAGAACTTTTTTTAAAAAAAAGGTAAGCTAGAGTATAATTGGACGAAAGGCTGAAATTAGGGGATGACAATTTCCGTTATTAACCGAATAACCGAGCCGAACCGAACCGAATAAAACATAACCGTATCCGAACCGAATCCGACATCAAAACCGAATGGTTATGATTTTTTTAAACCCAAAATAACTGAAACCGAACTGAACCTAACCGAATAAAAAATATAACCGAAAAAAACTGATAATTTCTTTGAAAAATTAAATTTTTTACCAAAATCGAACTGAACCCGAATCAGAAAATAACTGAAGTTTAGATAAAAATCAAATGGTTATAGTTTTTCTATAAACGAATTCGGTTAACCGAACCAAATCTGAACCGAAACCCGAAATAGTCACCCCTAACTGAAATGCACATGGTTCGAATACACACCGATTCGATTCCGATTTGGATACAAACTATTTCCCCTCACCACATCATTTTGAGGTGATGTCTAATATGCCACGTCATCACCCCCACTGATATGAACAAAACTTTGGTAATATCTGATGAATTTCGTAAACATCGGCAAGAAAAAAAAATCTTCTGGTTTACAAAAAAAATAAATAGATGAGCAGACAACAACAGAAGCATACAAAATATCAACTCTTTGCACAACTCCCTCTTACTGCATTGTCGTCATAATGTATAAACAGCGAAACTGCCAACAACAAGTACGATACAAACACTTGTGGTTAGAAAGAGCTCTTCTTGTTGTGGTTAGAAAGAGTCTGAGGTTCAACGGCTTTGCCCGGAAAACCATGGCAATCCCGGTTCAAGGCACTGTTTGGTCTCCGGAACTGGAACTATAGGTCCTAAGAAGAGACGCCACAGATCGAGAATGATTGTCACTAACATTGCAGCGCCAAGTGCGTCGATTGCCACTCGGGGTAAATCCCATTCGTTACTAGACTTCTCGTCGATTCTGCAAATCACAATACGTAAACATGTGATAAAAAAGGATTCAAAAGTTGAGAGTGGAAGAAACTAAAGATGAACAGATTGCCCATAACAACAGTAGAGAATGTTGAACCACAACTCCGAAACTTGCAAAACCACTTTGTGAAAGAGTGCTCAAGAGTACTACGAATTTCTATCATCCAATCACCTGAGAGAGAACTGGTTGGTCCATATCCTATTCAAAAGGAATCAAGACTAAATAGCATAAAAATAATCAAGTGGAAGTCAGCAAATTTCCCGTTTTGATATATACTAGTCATGACAATGACACCGTGACTGCATACTATCTATGAGCTGAGAATCGGGAGATATTCATTATCCAGGAAAACAACACTACTGTAACGATTTGAGGTGTATCTTTACCTGAAAAACATCGGGAAGCTCACAAGGAAGTAGATGGCATAGAACAAGCAACCAACTTTGTACATGGCACTCCGATCCACAAAATCATAGTAAGGAAACTGCACATGTTCCAGAAGAAAGAAGCATTGTCAGAAAAAGACTTCAATCACGTGCTGGCCTCTGCACTTGTTGAGTAACTCAGTAAAGCTCTAAAGAGAATTGTTGGGATATTGAAATCATAAAGCACGGACTAAATAGCTTTCTGGGGTTCCCAGCAATTTTCTAGAAGCAACAGAGTTCAACATCTAGTCTGCTCTGCAAAACCATTCAAGAAGCGGAGTTCTCGCACTTACATTTGCAATAGCTATAGTCTCCAGGTAGGCAATGAAATAGGAAAGCGCCAATATCCATGCGGCCTCAAAACACCATTTCAGTTTATCTGGCAAATCAGTAATTGCATGCCGTAGCCTTCGAAGAGTCATGTTCGACGCAACGTGGTAAAAAAGGAAGCAAACGTGTGTTAGAAGGAAAGTCGTGTGAGGCACCTGTGCAGCACACAAGAATGTATTCAGCTCAAGACAAAAAGGAAAAGTAATACTCATTGAACATATTATCCATATCAAGCTGCATCACTATCTTATTGCTTACATCATTCATTCTCCACGATGGGAAAGTATATGAAGCTCCCAGAACAGTGAAGAAATAATGAGTCCAAAAATAGTTTCCCACATAGCTAAAAATAACTATCCAGAGATTAGCCTGCAACAGAAACAAATTCCGCTCCTTACGACGAGTTTAAAGATAGAGAACATTCACCAAAAGTTTCATGCCAACAAAATACTTGTAACCATATTACTAAACGAAATTGAATTTGAAACCAGTGATTTGGAAGATAGTTCCACTACTTATCTGATCGATGAAGGCAATTAAACTTAATTAAATTAGAAGCAGGATTTTATGCACACAGAAGGAGAAGCTTGCCTTAACCCAATAGCGGTCCTTCCAGCATAAGCTTCTGTCAGCCTGACAAAACACAGGAAGAAAAGAAATCCGTGACTGCATCAAATATGTAGGAAAACCAGCACTGTATGCTTTTGATTGGACACTAAGTTCATCACTACTGCCACAGACATCCAAATTAACACCAATTAAATAGTTCCCCAGCTAAAGCACAATTCTCAACAACAATCAGAATCAAGTCACCTATATTGCTGCTGAGAAGCAAATTCTGTATACCCATAATATAACTCTGGCCGTAGAGTGATAACATAAGGGAATGCAGGAATTAAAATATATCAAAGACTAGAATGCCACCAATTTACTAAAACATAGCATATAAACAGAAATCAATGAAGAAAAATTGTATAGAACTGATATTAGTTCAGAAGTGTGACCTTTCCAACAAACACCATCGGTATCAAGAACGCTGGGACAGCTGAAATCATAGCCAGCAGCAGATACTCCAGCTCCGTAAATCTCTGTTAGTTGGCAAGGTACTTTACACTTTCAGCATGAACAGATCTAACGGCAAAAACAAAATGTTGCAGAAATTCATACGCCATCAAGATAACAAATACTATCCAGGATGAGACCATTATACCAGAAAACTTTCAACTTGCAAGCACAAAATTATCCACACAATTTTGTTTTTCCAAGGCAATATTTACAGAGATTCAAGGAAAAGATTCAACAGAAACCAATTCAGCATCGTGGACTTGTAGTTCTGATCATTGAGTACACGGTCCGCAATTCATAGCCCCATGGCCAACAAGAAAGGCTATTCACATTTTCCCCCCTCAAAGTTGACAGTTTGGACCAATAACGTATCAGATAACTTCAAATGGCAAGCCAAATCAATCCCAACTCAGTTTCATGGCTTCCTAAAACTCACCTAAAACACATCAGAGAGAACAATTTTGTTGACCCTCTTCCCGATCTAACACAAGTTAAAGAAAAACCTTAACCTCATAAAGCTTGTAAGGAACGACGATTCCCAAACACAGGGTGAGCCAAAACGGAGTGTAGAACAGGAAGAACAGTTCGCCCCATCTCTTGCTCGGGTTCGGTGCCAACCACAAGCTCGGAGAATTCGAATCCGATCCTGTCAACCGGCGAAACAAAAAGAAAAAAAAAACATAATCGGTAAAAGAAAATAATATGGGAGAAAATTTTCCCGGCGGGACCCAGAAACAGACCGGATTTTGAATCAGCAAGACCAAAGCAGGAAACGTCGACATTGATTACCTCCCATGATTTCGGCGACGGAGAGATCTAGGTTTGGTTGTGGCAGCGGCGGATGTTTCACCAGAGAATCTGAGATCCGACGACGGTGAAGCGAAAGGAGGTTGACTTGGGAAATGCAGAGTGGCGAGTGGGGAGAGGGGTGTTAGTACGGATGGCGGACGACCGAAATTACGATATAACCATGATATTGTCACACGTGTCAGCTTATGAGAGACTTGGTCCGGCTTATTGTATATGGAAAAAAAGAGAGAAATATATTAAATTAAAAACTTTTAATAACAATATGACCAAAAAAAACTTTTATATGAATTGTTAAATCTAACAAAATTTTCAATAACAATAAATTTTATTTAAATTTAATTTTTAGTATTTATAGGTTAAATTTAAAAATAATATTATATTCATCTATTTACTAATTAAAGATAAATAATAAAATAGTTTAATAACAAAATTTACTAACAGTTAGTGAAAAATAATTTTAAAATATGTTATTTAGATAAATATTAATATCGTGAATTTGTGATCGTGTGGAACCGTCTTCAAAATTTCTAATTTCGTTTTGTAAGTCAACAAATATTGGATTTAATATGAAAATCAGGTGTCAGTGTTTGATCATAATTTCTGAATACTAATCCCCAAATTAACTCAAATTCTAATCCCTAGATCAATTTTAGATATGAAATTGTAAATTCAAAATTTTAAAATTAAAAATTTAGTGTTAAAATTTAGAATTTGGAACTTAGATTATAGGATTAGTTCAGAGTTAATGATAAATTATAAAATAAAAAATAAAGGGAATTAATTATTATCAAATAACTCAATAAATAATTTCAAAAAAAGATGTAGAGAGAAATTTTAAATTTTTTTTGTTGTTTTTAGAGACAAGTTTAGAAACGGGTGATGCGCCTAAAAAAATGTGCACAGTTGTAACATGAACCGAAGAAAATGACAAAATAAAAGGAAAAAAAAAACATGAAGGAAAAAAAAACATGAAATGTGTGCTTTTTTCTAACAAAACTCTAGTGTTGTCGAGAGAGAGAGACGGCAGTGTTTGACGTTGACACGGAGGAGGAGCCACGGCTGACTCCCTCGTCGCGAAACGTGGCTCCGTCGGCTCCATCATCAACAAAATCCCAAAAATTTTGAACCCCAGTTCCCAAATCTTGTTGATGGTATTTTGAACAGTCTCTGAAATTGCTTCTCGAATCGAATTCTTTTTCGCAAGGTTTTACCCTGCTGCAACTTGAAGACGAAGAACACTTTTACAGAATTTGAAGAACACATTTAGAGCTAAAGGAACACAGAGAGCTTTTGGGAAAAAGATGTTTTTCGTATATCTCAAAAATGCTTTGTACAAACTCTACTTATACACAAAAACAAATGAATAAAGAACATGCTATGGACCTACTACATCATTGAAAAAGTGATCCTATGTAGCTGTACGAAACCGTTATGCACAGACAAGAGGTGAACTTGCACATAACTTTGTAAGTGTTGGAGCAGAGATTGTCGGACAATAGTACAACAATTAATACTCCCCTCAAGATGGGGCATACAAGTTATGTATACCCATCTTGGAGAGGAGAAACTTGAACTGATCCGAGACTAAGGGTTTAGTCAACAAATCAGCAATTTCGTCCTTGGATCGAACATGTAATGGCTGTAGAAGACCGGAAGAGATATGCTGGCGGATGAAATGACAATCAAGCTGGATGTGCTTGGTCCGCTCATGTAAAACTGGATTCCGGGCAAGATGCAAAGTTGATTGATTATCACAGTAGATGTTAAAGGGGCGCTGACAGGAAATGTGTAAATCCTTGAGCAAAGAATCGATCCAAATAAGTTCATATCCTATCTGTGCAAGAGCTCTATATTCAGATTCAGTGCTGCTTCTAGAAACGGTGGATTGCTTCTTAGATTTCCATGAAACCATTGAAACACCGAGAAACACACAATATCCTGTGATAGAGCGGCGTGTATCGGGGCATGAAGCCCAATCAGCATCAGAGTATGCCTTCAAAGTTAGAGAAGACGAGGCTGAACAGTAAACCCTGTGATGGAGTAGACTTGAGATATTTCAGAACTCGTAAGGCAACCTGTAAATGGAGCGAACGAGGAGAGGACATGAATTGGCTGAGTTTCTGGACGGCGAAGCATATATCCGTCCGTGTGACAGAAAGGTAAATAAGTTTACCAATGAGCTGTCGATAGAAAGACGCATCAAATAGAAGTTCACCCGAATCATAAGTCAATTTCTCCTTAAGATCCATAGGAGTGTGAACAGGCTTCGAACCCAACAGACCATATTCCTCTAGAAATTCCAGAGCATACTTTCTCTGACACAAATGAATACCATTAGAAGATCGAGAAATTTCAATACCCAAGAAGTATTGCGGTGGCCCAAGATCCTTGATCTGAAATTTGCTTTGTAGTGTAACTTTGGTGGAATCAATAAGTGTAGAATCATTGCCAGATAGGAGAATATCATCGACATAAATCAGAACCACAACAAGACTGGACCCAACGCGTCGAACAAAGACTGAAGTGTCAGCAACTGATTGCAGAAACCCAGAAGCAAGTAAGACACCTGAAATCTTGATGTTCCATTGGCGGGAGGCTTGCTTGAGACCATATAAGGATTTTCGCAGCTTACAAACTGAGTTAGGTGGAATCGGCTCCCCCTGAAGAACAGAGTACCCTGGCGGAATTGTCATATGGATGTCCTCAATCAAATCGCCATTAAGAAACGCATTGGATATATCAAGCTGTGAGATAAACCAATTCTTTGATGCAGCAAGAGCAAGGATGATACGAACAGTGGTTAATTTCGCCATTGGATTGAATGTATCCAAGTAATTTAGTCCTTCAACTTGAGTATACCCTTTGGCGGCGAGTCTGGCTTTATGACGTTCAATCGAGCCATCAGCATTGTATTTGGTCTTGAAGACCCATTTGCAACCAATGAGATGTTTTCCCACAGGAAGAGAGCAGATGTCCCAAGTACAAGCTCGAATGAGAGCCTCAAGTTCAAGCCGCATAGCTGATCTCCAGGTTTCTGACTTTGCTGCTTGGGTATAAGTCTTAGGTTCAGAAGAGGTGAGTAAAGAAAGAGCAAACAATTTGTAAGAAGGGGTGAGTTTGGAAGACGAGAGAAAATCGGATAAGGGGTATAAGGTTGTGGGTGATGTTTGTGGTGGGGCATTATGTTTGAGAAAGTAACAATGGTAATCCGAGAGGTATGCTGGTGACTTAGTCTGGCGTTTTGACTTACGTAAGTTTTCATGATGTTCAACCAATGGTAGTGGGGAAGAAGAAAAGGAAGAATCAGAAGCGGTTGGGGATAAAGAACGAACAGAAACAGGAATAGTCTCTGATGACACAGATTGGGAGGATGAGGAAGAGTGAGGGACAGAAGTGTCATATAAATGAAAAGGGGATGGAACAGAAGGAAAAAAATCGAGAGTTGCAGAAGGCAAAGGAAAGGTTTTGAAAGGGAAGACATTTTCATGAAAAATAACGTTTCGGGAAATCGTGATGACATTCGTTTCAAGGTTCATAACCTTGTACCCTTTGATACTATGGGGATACCCAAGAAACACAGATGGAGATGCTCTCGGAGAAAATTTGTGGCGATCTCTTGAATAGGTGGATACAAAATATAGACACCCAAATGTTTTAAGGTGATGATAAGAAGGTTTGCTTTGATTAAGGATCTCATATGGTGATTTGTGGTTAAGCAAGGGAGTCGGAATTCGGTTTATAAGGTAGACAGCGGTTTTAACACATTCACCCCAGTATGATAGGGGAATATTTGACTGAAATAAGAGAGATCGAGCCACGTTTAATATGTGTTGGTGTTTCCGTTCTACAACGGAATTCTGCTCGGGTGTGTAAGGGCAGGAAAAGTGATGAGTGATTGCTTTTTGTAAGAAAAGTTCGATGAAAGATAGTTCAGGCGCATTGTTTGAACGGACAGCCTTAACATCAGCATTATACTAAGTTTTAATCAGGTTTAAAAACGTGGGAAAGGTTGACAGAACATCACTTTTTGAAGACAGCATATATAACCAGGTTACACGAGAGCAATCATCCACGATTATCAAGAAATATTTAAATCCATCATAAGTAGGTAAATGGAAGGGTCCCCATGTATCAATATGAAGCAAATCAAAAGGGTGTTTTGACAAATGACCACCAACGGGAAACAAAAGATGCCTATGTTTAGCAACAGGGTAGACACTGCAGTATGTGTTTACAGACTTTGTAGGAACAAAAGAAATCTGAGAAGATTTAGGTAAAAGATGAACTTTGTAACTAGAGGGATGACCTAAACGGCAATGCCAAAGATCAGCGGATGACGCAGAGACAGTTGTACAGATGGTCTGAGAAGATGAAGAAGACGACATCTGTAAAACATAGAGATGATTGACTTGCTCACCCTTCCCAATCATCAAGCCCTGCAAAGGGTCCTGAATCAGGTAAGAATTGTGAGTAAAAGTGATAGAGTAAGAAGTATTGTGTGTTAAGGCACTGACACTTAGCAAATTGAAACGAAAAGAAGGGATAAAAAAGACAGAAGTTAATAATAAGGACTGAGAAACAGGAACAGTGCCGGAAAAATGAACTGGAAGAACAGAGCCATTTGGCAATGTAACATATGTATGGGGAATTGGTTGAACATCAGAAAACAGACTTAAGTTGCAATACACATGACAACTAGCACCCGTATCTAAGATCCAATCAGTAGGAGAAGTCAAAGAGGAAGAAGTAGAATATAAGGCAGAAAGAATCTGTGGGGAAGAAAATGAAAAGGTACCTGAGAAGGAATGCTCGGTAGTGGTAGTAGCAGAGTCAGAAAACGGTGGTGAACTGCTAATAAGCTTTAGTTGAGACTGGAATGTGTCAAACAGAGCTTGTGCTTGAGCCATGGTGCTCGAAGAAATTCCAGCAGGAAAAGAGGAGCCAGCAGAGGTCTATGATACTGAAGAAACCATGTTAACAGGATTAAATGGTTTAACATCAGTACCTAAGCGTGGGCGAGGCAACATGGGGGTTTTCCCGATGAAGCAGGAGCAATAGAAGGCAGTGCAGAACGAGAAGATGGTGGATAACCATGGAGCTTGTAGCAGCGTTGAATCGTGTGGCCCGGTAGACCACAATGAGCACAGACAGGACGTGGCTTGAAGTTGTTCTGGAAAGATGGCCTGCCTCTAGGGTAGTAAGGGCCAGACGCTTGAAAAACAACCGATTCCTGTGGAAGAGAGCGATTCTGCCTTTGATGATCTTCCTGGGAGACCAGATTAAACACTTTAGACATGCTCGGGAGGGGCTCAATCATCAGGATTTGCCTCCGTGCTGGGTGGAAAGATTCGTTCAGTTTCATGAGAAACTGAACAACCTTTCTGCGTTCAAGAAGAGCAACGAACTTGTCTATAGCCTGGCAAGAACATCCACCGCAAGAACAGACTGGGTATGGTTCATAGTTTTTGAGTTCTTCCCATAAAGTGTTCAATGTGATGAAGAATGAGTTGAGGTCGGTGCCCCCTTGTTGCAGAGTAGCAAGCTTCTGTTCAACACTGAATATCTTGAAAACGTTCTTCTGCTTGTAGCGAGTTTCCAACATAGTCCAAATGACGTTAGCGTCATCAAGATAGAGGATTAAAGAAGCAATCTCAGAAGAAATAGAGTTGCTGAGCCAAGTCGAAACCAGGGCATTACAGCGATGCCAAGCACCAAAATCGTGATGATCCTCCGATGGTTTGGGTATTGTCCCATGAATGAACCCCAACTTGTTTTTCGTAATGAGGACTTTGATAACAGAGCGCGACCACAGGTTATAGTTGGATTCCCTGAGTAATTTTTTGGAGACAAGTGTAAAGCTTGAAGAGTCTGCGGTATGAAGAAAAAGAGGGTTGGAATAGGGATCAAGAGAAGGAACCGTAGAGAGAATGGGGTTAGAGGTGGTGTTGGGTTATCCTGGGATCTTATGAGCGAATCTTATTCCTAAGAGACCGGTTCTAGGGATTGCGCAAGGGATGTAAAACAAAAATTTAATAAAACCCTAAAACCTATCATGCATGATCTTGTAGAAACGTTAGAACGCTTACCTCAATCGATCCAGGGCCTGTTTCAATTGATGTGTTTGTCCGATCACTATAGGCAGGAAGAATACCTCGCCCTCTACACGTATCCACACCTCGGGATGGATTCCAACCTTTGGAACTTGTATGCTAGGACACAAATCTTCTATTCGATGATGTGCTTTGAGAAAGAGAGATTAAGATCACTTCTTCAACCCTCTAGACTCTCCAAAAAGGGTCTGAAAAGTTCTCTAGGTCGGCCCCTTAGTGTTAGGGTTCTATTTCTCCTCTTATCCAAGTGATTAACCCTAGATCCGGACTTTTAAAATTAAATCTGAACCCCAGACCGAACGGACTGCTTAGTAGTCCATTCGGTCTGGACACTTGGTCCGTTCAGACCAGTTTCATAACTGGGTCCGTTCGAACTGATGGGTCAGTCCGTTCGGTCCAACACTTGGTCCGTTCGGACTGAACTCTCTAGTCCATTCGGTCCAACAACTTGGTCCGTTCGGACTAGATGCTCTGGTCCGTTCGGTCTACTCCTAGACCGGACGGTCGGACCACTTATCCAGATTTCTCGACGTTTTCTCGTGCATTTGTCCTTCCCTGCGTGTGTGACCCTGTAGGCTCATTCGATATAGCAGTATAACCCGAAATCTCTATTCCGGATTATACAAGTCATGGCGGTCTCTAGCAAGACACTATGACTACCTATCTCAAATAGAGTTTGTTCGTGATCTTACGAACGCCAGTGATGATTCCGGTTGATGATCCTTTTGTATCACGATATCATATGTCGAATATAAGGCATGGACAAGCCACCTTATCTGATTCGACTGCTTT
>NW_010970491.1:227836-229503 GCF_000463585.1 Tarenaya hassleriana | reverse complement strand
CGTTCGTTCCGCTGAGGAACGGACGAACCGTTCCGCAAATGCCAGACCGTCCGTTCCAGGTCTGGAACGGACGGTCCAGGCACTAGACCGTCCGTTCTACGTTATAAAATGGACCGTCCGTTCTACGTAGAAAATCAGAACGTCCGTTCCATGCCTTGGAACGGACGGTCTGACTTACGGGCAGTTTTCGGTTTTTCGCGTTTTAAGGGTTTTGGGCAATCTTACTTAAAAGGTAGAGCCGCCATAAACCCTAATAATCACTCTCAGACGTCCTAAACAATTCCTAGAGCTTTGGAGAAGTTTTCTCTTGAGTTCTAGTGATTGGAATATCGATTCCAAGTTAAGGACATCGTTTTCTCTTCACAAATCCTAGCAGATACGTTCCAAAGCGTTGGAATTCATCCCGCCGGTGTGGATACGTGTAGAGGAGTTGTGCTTTCAACTCTTGGTGATTAAAACAGGCCCTGGATCGATTGATACTTCCAGATCTTGAAAGAACGAGGTAAGTAATCGAATCCCACGACGATATACACGATTGTTCGGGTTATTGCACAATTGGTTTTGTGTGACGTTTGGCTAGGTTTAGATCTTTCCTTCCGCTGCATGAAACCTAGAAACCAAACCCTAGATCGATGAGATCGCATGCTAGGAACCCGAAGGGAACCCAACAGGGATCTTGGTTCTTTCGCTTGTGCGATCGCTCCATTGTTGTCACAATACAGAGCAATGGGGCTATCAGCACTAGGAATGACACCCAAGTCACCAACAAACTTCCTAATCCAAACACCTTCCTTTGCCGCATCCGACGCTGCAATATACTCAGCTTCTGTAGTAGAATCTGCAACGGTCGCTTGCTTGGAACTCTTCCATCTAACAGCGCCTCCGTTCAAGCAGAAAACATAGCCAGATTGCGATCTGTAGTCATCCGGGCCTGACTGAAAACTAGCATCGGTGTAACCTCTTACAGCGAGCTCGTCTTCCAACCCACCGTATACCAAGAACACATCCTTAGTCCTTCTCAAGTACTTAAGGATGTTCTTGACGGCGATCCAGTGTGGCTCACCTGGATCTGACTGATATCTACTCGTAATGCTTAACGCGTAGGATACATCCGGTCGAGTACAAAGCATGACATACATGATGGATCCAATTGCCGAAGCATATGGAATCCGGTCCATGTGTTCTCGCTCATCAGATGTCGCAGGACACTGACTCTTGCAGAGAATTGTGCCACTGCTCATCGGTAAGGTTCCTTTCTTGGAATCTTGCATCTTGAACCGTTTCAAGACCTTATCGATGTAGGTACTCTGACACAATCCTAGAAGACGCCTCGATCTATCTCTATATATCTTGATGCCTAGAATATAGGCCGCTTCTCCTAGATCCTTCATAGAAAACTGTGTTCCTAGCCAAGACTTAACGTCTTCCAAGGTAGGAACGTCATTCCCTATAAGGAGAATGTCATCCACGTACAGCACTAGAAATATAATTGTGCTCCTACTGACCTTCTTGTAAACACATGGCTCGTCCTCGTTCTGTGAGAAACCAAACTTTTTGATTGTCTCATCAAAGCGAAGGTTCCAACTCCTCGAAGCCTGCTTCAGTCCATAAATGGACCTCTGAAGCTTGCACACCATCATCGGGTTCCTTGGATCGACAAAACCTTC
>NW_010970491.1:223409-225091 GCF_000463585.1 Tarenaya hassleriana | reverse complement strand
TTTGTCATCTTGCCCATCAAACAAGACTCGCAAGATTCAAGAGACTCAAAGTCAAATGAATCCAGAAGACCTTCAGAATGAAGCTTCTGAATGCGCTTCTCGTTTATATGGCGTAGATGACAATGCCAGAGGAAGGTTGGGTTTAAGTCGTTCGGCTTAAACCGTTTCGTACTCACGCTATAGATGGATGATATAGAGTTCGAAGGCTGATCATTCAAGACGTATAAACCATTAACTAGATAACCATTACCATAATAAACATCGTCTCGATAAATCATCAAACTCGAGTTCTCAAACACAAATCGAAAACCATCCAAATCCAGACATGAAATAGAAATAATGTTTCTGCTGATCGCAAGAACATACTAACAATTACTAAGCTCTAAAACAAGTCCAGAAGGAATATGTAAATCGTAAACGCCAACATACAATGCAGCAACTCTTGCTCCATTTCCGACGCGTAGATCCGCTTCTCCCTTAGCTAGCATCCTGCTTCTTCTTAGTCCCTACACATTTCCACAAATGTGTGAGGCACTTCCGGTATCTAATACCCATGAAGATATAGTACAGATGTTAGCCTCTATAACGTGGATACCTGAGGTAGGAGCTTCATCAAGCTTCTTGTCCTTCAGATCCTCCAAGTAAAGGTGACAATTACGCTTCCAGTGTCCGGTCACTCCGCAGTAATGACAGTCACCCTTATCAGGCTTAGGCTTAGGTGTAGAGGCAACTTTTGCCTTTTTCGCCACCTTTTTTTTAGCTTTACCCCGCCGCTTCTTGCTGGAGTTTTTCTCAACAGCAAGCACAGTCTTGGGCACCACGATATCCTGCTCAGCCGATTTCAGCATCCCATGCAGTTCGGCTAAGCTCTTAGTCATCCCGTGCATATGGTACTGCATCACGAACTGGTTATAGTCCTCGGGTAATGACATCAGGATCAAGTCTGCAACCAAATCACCATCGAAGTTCACTCTCATACGCTCAAGTTCCTCAACTGTTGGGTTCCCTTCGGATTCCTAGCATGCGATCTCATCGATCTAGGGTTTGGATTCTAGGTTTCACGCAGCGGAAGGAAAGATCTAAACCTAGCCAAACGTCACACAAAACCAATTGTGCAATAACCCGAACAATCGTGTATATCGTCGTGGGATTCGAATACTTACCTCGTTCTTTCTAGATCTGGAAGTATCAATCAATCCAGGGCCTGTTTTTGATCACCGAGAGTTGAAAGCACAACTCCTCTACACGTATCCACACCGGCGGGATGAATTCCAACACTTTGGAACGTATCTGCTAGGATTTGTGAAGAGAAACGATGTCCTTGACTTGGAATCGATATTCCAATCACTAGAACTCAAAATCAAGCTTCTCTAAGCTCTCATGAGTGTCTTGGACGTCTGAGGTTCGTTCTCTAGGGTTTGTGGCGGCTCACCCATTAATTAGAATTGCCCAAAACCCTTAAAACGTGAAATAGGAAATCTGCCCGAAAGTCGGATCGTCCGGCTAGGTCTTGGACCGGACGGTCTGGCTTTCCACGCGGAACGGACGGTCCGTAATCCAGCGTAGAACGGACGGTCTTAATGCCTGGACCGTCCGGTCCACACCTGGACCGGACGGTCTGGCCCTTTGCGGAACGGACAGTCCATTTCTACTGGAACGGACGGTCCGAATTGGTTGGGCCG
>NW_010970491.1:206640-221890 GCF_000463585.1 Tarenaya hassleriana | reverse complement strand
TGAAACATGGTTTTGAGTTGTTCGATCATATCAAACATGCTCTTTCCCTCGAACTGCTTCTGCAGATTCGGAGCCATGCTTCCCAACATGAGACAAGAGATCTCGATGTCGTCAGTCTGATGCTTCAACCAAGCATCCTTGACGGCCCTCATGGCATTAGCTGCAGGCTCTGGTGGTAGAGCCCCTTCCAGGACGTAAGACTTCTTATCGTGCTTGAGAACAATCGTGCTTGAGAACAACATAGATGCAAAAACGAGCTATATTCCCATACAGAAAAATAACCCTATCATAATTTTCGTGCTTGAGAACAACATAGATGCAAAAACGAGCTATATTCCCATACAGAAAAATAACCCTATCATAATTTTCTATATGGGACTAAGATCCATATTTCGCATAAGAATGGATTGTTACACCCATCTTTATGATATTTAGGTAGACATCTAATGTCGATCACATCCAACGTGACTCTTAGATCCTTTATGAGACTATGATATCAAATATCATTGCATACTCGTCTCATCTGTACCGTTAAGTCTCAAGTAAAAACTTGACAATTTAACCTAAGGTAAACCATATTCAAGCTGTGGGAACCACGATTTCCCACCATGCCTCACAAAGATAATCCGACACGCTCAGCTTTGGCATGACCTGTGTTACGGACGATCGATGCCTTGACAGGCGCTCTAGTAATGGGAGGTACACACTTAGCATTACATAAGGGATTTTCGAAACCACACTTAGATCAAGCATCTACTTTCAAGCTATGAGAACCACCATTTCTCCATCTTGCCTCACCAAGATAATACGGCACACCCAGCTTTGGCATGGCCCATGACACGTACGATTGAGGCCTTGACAAGTGCTTTACTCGTAAAGCTTCTAGATCTAATTGGTTTCTGTGTAACGATTGTTCATAATCCGAATGGACAATCCAATCGATTGTACAATCCTAATCCCGAAATTCTCACTCAATCAAGTATATATAATATCTTGATTAAGTTACATACATTCATTCACTATGGACCATCCATAAGAAAGAATCATGTTATTCTGAATCACAGTTGATCGGTTTTAAGCAACGATTGCTCAAACCAGATCCCGAAACGCAAAATCTAATTTTGGTGAAGCGTCGGGTCCTAGACCTTTCGGTCTAGGCGGTTCGGTCTTCGGGTCATAGTCGGTTCGTTCGGTCTGGAATGGTTAGTCCATTCGGACTGACTCTTCAGTCCATTCGGTCCGACTCTCCAGACCATTCGGACTTGCCCCTTCGGACCTTCTCTCTCGGACTAGTGACCTAGACCGGACGGACTGGCTAAGCAGTCCGTCCGGTCTACACACCTTAGTCCGTTCGGTCCAACATCTTGGTCCGAACGGACTGAGGTCATTTAGTCCAGGGAAACGACAAACCCTAGACCGTCCGGTCCAGAGAACCAGACCGTTCGGTCTAGGCGGAAAAACGCGATCAGATCACGTTCTTCGTCGTTTCGGTCCCGATTCAGATCCGATTTCGACCCCGTTTTCACCTGTGAACTCAGAACATAAGCCTCTTTCATACTATGTAACAAAGAACATGAAATATACCCTAGATCCATAATCAAATCATGCATAGCATCAAAGCAAACACGGATTCAAACAATTCAAATCCTATAACGTGCGTGATCGGGTTCTAACAAAATCATGCAGAGCAACCAGGCTCTGATACCACTGTTGGGTTATCCTGGGATCTCATGAGCGAATCCTATTCCTAAGAGACCGGTTCTAGGGTTTGCGCAGCGGATGTAAAACAAAAATTTAATAAAACCCTAAAACCTATCATGCATGATCTTGTAGAAACGTTAGAACGCTTACCTCAGTCGATCTGGGGCCTGTTTCAATTGATGTGTTCGTCCGATCACTATAGGCAGGAAGAATACCTCGCCCTCTACACGTATCCACACCTCGAAATGGATTCCAACCTTTGGAACTTGTGTGCTAGGACACCAATCTTCTATTCGATGATGTGCTTTGAGAAAGAGAGATTAAGATCACTTCTTCAACCCTCTAGACTCTCCAAAAAGGGTCTGAAAAGTTCTCTAGGTCGACCCCTTAGTGTTAGGGTTCTATTTCTCCTCTTATCCAAGTGATTAACCCTAGATCCGGACTTTTAAAATTAAATCTGAACCCCAGACCGAACGGACTGCTTAGTAGTCCGTTCGGTCTAGACACTTGGTCTGTTCGGACCAGTTTCATAACTGGGTCCGTTCGAACTGATGGGTCAGTCCGTTCGGTCCAACACTTGGTCCGTTCGGACTGAACTCTCTAGTCCGTTCGGTCTACTCCTAGACCGGACGGTCCGGACCACTTATCCAGATTTCTCGACGTTTTCTCGTGCATTTGTCCTTCCCTGCGTGTGTGTCCCAGTAGGCTCATTCGATATAGCAGTATAACCCGAAATCTCTATTCCGGATTATACAAGTCATAGGCGGTCTCTAGCAAGACACTATGACTACCTATCTCAAATAGAGTTTGTTTGTGATCTTACGAACGCCAGAGATGATTCCGGTTGATGATCCTTTTGTATCACAATATCATATGTCGAATATAAGGCATGGACAAGCCACCTTATCTGATTCGACTGCTTTCTCGTTCACTGAGTTCGACTGTCTGAAATAGACGACGTTCGTCTACAGTGCGGCCACACATTTCTACAGTCTCGCTCACACGAGGGGCCCAGCGATATCTCTCTCTTTTACGAGAGGTACAAATCCCGTCTTGACTATCTACAATCCAGCACATGATTCATTTCGTACCTGATACACGCCTTTATAGTCCTCCTGGGCCACACATTTCTACAGTCTCTCTCACACGAGGGGCCCAGCGATATCTCTCTCTTTTACGAGAGGTACAAATCCCGTCTTGACTATCTACAATCCAGCACATGATTCGTTTCGTACCTGATACACGCCTTTATCGTCCTCTTGTTACGCAGGACGTTTGACGTAATCAAAGTACGCAACTCCTCATGTTGGATTCCGTAGATATCTCAGGTCTTAGGATCCAACCATAGAACCGTCATATGAGATTCAAGTCATGACGCTAGTCCATGTGACAATCTCATGCGGGTCAATCCAGTATTCCGTTCTCCAACGAATACCTATGACTGTGATCGTATCCAATACCCATGATAATCTGTATGATCATTAATCACACATTATACTAGTCTTATTATGTCATCATTCCCATAATGACACAAGACTAGGGAGTTTAGTATCATTCATAATGATACATGGATTTCATAACACATTTAGTATGCAAGAACATGCAATGAATCAAATACTCTCATAAAAGATAAAAAGTATCAATACATCAAATGTATCTAAATAAATCTCATAAACAGTACATCATAGAGCACTAAACCAACAGGTGGATGAAAGATTTGGGTTAGGCTGATGGGTTGGTGGTGTTGGGGGTAAATCAGATGCAGAGGAGGTTGCAGAAGAAGAGTTGTCTTCCATAGTTCAGAGAAGGAAAGATAAGAAGACTAGGTAAATAAACGAAAAAAAAAGGATAGAAGGATAGAAGAAAGAAAGAAAAAGAAGAAAAGAGGGTTTAAGGTCGCTCTGATACCATTTTACCTTGCTGCAACTTGAAGACGAAGAACACTTTTCCAGAACTTGAAGAACACGTTTAGAGCTAAAGGAACACAGAATGCTTTTGGGAAAATATGCTTTTCGTATATCTCAAAAATGCTTTGTACAAACTCTACTTATACACAAAAACAAATGAATAAAGAACATGCTATATACCTACTACATTATTGAAAAAGTGATCCTATGTAGCTGTACGAAACCGTTATGCACAGACAAGAGGTGAACCCGCACATAACTCTGTAAGTGTTGTAGTAGAGATTGTCGGACAAAGTACAACCATTAATACAAGGCTGTACCGAGGCAACGGAACCGTTATGTTGTACAATGGGTCGTATCAATGCACCGAGTTTTAAATTTATACCTGATTCACGTGTCACTGTAACAATACGGATTGCCGTAACATTGGGTCGAAGGTGTTGGGATTCCTGGAATCTCATGAGCGAATCTAATTCCTAAGAGATCGATTCTAGGGTTTGCGCAGCGGAAGTAAAACAAAAATTTAATAAACACTAGAACCATGCTTCTAATGAATCGTAGAAACGTTAGAACGCTTACCTCAATCGATCCGGGGCCTGTATCAATCGAAGAACACGTCTGATCACGAAAGACAGGAAGAATACCTCGCCCTCTACACGTATCCACACCACCGGATGGATTCCAACGGTTGGAACTTGTCTGCTAGGACTCGAATCTCTATTCGATATGTGCACCGAGAAATCTCGAGACTTAGAACTCGTTTTTGGATCTCCAAAAAACTCTCTAGTTTCTGCCAAAAGTCGGCTCCCCAAGTCTCATACGAGTTAGAGTTTTTAATCTCCTTCTTATAAGGTGATTTAACCCTAATTCGGTTTAATTTCGGAAAAACTGAAGCCCGGAACGGACGGCCCAGAAATACACGAGAACCGTCCGTTCCAGCACGTAGAATGGACGGTCTGGCATTAGTGGACCGTCCGTTCCAGACCTTCTGGAACGGACAGTCCGTTTCGGACCGTCGGGTCTGCACGGCGGACCGTCCGTTCCGGACTTCTGGTCCGTCCATTCTCGCACGTTTTCTCGTCGTTTTCCGTCGTTTTCTGTCGTTTTCTCGCACGTTTCGTCCTTCCCTGCGTGTGTGACCCTGTAGGCTCATTCGATATAACAGTATAGTCCGAAATCTCTATTCCGGATATACAAGTCATAGGCGGTCTCTAGCAAGACACTATGACTACCTATGTCGAATAGAGTTTGTTCGTGATCTTACGAACGCCAGAGATGATTCCGGTTGATGATCCTCTTGTATCACGATATCATATGTCGAACATAAGGCATGGACAAGCCACCTTATCTGATTCGACTACTTTCTCGTTCACTGAGTTCGACTGTCTGAAATAGACGACATTCGTCTATAGTACGGCCACACATTACTACAGTCTCGCTCACACGAGGGGCCCAGCGATATCTCTCTCTTTTACGAACTGTACAAATCCCGTCTTGACTATTTACAAACCAACACATGATTCGTTTCGTACATGATACACGCCTTTATAGTCCTCCTGTTACGCAGAACGTTTGACGTATTCAAAGCACGCAACTCCTAATGTTGGATTCCGTAGATATCTCAGGTCTTAGGATCCAATCATGGAACCGTCATATGAGATTCAAGTCATGACGCTAGTCCATGTAACAATCTCATGCGGGTCAATCCAGTATTCCGTTCTCCAACGAATACCTATGATTGTGATCGTATCCAATACCTATGATCATCGCTATGATCATCAATCACACATCATACTAGTCTTATTATGCCGTTATTCCCATAACAACACAAGACTAGGGAGTTTAGTATCATACTAGTCTTATTATGTCGTTATTCCCATAACGACACAAGACTAGGGAGTTTAGTATCATTCATAATGATACACGGATTTCATAACAGATCTAGTATGCAAGAACATGTAATGAATCAAATACTCTCATAAAACCCAAGAAAGTACCAATACATCAAATGTATCTGAATAAAGCTCATAAACAGTACATCATAGAGCACTAAACCAACAGAAGGACCGGTAGCAACTCTGACGCAACTAATCCTAGAGGGGAATGTGGTGAACTTCTCGTGACCATGATCACGAACCCGGTTCTTCAGTCGGTTCAGCATAGGATGAAAATTGATGTTGTCGAATTGTGTCTAAATCTAAGCTAATTAGTAACCTAGTTTTATCATTTAAGGTATTGTATTATTTAGAGAATATTTAAAGATATTTTTGGACATATGTCACACACAAGGTGGGTTTTTTCTTTCTCTTTTTCTTTTATTTTTTATAATTCGGGATCAACTACATCCTCCAAATGATTAAAAAGTATGGATAAATATATCTCTTCACTCTTCACGTTTAGATTTAAATCCGAAGTAACAATATATTTTACATATTTTCTTATCGTTAGACCACCTGAGTTTGGATATTTTTATTTCATTTTGGCATCCAACGCCGCGAGCATCGAGATGGACCATAGACACGCTGCAACCCGAAGAGAGGAATACTTTCGTCGGAAGCCCAACGTGAGAAATACCGCTGAGAAATCTGTTCGGCCAGTGTAGGTAGGGTCCTACATACGACCATGAGAAGGATCAATCGGGACGAGAGCACCGTACATATACTTGTACGACAAGAAATTGGTCTCTGACAAGAAAAAAACATGCGTAAGGTTGCGAGACCGAAACGAATGGATGCAAAGAAACTGGGTACGTGCAGACAAGTGAGGATCCTCGGGTCATAAAGGATTACCGCTGAATTGAAGTCGGAAGGCAGCCGGTGGGAGGCTGTAATCTCAGCTCTTGAAAATCTGGCGAAATGCTGTCAAAACCAAACGCTGATTCACGTTCGTTTCGCGTCTCCAGTCGAGAAAGAGGAGGAAAGGAGTGAGATCGCCCGTTTAGCTGTAAACGTTGAATACTACCAAAACCCTAATGCAGTCGAATTCTAGGAAGAACCACGCGATAACGCTAAGAGCGGAACTGGCGAAGGCAACCGGACAGCAACCTCGGACGGCTCATCAATCACGGAGACAAAGGATTCGTCCATTTCCAAGCCTTGTCGAGCAATAAACTACCAAATTCTCCGATTACGTCAGAGTATCTTCTAGTTTTATGGATATATAATTTATATGACAATTTTTTATACATTTTTTCCTTATCATTTTTTATTCAAGTTTTACCTGGTAATAAATATTCAAACCAAACCAAAACCGAGTCACTCCAAATTCAGAGTTTTGACAGAACCGGATCCCTGTCCTTAGCTTTAGAGTAGATACATAACTCCAATCATTCCACAATACACACACACAACTTCATGAATTGGGTCTTTATGTAATGATGTAATTTGCCATGTAGACTGATCCTCCGACCAAAACAGAGACCATGAAAACATCTGTACAAAGTTTAAAAAAAACTCCTCATCTCTATGGTCCAATTGCATTGAGGAGGGATAAGAAAGAAACTAAACCTGGGGTTTTTTTTTGCATTGCAAAGCTTTAAATCAATAGACGACGGCTGCACATTACAAGACTTCCCGAACTGATTCTGTGCCTCAGCTTCCACGACTCATACACAAAATCAGCGTTGCTCGGTTGCTTCAGGTAATCCCCAACATCTATCTTCAATCTTCTCTGTCCCCCCGACGATCGGCTGTTTCCCGGGTCAGAAGATTTCACTGCTGAGCAGCTTCCCATGCTACTGATGGAGCGGATGCTCATGTCGCGCCCAGAAGTCACATCCTATCGAAAAATGCAAAATAAAAACAAGGATCAAGGGAGACAGTGCGATGGAAACTCGATCTGCAGCTCATGATCAGAACCCGAGAATGTGTAGGGTTCTAACTATTGTTTTCCCCGCACTTTGGGAATCAATATTCCACACTCGTTTAATCTCATAATTTGATCAAACTTTTCAGATGCCTATATCGATTCGAACTCGCAAGCTCTCCCTTTATAGGGGAGAGAGCCACAAAACAACAGAATGCTAATGTCTAGCAGAGGTATCTGAGGAGCTTGTGCATTTATAACTGTACCAAGGGAAGGAAAAATCATTACCTGAGCTGATGAATCAGATTCCCAGATCTTAGATTTCGTTACAGGTGGTGTGTCTAACGATTTGCTCAGATATCGGAGTGGAGAAGAATCTGTTGAAGTTTCCCATTGCAGCCAAGGAAGCATAACTCCATCTGTCTCGACTGGGGCAGCCTCGGGAATAGCTGTATACGTTTTTACCACGCCAAAATTCGAACTTGTCTCGCTCCTTTCGTCGTCCAGTGACGAGAAATCCGTGTCTTCGATAGTTGAGATGAATTCCTCGATGTATTTCTCTGCCTCGTCTGTTAAGCATGTCGATATCCTGCTCCTGTCCTTGCTCCTCTGGAAAGTGAATTGTTAATACAAAGGCACAAAACTTTAAGTAACAAGGACCAGTTTGTCTGGTCTGAGAATTCGAAAACCACACCTTGCGTGGCCGGGAAGGCTTTTGGCTAACTTCAGAACCACTTTCGGTTAGTAATCCCTTTACGATCTTCGAGAGCTCCTTACCACGCTGCTCCTCTAACAAAATCTCGGCCAGCAGATCCCTCTTACGCTCCTCAGACTAAGGCATGTTACATAGGTTAAGATATTCCTTGATAATAGAAACTATCTACGACTGATGCACGCATCATTTTGTACCTCTACTAATTTTGTTGCATAATCTTTTGTAATTGAGGTAACATCATGGCGAGTTTTGGAATCACAATCTCCCAGAGAATTCCTTGTTTTGGCCTTTGCCTGTACCAACAAGATCCACTATGTTAGAAGAGACAACGTTCCAGAATTAAATAATCGATTTGGATGAATGAAACATAGGATGTCATAGTTCGAATTCTGTACTAATCTCTTCCAGAGCATTGCTTAGTTCTTTCCAAATAGCTTCATAAAACTCACAAGTAACGTAATCTACAATCAAATTCTCTTCCCAATCCCATACAGCAAACGGGCCATGAAACAAAAGATAGTCAGTACGGGTGGAGGAGAATTAATTAGATTATAAAGTGAAGAAACCCCGAAAATTGAATTCTGATTCGGGTATCTGGGTCCAACATCGGGTATTACAGTATCACCCCGGACACCCAAATAAATAATAAAATGACATTTTTACCCCGAAAATCGGGTATCCAATCCAAGTCAACTCCTAATATATGATATATATTTTGAAAAAAAATCGAAATTTTGTATTTTAAGTCGGGTTAGAGACTAGAGTATCGCATATATCCGAAAATCATCTTGGATACTCCAGTTTCAGGTTCGGTTAACCCGAATATCAGGATACCCGACCCGTGTCCATCCGTCTGACTCTTAGTGAGGCATTTAGCTTGACAACAATTTGTGGCATAAAGATCTTTCTTCATTTCATAAAACCAAACCTTATTCTGAGTGTATACAGCTCGAATTATCCTTTCAGTTCCATGCTTGCCAGAGTGTGTGTCCTTTCCTTCATCGTCTGTGATAGCTGAGGAATGGCTCTGAAACATCCGTAAAGTTTTTTCCCGTCAGTTCAAAAGTGAAATGTGATTGAACACATTCGGTAAAAGGAGTTAGGTGAGATGAAATCATCGGCTAGAAAGAGTCATCAGGCCTCTCACTGTTACCAAATTCTTTGAACAAAGGATTATGAACTAAAACTTCGTTATAGCCTTGACAAAGATAAGTAATTCTTACAGAGTAGCCATCATGGTACTTGATTTCATTTTGGCTAAAAGACCTCCTTAGACTTGGTCTATGAACTGAAGCAGGATGCTTATGAGATCCAGTAACTTGGCCATTTCCACCAACATAACTCTTCAACTTTCCTCGATTGCTTGAACTCTGAATAAGATCCACATCGCTCTGCAATTTCAGAAAGACCCGCAAATACATGTCATTCCAGGTACTTTTACTCTCCGATTCACAATGAATGTAATCCAGATATGACGATATAACAAACCGAATCAACAAGCCAAACCTCCTTTGGACGATAATACAACAATATTAACGAATTATACACTAATGCTGATACACGATGATAAAAGGTAGCCAAGCCTTAGCTTGTCACTGATTCTGTGCTTGAAACGACATAGATATATGAGTGAGAAAGCAAATCCAGAAACCAAACCCATATGCAGACAAGCAGGATCTGTAGTAAGAGAGTTCCCCTTAAATTGCAAAACAAATCAAAATCATAATTCTGAATGTTCTTCTAAAAGTTACTTTTGGAAGTAAAAAGTTCATCACTTTAAATTGTGCCATTTTCAACTTCAAAAGCTTAGAAACATCACATCAAATCGACCACCACCAACAATCATCATACTATAGGGGCCCAGGAAAAATGCAAATTCACAGAAGATTCAATAAGCTTTTTAGGAATTTTCACCTCAGAATCGCTTATACGGCACCGAACAACAGAAACCGATCTCCGCCGCGAATTTGCGCTTCCTGCACCACCGCCATTAACGCCGGCGTTTCCCCTCGACGGCGGTCTCGACACCGATCGACGCCGCCCAGAATTCGCGATTGCTGTATCTCCGCCCCTATCACCGGCTTCGCCCCTTGCCGGAGGTCTTGACATCGATCTCCGCCGCGAATTTGCGCTTCTTGCTCCACCACAATTTTCACCGACATTGCCCCTCGACGGCGGTCTCGACACCGATCGACGCCGCCCAGAATTCGCGCTTCCGTATACACCGCCGCTATCACCAGCGTCGGCTCTTGTTGGAGGTCTTGAAACCGATCGCCGCTGTCTCGCGCTCTCCGGATCCGCGCCGCCCCCGCCGAGAGCAGCCCTAGACACCGACCGTCCCCGCCTCTGCGACACCGTCGACTCGTTATCGACTCCTCCGCTGCCGAATTTCCTCGAACCAGATCGTCCTCTCTCTCCGCCGCTGATTCCGCTACTGTCGGCGGAGAACGAATCGAAGAACTCGACGGCTAAGTCGTCGAGGCTAATCTCCGGGAACCCAGAACCCCGAAAAGTATTGACAAACTTCCCGTTCCTGGCGGGCGTCACTTCGGCGTCCAGATCCGGCATGCGACGGTGAGAGAATCGACTCAAGCTCCGGTGCCTCCTGGGAGCCGACATCCGGGCGGAGGAAGAAGATTCTCCGTCGTCGCCACTGGTGGAGGATTTGGGCAGCGGCGTTGGTCGCTTGGTGGTTGATCTGAAGGCAGAAGTCGTCATTAGAGTAGAAAGGACCCGGAGGAGGACCTAGAGAAGGAGCGTTTGGTTCAACATTTCAAACTTCCTCTGCTGTTCCAAGAGATGGAAGACTATAAATTAAAAATAAATTTACAAATAAAATTGAATTGAATGGAATATTTTTAAAATTTGAATTAAATTTGACCCCATTTCCCATACAAAATAAATATATACATCTTTCATTTATGTGGGAAACGCAACCAATTTTTTAATTCAAAATTTAAAAATATTCCACCCAATCCAATTTTTGAATCGAATGTGGGATTGTAATATTTATAAAAAAAAAATAATTATAAAATATACGTGTGTATATATATATATATATGAAAAAAAAAATCGAAGACAGATAATAATTTGTTAAGACAAAGATGGGATTTGTCCGAACTCCGAAGATGGAAAACTAGTCGTGGATTTTCCTCTGTTGTGTCATTATTTTGGTGTTAAAGAAGAAATCTCATTCATCACGCCAAATGTCTCATAATGATACGAGAGGCTGCAAAAGGAAATCCTAATGTGCTGTACTGCTTGTGGTAGGATATCCACCCATCCACCCACTCCCCACACCAAAAAAAAAACACAACAGTTAAAAGGGGAAAAAAACTCGTAGATTTTTCAAGATGTATAGAAAATATTAAATTGGCTTAAAAACAAAGAGAAAATCAATTTAAATATCTTGTTCTTATTCAGTAACATGTCAATCTGATATTACATGTTAAATCTCCTTTATATCTTATATTTTAGATTTTGAATCGACAGTTTTAAATTTTTTTAGTTTAATTTCTTGATTTAAATACGCTATATAGTTTCATTTCGTCTTCTGTTGACTTTTTATTAGACGATATTTTAATTTTAAAAATATTTAGTAAAAAAAATAGCTTGACTTAAATAAAAAAAAAAAAAGAAGAGAAGCGCAAATTTAACCAATCTAGGCTTTTCAAATATCGTATCAATCTAATATTATATAATATACAATATCAGCCATAATCCTACGCCTGTTAAACTTAGGAAAATAACAAAAATATTATTTTTTTATTTTCCAAAAAATCTTAGTGGAAAATACATAATCTTCTGAATGACAAAAAGGTTCTGTTGGTAGAAAAAATAATTCCGAAAAAGTTATAATGTGAATGTAAATAGGCAATATAGCTTGTTACAAAGCCTTCATAACATATTCTATAAAACCCTAAAATTTTGGAAAAAAAATAAAAGAAACAAAAGACATAATTAACCTTTCAAAACAATAACGTCATACACTTCTCCACTTACGTAGTCATTTTGAATTCATCTCTCTCGTTCTCACACTTTGATAACTTTCCATTTTTTTATTAATTTTCTCTCTCTACTATTATCTTTCTCTCAACTCTTCCATTTTTCCCCTAAAATTTTCGAAAAATGATTATTTCGTTGAACATATCTTCACCGCCGATCTTATATCTTCTTCTTCGTGTGTCGGTCTAAGCCAGAACAAATGACAAAAACTGAAGGTAAGTTCATTAATACAAGAGATTGGTTCGATACATAAACTTTGTGTTTTGAGTTTGAGTTTTATGATTTTTAAAGTGAATCGTGTGGTTTTTTATAAAAATGAGACAGATGCATAACAAATCTGTCGAAGAATATGCAAGAGGCGCATAATGGAACAGATTGACAACGAAAACAAAGATACGTCACACTGGTTACACCGTTAAAATTTAATTTTGGTCGCACTGGTCATACAGGTCACATTGGTCACACTAGTCCTACTGGTCACACTAGTCATACTGGTTACACCGTTCAAAATTTAGTTTTGGTCACACTAGTCACACTGGTCACACTAGTCACACTGGTCACACCGTTCAAAATTTAGTTTTGGTCACACTAGTCACACTGGTCACACTGATCACACTAGTCACTGTAGGATCCTAAGACCTGAGATATCTACGGAATCCAACATGAGGAGTTGTGTGCTTTGAATACGTCAAACGTTCTGCGTAATAGGAGGACTATAAAGGCGTGTATCAGGTACGAAACGAATCATGTACTGGATTGTAAATAGTCAAGACGGGATTTGTACCTCTCGTAAAAGAGAGAGATATCGTTGGGCCCCTCGTGTGAGCGAGACTGTAGAAATATATGGCCGCACTATAGACAAACGTCGTCTATTTCAGATAGTCGAGCTCAGTGAACGAGAAAGCAGTCGAATCAGATAAGGTGACTTGTTCATGCCTTATGTTCGACATATGATATCGCGATACAAAAGGATCATCAACCGGAATCATCACTGGCGTTCGTAAGATCACGAACAAACTCTATTCGACATAGGTAATCATAGTGTCTTGCTAGAGACCGCTTATGACTTGTATATCCGAAATAGAGATTTTGGGTTATACTGCTATATCGAATGAGCCTACAGGGTCATGTACGCAGGGAAAGACAAATGCACGAGAAAACATCGAGAAACCTGGACACGAGGTCCGGACCGTTCGGTCCAGGAGTGGACCGAACGGACCAGAACATCTAGTCCGAACGGACAATCTGGACCGAACGGACCAGAGCATCTAGTCCGAACGGACCAAATTGTTGGACCGAACAGACTAGAGGATCCAGTCCGAACAGACCAAATTGTTGGACCGAACGGACTGACCTGTCCGAACGAACGGACTGTGCTTTGTGCTGGTCCGAACGGACCAAGTGTCTAGACCGAACAGACTACTTAGCAGTCCGTTCGGTCTAGGTTTCAGAATTAATTTTTAAAAGTCCGGAATTAGGGTTAATCACTTTATAGAAAGGAGATTAATAACCCTAATAAGTTGTGGCCGACTAAGAGAACTTCAAGAGACCTTTTGGAGAGTCTAGAGCGTCTAAGTCTCGTTTTTCTCAAAGCACATCATCAAATAGAAGATTCGAGTCCTAGCAGACAAGTTCCAAAAGTTGGAATCCATCCCGAGGTGTGGATATGTGTAGAGGGCTAGGTAATCTTCCTGCCTATAGTGATCGGACGAACACATCAATTGATACAGGCCCCAGATCGATTGAGGTAAGCATTCTAAGGTTTCCACAAGATCATGCATGATAGGTTTTAGGGTTTTATCAAATTTTTGTTTTACATCCACTGCGCAAACCCTAGAACTAATCTCTTAGGAATTAGATTCGCTCATGAGATTCTAGGAATCCCATCAGTGGTATCAGATTCTGGTTTCTCTGCATGATTTGATTGTGGATCTAGAGTAGATTTTATGTTCATTGTTGCATAGTGTGCAAGAGGTTTCAGTTCTGAGTTCACAGGCGAAAACCGGGTTGAATTCGGATCTAAATCGGGGCCGAAACGACGAAAAACGTGATCTGGTCGTGTTTTTCCGCCTAGACCGAACGGTCTGGTCCTCTGGACCGGACGGTCTAGGGTTTCGTCGTTTATCTCTGGACCAGATTATCCAGTCCGAACGGACCAAATTGTTGGACCGAACAGACTAGATGATCCAGTCCGAACGGACCAAGTTGTTGGACCGAACGGACTAAGGTGTCTAGACCGAACGGACTACTTAGCCAGTCCGTCCGGTCTAGGTCATTGGTCCGAGAGAGATGGACTGGAGAGACGGACTGAAGGGGCGAAAGTCCGGACCATTGGTCTGGTCCGAACTATCTGGAAAGTCAGACCGAACGGACTGATCAGTCAGACCAAACGGACTGACCAGTCCAGACCGAACGGACCGAATTCACGTGGACCGACCGGTCCAGGTACAGGACCGACCAGTCTGCGTCCCGGGTGTAACAATTCATTCTTATGTGAAATACGGATCTTAGTCCCATATAGAAAATTGTTATAGGGTTAGTTTTCTTTATGGGAATATAGCTTGTGTATGCATCTATGTTATCGTTGATTGATGATTGACTAGCTGGTAGTAGATCATTGATAGAATCTGCATTTTGTTTTTTGTTCGTTCTGTTTTGTCTTTTTGTAGGACATGGCGTCAACCGGTAGCGTACCGAGTTTGACGATGCGATCTATCCTTTAGAAGGATAAGCTGACCGGGACGAACTTCTTAGACTGGTATCGGAACTTGAGAATTGTTCTCAAGCACGATAAGAATTCGTTCTGTTTTGTCTTTTTGTAGGACATGGCGTCAACCGGTAGCGTACCGAGTTTGACGATGCGATCTATCCTTTAGAAGGATAAGCTGACCGGGACGAACTTCTTAGACTGGTATCGGAACTTGAGAATTGTTCTCAAGCACGATAAGAAGTCATATATTATGGAAGGGGCTCTGCCACCAGGTAGCCTACAAATAAACACTTGTCAGATTTGGAGGATAACTTATCAGTCGTCTGACGCTTTACATAAGCGTCGCAACCCCAAATTTTGACAAACGACAACGCGGGACGCTTCCCCGTCCATATCTCATATGGCGTC
>NW_010970491.1:205273-205990 GCF_000463585.1 Tarenaya hassleriana | reverse complement strand
GTATCGTAACTTGAGAATTGTTCTCAAGCACGATAAGAAATCGTACGTCCTGGAAGGGGCTCTACCACCAGAGCCTGCGGCCAATGCCACGAGAGCCTCAGAGATGCTTGGTTGAAGAATCAGACTGACGACAATGAGATCTCCTGTCTCATGTTGGGAAGCATGGCCCCGAATCTGCAGAGGCAGTTTGAAGGAAAGAGCGTGTTTGATATGATCAATCAGCTCAAGACCATGTTTGAGGAGCAAGCGCGTACTGAAAAGTACAAGACGCTGAAAGCTCTGGTGAAGACGGAGATGTCGAGAGGTAGCTCTGTCAACACCCACGTCCTCAACATGAGATCTCATGTTGAAGAACTTGAGCGTATGGGAGTGAAGCTCGATGGTGACTTGGTTGCAGACTTGATCCTGATGTCATTGCCCGAGGACTATAACTAGTTCGTTATGCAGTACCATATGTACGGGATGACTAAGAGCTTAGCCGAACTGCATGGGATGCTGAAATCGCTGAGCAGGATATCGTGGTGCCCAAGACTGTGCTTGCTGTGGAGAAAAACTCCAGCAAGAAGCAGCGGGGCAAAGCCAAGAAAAAGGTGGCGAAAAAGGCAAAAGTTACCTCTACGCCTAAGCCTAAGTCCGATAAGGGTGACTGTCATTAATGCGGAGTGTCTGGACACTGGAAGCGTAATTGTCACCTTTACTTGGAGGATCTGAAGGACA
>NW_010970491.1:202211-205154 GCF_000463585.1 Tarenaya hassleriana | reverse complement strand
TATGCAGGGACTAAGAAGAAGTAGGATGCTAGCTAAGGGAGAAGCGGATCTACGCGTCGGAAATGGAGCAAGAGTTGCTGCATTGTGTGTTGGCGTTTACGATTTGCATCTTCCTTCTGGGCTTGTTTTAGAGCTTAGTAATTGTTACTATGTTCCTGCGATTAGTAGAAACATTATTTCTATTTCATGTCTGGATTTGGATGGTTTTCGATTTGTGATTGAGAACTCGAGTTTGATGATTTATCGAGACGATATTTACTATGGTAATGGTTATCTAGTTAATGGTTTATACGTCTTGAATGATCAGCCTTCGAACTCGACATCATCCATCTATAGCGTGAGTACTAAACGGTTTAAGCCGAATGACTTAAACCCGACCTTCCTCTGGCATTGTCGTCTAGGCCATATAAACGAGAAGCGCATTCAGAAGCTTCATTCTGAAGGTGTTCTGGATTCATTTGACTTTGAGTCTCTTGAATCTTGCGAGTCTTGTTTGATGGGCAAGATAACGAAGCATCCTTTCAATGGGAAAGGATAGAGAGCGACGGAGTTGTTGGACCTGATACATAGTGATGTATGCAGACCAATGAGCTGTCCAGCTAGAGGAGGTTATCTGTATTTCGTTACGTTCACTGATGATTTCAGTCGATACGGTTATGTCTATTTGATGAGACATAAGTATGAAACACTTGAAATGTTCAAGGCTTTCAGAAACGAAGTACAGAATCAGCTTGGCAAGACGATCAAGACACTTCGATCACATCGTGGTGGCGAGTATATGAGCCAAGAGTTCTCTGACTATCTGGTTGATTGTGGTATTGTATCACAATTAACTCCTCCTGGAACGCCACAATGGAATGGGGTGTCTGAATGGAGGAACCGAACACTGTTAGACATGGTTCGGTCGATGATGTGTCAAACAGATCTTCCAAAGTCTTTTTGGGGCTATGCTTTAGAGATCACTGCGTACCTGCTGAATAGGAGTCCAACGAAGTCGGCTGAAACGACACCATATGAGATATGGACAGGGAAGCGTCCCGCGTTATCGTTTGTCAGAATTTGATCCCGCGTTGTCATTTGTCAGAATTTAGGGTTGTGACGCTTACGTGAAGCGTCAGATGACCGATAAGTTATCCGCTAAATATGATAAGTGTTTATTTGTAGGCTACCCTAAAGAAACTAAGGGTTACTACTTCTACATTCCGGCAGAGAACAAGGTGTTCATTGCCAGGAATGCGACTTTTATGGAGCGAGAGTTCGTCTCCAAAAGAGTCAGTGGGAGTAAGATCGAACTTGACGAAGTTCGAGAGCAGCAAGTAGTCGCTGAGCCGAGTGAACAAGTTGAAGAAGTTCAACCTGTTTCACTGCCGGTTGTGACTCCCTTCGACAAGTGAACCTCGGAGATCAAGCAGGATTCGCCAAGAGCCTGTGAGATACGGATTTCTCGTGATTGAGCCTACCACATACCCAGAGGCTATGGCGAGTCCGGATTCTGAGAAATAGCGCGAGACTATGAAGTCTGAGATGCAATCCATGTCAGACAACCAAGTATGGACTCTGGTTGATGCATCTGAAGGGATAAAACCCATCGGATGCAAGTGGATCTTCAAGAAAAAGACCGACATGGATGGCAACGTGCACACGTATAAGGCACGACTTGTGGCGAAAGAATTCCATCAAATTCATGGTATTGACTATGATGAGACCTTTTCGCCCGTAGTTATGCTGAAGTCCATCAGGATCCTACTTGCCATAGCCGCATATTACGACTATGAGATATGGCAAATGGATGTCAAGACCGTGTTCCTTAATGGAAACTTGACCGAGGATGTGTACATGACACAACCCGAAGGTTTTGTCGATCCAAGGAACCCGAGGATGTTGTGCAAGCTTCAGAGGTCGATTTATGAACTGAAGCAGGCTTCGAGGAGCTGGAACCTTCACTTTGATGAGACAATCAAAAGGTTTGGTTTCTCACAGAACGAATACGAGACGTGTGTTTACAAGAAGGCTAGTGGGAGCACAGTTGTATTTCTAGTGTTGTACGTGGATGACATTCTCCTTATAGGGAATGACGTTCCTACCTTGCGAGACGTTAAGTCTTGGCTAGAAACGCAGTTTTCTATGAAGGACCTGGGAGAAGCAGCCTATATTTTAGGCATCAAGATCTATAGAGATAGATCGAGACGTCTTCTAGGATTGTGTCAGAGTACTTACATCGATAAGGTCTTGAAACGGTTCGAGATGCAAGATTCCAAGAAAGGAACATTACCGATGAGCAGTGGCACAGTTCTCTGCAAGAGTCAGTGTCCTACGACACCTGATGAGCGAGAACGCATGGATCGGATTCCTTATGCTTCGGCAATTGGATCGATCATGTATGCCATGCTTTGTACTCGACAGGATGTATCCTACGCGTTGAGCTTTACGAGTAGATATCAGTCAGATCCAGGTGAGTCACACTGGATCGCCGTCAAGAACATCCTGAAGTACTTGAGAAGGACTAAGGATGTGTTCTTGGTATACGGTGGGTCGGAAGACGAGCTCGCTGTAAAGGGTTACACCGATGCTAGTTTTCAGTCAGACCCGGATGACTACAGATCGCAGTCTGGCTAAGTTTTCTGCCTGAACGGAGGGCTGTTAGCTGGAAGAGTTCCAAGCAGGCGACCGTTGCAGATTCTACTACAGAAGCTGAGTATATTGCAGCGTCGGACGCAACAAAGGAAGCTGTTTCGATCAGGAAGGTTGTTGGCGACTTGGATGTTATTCCTAGTACTGATAGCCTTATTGCTCTGTATTGTGACAACAATGGAGCGATCGCGCAAGCGAAAGAACCCAAATCCCATCAACGATCCAAACACATACTCAGACGATTTCACCTGATCAGGGAGATCATAGACAGAGGAGACGTGCACATTTGCAGAGTGTCGACAGATGACAACA
>NW_010970491.1:180925-201989 GCF_000463585.1 Tarenaya hassleriana | reverse complement strand
TGATTAGTGTTTGATTCATTACGTATTGTGCATGCTTTAATATGTTGTGAAATCCATGTATTGTTATTTACAATACTAAACTCCCTAGTCATGTGTCATTGTGGGAATAATGATATACTAAGACTAGTATGATTTGTGATTGATGATCATATAGATGATCATAGGTATTGGATACGATCACAGTCATAGGTATTCGTTGGAGAACGGAATACTGGAATGACCCGCATGAGATTGTCACATGGACTAGCGTCATAACTTGAATCTCATATGGCGGTTCCATGATTGGATCCTAAGACCTGAGATATCGACGGAATCCAACATGAGGAGTTGCGTGCTTTGAATACGTCAAACGTCATGCGTAACAGGAGGACTATAAAGGCGTGTATCAGGTACGAAACGAATCATGTGCTGGATTGTAGATAGTCAAGACGGGATTTGTACCTCTCGTAAAAGAGAGAGATATCGCTGGGCCCCTCGTGTGAGCGAGACTGTAGAAATGTGTGGCCGCACTATAGACGAACGTCGTCTATTTCAGACAGTCGAACTCAGTGAACGAGAAAGCAGTCGAATCAGATAAGGTGGCTTGTCCATGCCTTATGTTCGACATATGATATCGCGATATAAAAGGATCATCAACCGGAATCATCACTAGCGTTCGTAAGATCACGAACAAACTCTATTCGACATAGGTAGTCATAGTGTCTTTCTATAGACCGCCTATGACTTGTATATCCGAAATAGAGATTTCGGGTTATATTGCTATATCGAATGAGCCTACAGGGTCACGCACGCAGGGAAGTACAAATGCACGAGAAAACGTCGAGAAACCTGGACACGAGGTCCGGACCGTTCGGTCCAGGAGTGGACCGAACGAACCAGAGCATCTAGTCCGAACGGACCAAATTGTTGGACCGAACGGACTAGAGGATCAGTTCGAATGGACCAAATTGTTGGACTGAACGGACTGACCTGTCCGAACGAATGGACTGTGTTTTGTCTGGTCCGAACGGACCGTGTCTAGACCGAACGGACTACTTAGAAGTCCATTCGGTCTAGGTTTCAGAATTAATTTTTAAAAGTCCAGAATTAGGGTTAATCACTTTATAGAAAGGAGATTAATAACCCTAACAAGTTGTGGCCGACTAAGAGAACTTCAAGAGACCTTTTGGAGAGTCTAGAGCGTCTAAGAAGTGATCTAAGTCTTGTTTTTCTCAAAGCACATCATCGAATAGAAGATTCGAGTCCTAGTAGACAAGTTTCAAAGGTTGGAATCCATCCCGAGGTGTGGATACGTATAGAGGGCGAGGTAATCTTCCTGCCTATAGTGATCGGACGAACACATCAATTGATACAGACCCCGGATCGATTGAGGTAAGCGTTCTAAGGTTTCTACAAGATCATGCATGATAGGTTTTAGGGTTTTATCAAATTTTTGTTTTACATCCGCTGCGCAAACCCTAGAATTGAACTCTTAGGAATTAGATTCGCTCATAAGATCTCAGGAATCCCATCAGTCACACTGATCACACGAGTCACACTGGTCACATTGGTCACACCGAAAATTTTTAAAATTCACGCGAAAAAATTTATATTTTTGTGATGGAGAGAATTTTAAAAATTTTAAAATATTTACATTTTTTTCTAGGAAATCGAAAACTGTTGTTCTCTCTCTTATCATTAATGTTTCTGCAATTGGGAGGTCCACGTCAATGGGTATTATGGGAATAACAAAATTATAAGGGTATTTTTTGAAGCCGTTTTTTTCTTCTTTTTGTAGGGGTAGACACTGAAGTCTTTGTAACATAATAGGGGTATTTTTTATAAAACCCCATGTAAATATGCTCTCCCACCTAGGGGTGGGCAAAATATCCGAAAAATTTGAACCGATCCGTTATTCGATTCGTATCCGAACCGAAAATTCGGGTATCCGGAGTTTACGTATCGGATACGGATATTTATTTGAAAATATTTGTCGGATACGGATCGGATACAGATATTAAAATTGAATTATCCACATATCCGATCCGATCCGTATTTTGTAATAATATTATTAAATATAAGAATAATTTGGTATGAAGATTTAAAATGTTTAATATTTACATGTTTTTTTAGAGTGGTTTAAGAAAAATTTTATATATATTGAGGTTTATAATTTTAATTTTTGAATATTAAAAATTATTATGTTTAATGGTTTGAATTTTGAATTTTGAATATATTTGTATGTGATATATTATAATTGTATTTGTATTTGAGTTGATTTGGAATGTTTAAATTATAAATTTTAAATTTGTGAATATTATTTATCTTAAATAGATTATATATTTTATTTACATTTGAATTTGTTATTTAATTTAAATTTAAATTTTTATAATATTTTAGGTCGAATACGGATATCCGCAAATATCCGTGATTTTAACGAATATCCGAAATTGGGATATCCGAAAATTACGGATCGGATACGGATAACAAAATCGAATATTTGTGCGGATCGGATACGGATATCTCAAAAATCCAGGATATCCGATCCGTGCCCATCCCTACTCCCACCTTATCACAAACTGTGAAACATAACCAAGTTTAAGTGTAATGTTAACTATACTAATGTAAAATTTGGCTAATAACCAAATATCTCAATAGTTAAATAACTGAATTGATACAAATAGAATGGATGATTTTTCTTAATCAACTAATAAAACTAAATCGACTGGAAAATAAATAAATTATTATATTATATTTGGTTCGGTTCGATTTCGATTTGGTTTTAGAATTTTTAAAGAAATTTTTGATTTTTCGGATTTTTTTAAAATTTGATTCGGTTCTATTCGATTTTTAAAAAAAATTCTAAAAAAAATACCATTTGAAGAATTTTGAATGATTCTATTAAAAAAAATACCATATATTTCGATTCGGAACCGCACCGAAACGGCACCTAAGTTAAATCTCCTGTCTTAAAACCATGTATGTCTTCTAAACAAATATAAAGCCATGTGAAAATAAATAAATAGTGTGGGAGGAACAGAAGTCAGAGAACGGCAAGCATGCGTGTCCTTGGACTTGGCGGGTTCCATTTCCTAGCTTAAACCCTAAACGAGCAGAGGAAGAAGTGAAGGTAATCGCATCGATCTTATGTTGGTCGCGGATATGAGGTGCTTAAGATGCTTCTACACCAAAACCCACTTCCTTGTCTCACATTCTTCTCCGACGCCTCCGATTTTCTCATCTCCGGCGACTCTCCGTCGCTTCTCAGCTCGTGTCTGGTCCATCTACGACCCTGTTTCCGGTCAAACTATCAACCAGGTCTCCGCCGGCGGTCCCACTTCGTCGGACTCTGAAACTGGGGTTTACGATACGACTTACGGGAGACCAAAGATTGAAAATTTGAGCAATGGAGACAAAACCCAGAACCCCACGGGCAAAGCTGACGATGTATCCAAGGAAAAACCCATTCTCGGAACAAAGAAAGCGGCTTCGAATGCGGGTTCGGTTCGGGGATGGGACCCAGGTGATATAGTGGTGAGTAAGAAGAAAGGCAAAGCGAAAACAGTTTGGGTTTGTGAGAATTGTGGGCACTCGGATGGTCAGTGGTGGGGAAGCTGTCGAGCCTGCAACAGGGTTGGGACCATTAGACGCTTTTCCGAGAGTTCAGAGTCAGGTGGTAAGGCGGACAAGGTCGGCGGCTTAGGTGTTTCTGGGAATGGTGTTCGGTCATGGCTTCCGCAACAAGCAGGAGGTGTACAGCCACTGAGATTGACTGATGTGGTTCATGGAATCAGTCAGCAAGACTGGAGAATTCCATTGTATGCTCTTCTTCTCCTCGTGGGTTCTGCAAATCACGTTCGATTAGTATTCGATAAATATTCTAGTTGCTATTGCGTGCATGCTTTTCTCCTCCTCTCCTTGGGGTATTAAGCCAATCATATTATAATAATGCCTATAACTATTGTAGTTGCTATATGTTCTTCTTTTCCGTGGCGAATTTAGCAAATCATATTCGGATAGTGTTTGGTAACTGCTCTAGTTTCTATTAGTTTGTTTCTAGTAATTTATATACTTCCTTTTTATGATTTAGAATGAAACCCCTGTTTACATTGGCTTTTGGCTCCTTGATAATGCTTGCTATAAGAAGGATAGTTTTTGTTTGCACTAGCTACTTGTTACTCTACCATCGCAGGAACAGCCATCTAGCTCAGACAGTTTCAAAATGATCATTCAGCTTACCATCTTCTACATTTTAGGAACTCATTGGAAATTTAGTGTCACTAGTTGAATATTTTGACAACCAATATCCTTGTTTACTTGATGCTTTTGGTGTTTAGGCCTGGACTTTTTGGAAATGAAGTTGCAAGGGTGCTGGGTGGCGGCCTTGCCCCAGGTTCCATGCTATCTTCATGATTTCATATTTTTTCTTTCTTGTGTCTTTCTGCCATCCCTGGCTTCATACTCACCAGTTAATGTTGGACCTGCATTTGACATTCCACATTGTCCATAGCTTGTCGTTATCATATTCTAAAATATCCGTTGCTTTTTAATCCTGTGCCTGAATACGCTATTTTGCAGGTTCTCTGATTTTAATCGGTGGTGACCCTGGTATTGGCAAAAGTACCCTTTTATTGCAGGTTCTGAGATATGACTTTTTTATGTTTGATTTTTTTCCTGCCTTTCATAAAATGAGTATATTAGTATTGATGGAAGCTTAAAATAACTTCGTATTAATCCTAATTCTGTTTTTCAAATGGAAGATGGCTTCAATTATCTCTGAAGGTACAGATTTGACTGCCTCAGCTTCAGTTTTATATGTTTCTGCTGAAGAGGTTAGTACTAGCCATCTTTTGTATCTTGTATTGGAGCCGCAGATCATCATTCATAACCCATCTTTCCTTGTTCGCTCCATGATAGCATTTTGCAACTTTTGGACTGCATTCTTGCTCATCTCTCTGTTTTGTTCCCGTAGATGCACATGCACTTTTACTGTGTTTTACAGGCATTGGGATAATCACAGACTGATTTCTAGTGTAGTGCCCCAACTGTGACTTGTACTTTATTAGCGGAAATGTTGTTGGCTGGGTTTTCTACGTTTTGTCTGTAGAAACATGTTACTTCCATTTTGTTCTACTGAAAAGTTAACGCATATATTCTACGGACCCATAATGACATAATTTTGACGAGGCCTTCAATATTTCTTCCATGGTGCAGAGTGTCGAGCAAATAGGAAATAGAGCTGATAGGATGAGGATTCAGACCGACGAGCTCTTTCTGTATTCTAGCTCTGATCTTGAGGTATATGATAGTGATGTTGTGCTCGTGATAGTGTTGTTTATATGTTGATACGGATGGATTTACATTTATACTAAAGAAGCCTAAAAAAATAAAAGAAAAAACTCAGGAAACCTTGTAATCTGAAATTATACAGAAAAAGGTCGAGCTATGCTGAGAAATCTCTTTGTTCATTTCCCTTTTCCTAAATGTTAAGGTTCAAGTTTTTTTTTTTTTTTTTTTTTTTTTTTTTTTTTGTATCTTAACTCTCACAATATGGAGTACATACTCCGGAGTTGATTGATAGTGTCCCTCGTGTTTACGTTTCGGGCAACCAACTATCATGCTGTGAGATAAACAATTAAGCTTTATGTCAGAGATATGATAAAAGAACTTGGCTTGAGTTAGTTGTTTCTGTTTATCCTTATTTCAGGACATACTAGGAAAAGCTCGTCAACTCTCTCCTCGAGCTCTTATCATTGATTCCATTCAAACGGTTTACCTAAAAGATACGACTGGGAGCGCTGGTGGTTTCTCTCAGGTTTGGAAAAATTTTTCGTGTATTCACTTGTTTTTGTACCAAGTTCGATGTACATCTTGTTGTACATCCCCTTGAGCAAAACATTGAGCTTATAACTAATTACCTTTTGTTGCTTCCCCTTTACATTGAATGATATCACACACATTCTAATTGATGCATGGAAAGTGTATCATATTTCTTCGTCGTTTCTGGAACTTTTGGGCCAGTTTGAAGGAAATAATTGGTGACAGGTGAAGGAATGCACATCAACCCTCCTACGTTTTGCCAAGAAAACTAATATCCCTGTTCTCTTGGTGAGTGTACATTTACTTGCATTTCATATGTTAACAACAGGATTGCGGGTTATTGGATGAAATGCACATTCTGATTGTCTGGCCAACGTTTTCGCATGTTGTTTAATTTACGTTGGTTCTTTATGTTTTTTACTTTCTGTTTTAGGTTGGTCATGTAACAAAAGCTGGAGATATTGCAGGACCTCGTGTTTTGGAGCACATTGTTGATGTTGTCTTGTACATGGAGGTGTGCAACTGCTATCTCTTTCTCTCTTTTTGTTTTTCATTTTTGTGTTTGGTTGTGGCTGTTCAAACATGATATTCCTTAATAGAATGAGAGTTTTCAGTTGTAACTAAATTCTTGTTTGTAGTTTCGATTTTGATTAGTCTGGTGACCTGTTTTCTGGCAATACCCATGAATTTCAGCTTAGTTTTTCACGCAAAATGACAATTTACCGGTCAATTTATTCGTATCTGTCTTTCTTCAGGGTGAAGAGCATTCTTCTTATCGCTTGCTTCGATCAGTGAAGAATCGTTTCGGGTCAACTGACGAAGTATGTATACAAGGCTCCAACATTATGCATTCTTTTCTTCTTCTTCTCGCAGTAATTCGATTTTCTCAATTCTCATGGTTATGGTTTACAGAAAACATATCTCGATATTCTGTTATGTGGTTTGAGCTTTCATGTAATCCGTACTCTTTCCGTTTCCTTCTTTTTTTTTCGCGTTGAGGATTATTAAAAAGTTTTGATGCTACATCCCATTTGTCAGCTTGGAGTATTCGAAATGTCGCAATTGGGGCTTCAAGTGGTTTCAAACCCTAGTGGCATGTTTCTTAGCCAACAGAATCCAGATTCAGAGGTTCTTGCCGGGCTAGCTGTAGCAGTTGTCATGGATGGATCTCGGAGTTTCCTCATTGAAATTCAGGTAGCTTGCTTACTGTTGTAATTTTGGTTTTGTCCTCTACTCCATATTTCACTGAATCTTGAAGTTCCTCACCCACAATTCACACTGGGCCACTGTATGTGCATACTTAGAACTTAAAAGTTGGTGTCAGATTAATGTCATGACGGGAGACGGTTTCAGGGTCATTACTTATGCCATGTCTTGCTTGAACACGTTGGTTTTACGTCTTTATGTAGGCGTTGTGTGTGTCGGGCTCAACCGTTATGAGGCATGTCAATGGGATTCAAGCAAGCAGAGCTGATATGATCATTTCTGTGAGTAGTAACTACAGAGGAATGCCCTCTTCTCATTGTTGATGAAACAGAAAACCTCTCTGTTGAATGAATGCCCTTTTCACTTGTATGTCTTGTCTGCTGTCTGCTAAATCGTAGGTTCTTTTGAAGCAAGCTGGTCTTAAGATTCAAGAGAACGTAAGTTCCGGTTTCAGTGTTCTTGCTCATCTGTCCCTTCCTTATGCAATTGCTTCAAAATATTGCATCATCTCCATTATAAATGATTGCATGTTTTCGGAAGAATGTGAAATATATGCGATGAATCACTTTCTTTTTTCTGTAGGCTATCTTTCTAAATGTCGTCAGTGGGATGGCCCTAACTGAGACGGCCGGTGACCTTGCGATAGCAGCAGCAATTTGCAGCAGGTCCCCGTCGTTACTTGTCTGCTTTTCAATATGTGCAAAATTTGGAAATGAATCATCGGGTTGTTGCTTCAAGATGCTTAGTCGGGTCGGGAAAATCGATTGATTTGTTTGTTGGACTATACAGTTTCTTGGAGATGCCAATTCCATATGGGGTTGCATTCATAGGGGAGATTGGTCTGGGCGGCGAAGTTCGTACGGTGAGCAAAAACACAACTGGGTTAGTACATTCATGTCGGGATTGAAACTGATAAAGGGTGGAATATAGGTACCGAGAATGGAGAAAAGGGTGAGCACTGTGGCGAAGCTCGGGTACAAGAAATGCGTGGTTCCGAAATCGGTGGAGAAGTCGCTGGAGGGACTGGGGTTAGAAGAGACAGAGATCATTGGATGCAAGAACCTGAAAGAGGTTATCAATGCTGTTTTCAGGACACCATGAGATGAGATAGATGTATGTTTAACTCTTTTCAAGTACTTTGTTTTTGTGGGGATGTTCGGTCTATAAATGCATTGGTTGGTCCCTTCAAAAGAAATTCTTAATAGTCTGAGTTCTTGAGCTGTGTTGTGGGATTTTACTTCTTTTTTATTTTGATTCGGTTATCTTTAATGATTTTTTTTATAATTATATTCATACGGCTGTTATATCGTTTTTTGATTTGCCATTATTTTATTTCTATTAGCTTTTTCATTTTTAGGGATAAACCCAAAAAAAAAATTTAAATTTACTATTTACATCTAATTCATCATAAAAAAACTATTAACTATTAATTTTGAAACAAAAACTCATTAACTATACATATTATTTAAAAGCAATATTTCATTTTAAATTTATTATAAAAAAATCATCAATTATTAATTATAATAAATAAAATTATCAATTATTAAAGTATAAAATTATATATATTAATATATGAAAGATTTTAAATTGAGTATATTTTATTGGTTGTAAATATTGTATTTAAAATTGTATTATATATTATTGTCTTAGAGATTACAAATTTTTTAATTAAATTTTTTCATAGATTTATATAATATTTTAATAAAAAATCATCAACTATTTAAAATTTTCAAAAAACATTCTATTTTAAATATAGAAACCTATAACCAATAAAATATATTCAATTTACAACCGCTCAAATATTAATATATAATAAAATTTTAAATACAATATTTACAACTAATAAAATATTAGATTTTAAATATAATATTTGCATATAAATTTATTATATAAAGATTGATGTTTATAAATATTTATATAAATTTTAAATATTACAATATAATAATTTAAAAAATATTATGTTTTCATTGTTGATTTTTTATGATGAATTTTAAGTATAAGGTTTTTTTTGTTGTAACAGAAGACTTGAAGTTTTTTTTTTGAATTTGTCCCTCATTTTTTATATTCAATTTTATTTTATTTCCATTCGATTAATTTCATTTTTTGTAAAGCTATAATTAGTTGATCTTCATATAAGATTCATTTATTCAGTTCGTCCAATCTAATTTATTGAATGCTTAATTGATATTTCATGTGTTTCACATTTTGAAAAGAGTATTTATGTTTTTTTTTATAAAATCAAAATACGAAGTGAGAATGTTGTTTTAGTCAAATTAATTAAATATTCGCATAAATTCTATTGCACGTTAGGCATAATAAGTAATAAAAATTGCTAAAATAATTGATAATCAAATTGGTTAAGTGACTGAATGTATACAAGAAATGTACTTTGTACCCGTACATTCCTACACTTCAATTTTTATTTTTGAATATTATTTTCAACTTAAACTTTTAAAAAAATTCTATTTTGATCCAATTTGTTTTTAATAAACTCATCTTTAATATAATCTTGAGATATGCGTTTTTTTAACTCTAACTGATCAACTAAAGGTCAAGTGGAAAAATATCAAGTAGTAACCAAATTAATTTAGTATTTTTTAACGATTTGTTTTTAATATACTCATCTCTTTAGCATGATATACATATATGTAATGTATATTAAAAATATTACACATCTATCTTTTTTTGGATATACCACGAGATGCAGTGAATTGCGTACAAATATAAACTGATTTCAATCGTAATACAATCGGCTCGTTTCAAATTAGTGATATTCACTAACAACACATTGATTTAATTTATATACTATTTGCATTACTAAGTTCTTATTTCATTCAACGTAATTAATTTAATCGGTAAAACCGGTGTACAAACCGTTGTCCTGTTACAAGTTCGAATTTCACGTTTGAAAATAATATATATTTCAATTGAATCTCGAAATTAGTATAAAAATTGATTCAAAATATTCAGTTATAAAAAAAAAAAGTTATCATTTCATTCACATACGAATCTATATTTTTTTAGATAGTACGATATAAATCCGGTTTCCAATATATATAATAAAATAAATGATAATAATTTTATTTTGGATCCATGCATGCATGTGTTCACTTTGGTGGATAAATGAAATGCATGTAACCATATTTTAAAATTTAAAAAAAAAACAAAAGAAGAATGGGGCCAATGCCGCCGCTTGAGCCAACATGAAGGAAGATGCCATCTCCACCTCCACATGCTCACGTGTCTCTCCACATGACATTCTTCGCTCCGCTCCAAAATTCCCATTATATATTTTTATTTATTTCGATTCGAATTTAACTTCTTTATAATTTTCTTTCGTTCCATTATTATTATTATAACTTTCTTTCTCACATTTTTAATGCGACGTAGGCATAGAGTGGTTAATACTATATATATATATGGTGCGCTTCCCATCATTGTGCGAAATTATTGAATTGATCATTAGTTGTTGTATTATATATATACGGACATTTTGTAATTGTTGCTCCAAATCCAACATTGCTCACGCACTTAATTAATAGCTTACAATATATATATATATATATATATATATATATATATATATGTGTATGTATATTGAAATGATATCACCTTATGATTGGATGCTTAGAGTATATCCATTGAGTTAGAAACATGTGGTCATTGAAAATATCACTTTTTTTTTAGAATCTATGGACTAGCGTATACTATATTATATCATATTATTTGTATTATATTATATAAGCAAAACTCAGCTCTACGCATATATCCAATTATAAAACCAAACATTACAAAATTAATGAATTAATTTGACCAAATTTCGAAGCAAATCAAGCCATTTGCCACATATTTATTAAAAGAAATATGGAAATATTTTTTGGCAGGCTAATAGAATATTAATCTTTTATATAGTTTGTATATTTTCATTATTAAATTTCATTTATTTATTTGTTTATTTTATTTTTATTCTTCTAAATATAGATTCAAATTTACGCAATTTAAAAAAGGCTTGACCAATACTTTTGAAATAATATATAATATTAGAACTCAAAATCTTAAAAACATGATTCGGCAGGACAAAGAATCCTTTTGTCGTTTAGTGAGCCACAACCAAAATCCCGAACATATGATTTTTAAAATAATATCTAACTTTATTTTTTTTTCTTTACACCAGAAACTTCAACCCAACCTACATCCCCTAGACCCGAGAGCAGTTTTTAGAGATCCGACATAGAGGTCCAGAGAGCAACACCCTCTCAACCGAGAAATACCCCCTTCCTCCCATGTTATCTAACTTTATTATATTTTACTAATTTTCATCGGAGACTTTCGATATGTTAATATTCTACCATTTATTATATTATAATGTAAAACTCTGTCATAAAATTTTAAATTCCAATTAAGAAATTTATCATATATTCTAATTGAAAATATATTTTATGCCGATTTTTTTTTTCTATTCTATTCTTTCAATCTCAACAAAATTATATATCAGTTTGAACCTAGATATAAACAGATGAAATAAATCAGATAATATATATAAAACTATTTCATTTGTCCGGTTATACATAAATAATTAGAACACATGGTTACAATTATTTGATTATGTGTACAATTTCAATTATCTTGTACATGTATTAGCCTTCTGTACATATATATATATTCATAAATTGTCGTTATTTTCTCTCTCTCGTATTTCCATTATGAAATGCATCGTTTTCAAATACTTGAACATACTAACATTTAAAAAGGAATAAAATATCAAGTCAGTGGGCATTTTGGTCCAACTTTCTTCGGGCTATAAATTTGGGCAACTCTCCAAGCTCTTTCCCTCATTGCACACACAAAAGCACAAGCAATACTGTCATCTTCCTCTTACTATATAACCCAAAGAGAGAGAGAGAATGGTGAGTAGAGCAGAAGAAGCCATGAGAGTGCAGAAACAAGAGAAAAAGAGTGAGAATCACAGGCAAATCACACAGTGCAACAAAGGAAAGACGAGCAGGTTCAAGCGAAGCACTTCCAATCTCGACGGCGACGGAGTCTCCTCCGCCATCCTCATCCTCGCTTGCATCGCTTCCATCTCCCCCACCCATAACCACCAGCACTCTTCAACGCTATGAAACAATCACATCACATGCCGCTAGATTAACATCGTATCTGCTCAAGTGTTCTTCGGAAGGAATATGTTACAGTTTTGTTGTTATTCGTTCATTCTAATAGTGTGCTTTTGTTGTTGTCGTTGAACTTTTATTTATATCGGTACTTGTTCTTCTATATTCTAATTGAGAAACAGTTTATGATGAAGCTCTTTTCATGAGCTAAATTAAACCATCCATCCAATTTATGTGTTAACAAACCGAACCAAGACCGGCTAGACCGGGTGTCCATTGGTCGATTGTTTCTGTCGATATCACAGAATACCGAAAAGAGACAGAAATAAACGAACTTCCACAAGGTTGAGTTGACTTGGTAAGAAGTATACTTACCAAGTCAACATCTTCATGGATGAGAAAGGAAGCAATGAAAATAAGAAACGCAGCATTTGCTTCTTTCACTTGACTATATTGCATCTGGGGGTATGTTTATGGAGGCAAAGGAAATGGAAGACGGAACAATACCAACTACTGTCTGAAAATGACAGTCTTTTCTGGCCCGCAATTCTTGATTCTTCAATCCTTTTTCCTACCGTTTCGATCCTTCGTTTAGGATCTTGCGACTGATGTTTCAATTCTCCACCAAGTTTTCGAGAATTCGTGTTCGGAAGAATCTGTGAATTCAGCCTTCTTCCCAGTCAACGTCCTCGTCCTCGTCTTCCTCTGCTAAAGCCTCCGCCTCAACATTCAAATCGCCCACCTTGTAATTTTCGGTATTGGAGTTTGCTGTGCATAAAATATACACTTCACATGTTAGAAGAGAACGTCTGATTACTAATAACCCCAAGATTGCTACTGGCTAACAAGTTGCTACTAATACAACAGTTTTGCTTTTGCAATTCCAAGTTAATAAAGGAATTGCACATTCCCAAAATCATTAGGGGTAATGATTCCATCCGGTTGGGAGGTAATGATTAACCAGTAAATAAATCAAGATTGGGAAATACTTATACCAACCTGTTAGTATAGTAGTCTCTTCTTCCCATTCAACATCTTCATCCTCTTCCCCTTCCCGTTTTGATTTCATACCCACCTGACGACCTGAAGACGTATCCAACGGAGTATCAGAGGTGACTGCATCCACAGACTCTGTCATCGTCGTAGCTTCAGCCAGTTCTTGCTGCTTTTTCAGTAGAGCAGCATAATATGCTTTGACATATTCATCCTGCACCAAAATGCAAAAGCAATTCAAGCACACCAAGATTTTATAAACATGATTCAGAGGAACATGGGTAAAGATAGAGAGTATATAACAGTTTATCTTCGGGAACATACCTGTAAGTTCGTTTCGTTGTCGCTCCCCATGGCTGACTTCTTTTCATCTGAAAGCTTTCCTGTCGCTGAGCTACCTCCATCGGCCTTTGATTCTTGTTTGATATCTCCTCTTTGCTCCTTGGAAAGATTCATTCCTTGCTTAATCATCCATGGGGGCAAAACCTTCAGTCCAGAACTTCCGCCTTCAGATTTGACATTTTCCTCCTTTCCTTCACCAAGGTTAACTTCCACCTGTCCATATAAAATTTTATTCCAATCAATCAATGACAACTGAAGATGAAAAAGGACATGCAAAAAACAAAAACTGGAAAAGTCTCTGTGTTTCTCCAAGTTGTTGGGATCTGGAAAGAAAAAGAACATCCCCGACCCAGACTCACAAAATTATTTTTACTCTCTATGTCTACGGAATACCTAACATTTGCATATCTAGATGAGGAATGGCCAACAAACTTCACCATACCAAGGAAAATTTAGCATCAACGGACTCCACTAAAAGAACAAGGGAAATCTAATTGTAACAAAGCTACTGTGACACCAATGACTAAAGTATCGAAGTAATTCATTTAGGCCTCGATATTCATGCACATTGAGGATTATTACCTTTGTCTCTCCAAGAAAGGGCATCGGTGTTGAACCATATCCACCCTGAAAAGATCTAGAAGGATCATTTGGGTTAGCATCACCATTTAGGCCACGAGCAGCCAAAGCTGCATGAGCTTCCCAAGCTTGAAGACTTCCAAAGTCGGGAACTTGAAGGTCTTTTACTCTATTTATTTGATCCATCAAAGGCTTCATCTGAACCTGCACTTTTCACTCCAATACTGTCAACATACAAACTAGAGATACTGATATATTGTTTGAAAGACCATAATTTATAAAAAAACCAAACACTGGAATTACATGACCTACTAAGAATAGTTTTGGCAAACTGAAGCTGTCTTCAAAGTAAAAGAGAGGAGGAAACAATCGAGTAAATACAATATCCAAAATTTGTCAGACACTGTGATACAAACTCTCCCCACAAACAGTACAATGACCGAGTTGGGAGCCTGAAATAAGAAATCTTTATCAGAACAAGTCGATGACTTTAAAAACCGGCACAAATTGCCCTTTATCGGAGCAACAATGTTACAATAAGCAAGAAATTATAAGAATATGAATGTATACAGCTAGCTTCTAATATGTATGTAAGCTCAAAGGTTTCACATACAAGACTTTACCTCAAGAAAATTAAATTTCGCGTTTATCACTAATCACGAATCTCCAGATTATGTAGAGATTTAGTATATAACAAGCTCCACTTCATTAATTATATAATGGAGTTTTGCCGCAAAACTTTTGAACCTAACAATTAACAAGCTATAGATACAGACCTCTAACTTCTGAATCAACTCCTTTAGCTTTTCACGTCTAAGTTTCCTTGCATTGTCATCACCATCCCCTGCTTCTTGGGATGTTAGCTTGTTGTTCTCAACAATAAGTTCCCCATTGCAGTTTTCACAATGAAAAGAATCGTCTTCCATAGAAATTAATCGCAATGCATCCAGTGCATTGTATCTGAAGACATGAGATCAGAAACTCTTCAGGTTTAATGAGCACAAAACACCACACTGCACATTACTGATTCTATAATTGCAGAAGGACTAACGGACGTAACTTTCTTCTGCAACTAGGACACACGTATTCCTGAACAGAGTTCTTGTCTTCCAATTCATCCTTGAGCTTTTTCTTCATTCGGTGTATTCTATACCGAACAACATCATATATCTGCAAGATTGTTACCTTTTGAGACATGAAATAAACATTGAAACCAAGTTCTATATTATATCGTTGGCTGGTTTGATAAAAATTCCAAAGAGCTGTTTACAGAGTAGGGACGAGAAGCCAACCTGTGCATAATCAAGACAGCAATATGAGTGGGTATGGAGCTTAACTTTGTCCTCTGCTCCTCTTGAATGGCCATCAGTTGTGGCAGCTACTGCAGTATTATACATCTTTACACCCTTTGCAGTCTATTAAAATGACCCAACAACAACAAATCAGGAGAATAGAAATTAGAGCTTCCAAAAGAAGCAAAAAATCTATCAATCACATGGAGAAGCTTGTTCAGTGGTAAGAAAAGAGCAGATCATGTCATGATGAAAAGCAGAAATGAGAAGCGAGAACAGTGTGGATAAGAGTGCTTGAATATCAACCCTATTCAAACATATCAGTACAGCTGAGCTATCTTAGTATCTGTTCCATCATTCTGTCGCCATTAGGGGCTTCAAACAGTGTGAAATTCTCACACTTTACGCCAATAAACTATTAACGACATGATATCTACACTAAGCCTGAAACAATCCGTAGAACACCGGGTCCACCATGCACATTAAGGGGGCATCATCTACAGCGGCAAATATAATACATCTTTCTAATAAAAAAATGTTCGGTGACCGACCTCCTTCCTGTTTTCCCGCATGACCAGTTTCTCATCTTCAAAGAATTTCAACATTCTTCGAAGCTGCTTGGTGTGTAACTTCAATTCCTTCGCCAAATCTTCTTCTCTAACCCATTGTCGCCTACACACAAGAAAAACGGAAAGCAAAAGACGAAAATCAGACGAAGCATGCTCCAGTCATAATAAACAGCATGAAAACACCAATATGTCAGATCTCAGAACCCAATATGTCAGCTAAGTATCAGCACTTCTAAAAGAAAATCACTAATTCATCATGACTAGAGGAATCCGCGAGGAAACTATATTGCAACAATTGGTTTTACCAAATTCCCGGGGAATTGTTTGGAGAAAGAAAATTGCTACGAGCAGACAAACCTGGTGAGAGCGTCGAGCACCACGACCGCAATTCCTCTGTTGTCGCTTCTCGCCGATTTCGGCTGATTATCCCCTTTCGACGTATAATCATCATAGAAAGCCCTAGCAACAAGCTTCACCAACCTGAAACATTAAATCAAATCGATTTGATAACAAAATCAAGCATTTCAGAGCCACAAATCCAAGAAGAAACACGCAGAAAATTGAAGTGAATCAAAGCTAGAACTTTCAAGCATTTATGCGCAGGATCAAGCAGCAGGTATGAGTTAACGAATTCAAGCTGTGGGTTTAAGCTAAAGAGATTTTACTTTACGAACGGCTCGAGCAGAACGGTCTTTTGCGCAGACTCGGAAATTTCCATGGACAACGCAAATCTATAAAGATAAAGCTCTCAGAGTGCAAGTTGAGTATAAGGTTTTAGGGCTTCAATCCATGGAAGATCCAGGATCTGGAGGAAGCCTCGAGACATCGAATTTAGCTATCGACGTCTCTTTAACTTGGACGATTCTCGCTCTATATATATAGGCATTTTTTCTCAAATACACTATCCTTTCGCTCGCTTCTATGAATTCATGGGGTACACCTTGAAAATATAACCTACTGGCAAAAGTCTTCTTTACCCTTAAAATAAATGGAAAAGACTATGTAACTCTTAATGAAGAGAACGTATGAGAACTATATGCATTTGTACCGATTTATTTGAGAGAGAGAGAAAAAAAATGTTAAATTTTTTAACAGTTTTTACATATTTAAAAAAAAGGGAGAAAGTGCGAAATCAGACAAAACGAACAGCGATTTTGAAACAAATCAATGAAGAAAAATGGAAATCGATGAAAGTCAAAAAAGAATTTTTTTATGAAAGTTAAATTTAAAAAAAATGTTCAAAAGTTTGAATTTAAGTAAAAAAAGTCATGAAGGAAAAAAAAAAGATAAAGTATCTGACAAATAGACCCAAGATAAAAAATTAGCTGTAAAAAAATACATATTTTTTTTATAATCAAACAAAACCAATTTTTTGCCACTTTATTGCATCTACGTTACGACTTTCGTTAATCGTAATTGTATAAAAATTCAGAAAATTTTATAAACTTTTTATCAATTGATTATCTAACTGTTCAAAATAAGTATTACAAATTCATTCAAAGACATCAAATTAAAAAAATAAAAATTTTGAAATTTTTTAACAAAAATGATTAAAAATATTCTTATATATTTATCATATTATGGTATTTTCTAGTTGAAGACATTTGAAATAAGTTTAATTTTATTATATGTTATGTTGTTTTGTGAGATGTTATGTTATTTTGGTATTTTGTATTAGGTTTGATGTTATGATATTTTGTGTTACTTGAATATAGGTTGATTTTGTAAACTTTGAAGTCGTATTTAATGGAATAAGTATGTTGCAATTTATTAAAAAGTAAGTTGCAATAAAATAGTTACTATTTTTCAATATTAAAAAGTAAGTCGCAATATTAAAAAGTAAGTCATAATATTAAAAAGAAAGTCGTAATTGATGAAAAAAAAGTCAAAGTAATCATCTGACACGTGGATCCATGATAAAAAAATCTATTACGAAAACATTATAAATTATAATTTAAATACGACTTACATTAGTCGTATTTATATAAATACTCATAAATTTTGATAAATTTTTTATCGATTAATAACGAAAACATACCAAATATGTATTACAAAATGATTTAAAGGTACAAATTAAGGAAATAAAAATTTTGAAATTTTTTATCATGAAAGTTAGAAAGCACTCCTATATGTTTAAGAAAAGTTATGAAGTGATTTGGTCCAAAATTGATGATTTTATATAAAAGTTTTGTAATTTGATTTTAAACTCAATTTTTCCACTTAAGTAGACAATATTCAATCAATATATATGAGTTCTTAATAAAAATTCGTTTCATTTAACGATTTTTGGGACATTTTCATCGAATTTCGAAAATCGTAATGTATTCATATTCCAGTTGCAAAATACTAGTTTTGGTTTATAATAAGACAAAATTTTATTTTTTCGACAGATGTCAATTTTTTTTGTTTTTCTCAATTATTTTCATACTTAATTTTCTGATTGTGGGTCAGAGACAAATTTTTTCTTTCCGTTGATCAATTTCTTTTTTTTTGAGACGATACTTTTTTTTTATAAATAAATTTCTCAAAATTTGTTTTCAAAATATATTAAATTCAAAATAAATTCCAAAAAGTAGTAATTGATGAAAAAAATGGTTTTTTTTATGAAAATCAAAATTAAAAAAAATGTTCAAAAGTATAAATTTAAGTAAAAAAAAGTCATCACAAAAAAAAACGTATCTGACACGTGGGCCCAAGGCAAAAAAAATCAAATGCGAAAAAAACCGCATTAATCTTATATTAAATCTAATTTTTAATTCTCATTTTTTATTGTCCAATGATTAAAAAAAGGGTATTTTGGAGGTTTTATACATAGGGATATTTAAGTCTTTTAATATGAAAAGTGGTGTACAATCTGTTAAAAATTTTGAAGGGATTTTCAATAGTGTACCTTTGAAATAGAAGCGACAGTAGTAGTGTATTTGAGAAAAAATGCCATATATATAGTCCTTTTATATTAGTAAATTGAGTGATTTCATTAATTGAAATTTGAAAGGAACAACCAAAAATAGGACTGGGCAAATTCGCTAGGTTACCGAACCAAACTGGTTATGGTTGGTTCGGTTTGGGTTTTAGGTCCAAAACCGCATACGTATCTTAAAAAATTAGCGTATCTAAACTTTTGGTTACTCTTCTAGTTCGCACCCTCCGATAAATATATATATATATATATATATATATATCTTTACATCGGTAGAAACTCAACCACATCCTTTCGGATGCGGTGTAAACCCTTGACTCTATGCAATAGCTTGCAAACCAAACCACGTAAAATAAGTAAACCACTCAAAGGTGACAAGCTTGCAGATGAGTGGAATCGAACCCATGACCTCTTGAAGAATCATAGACTACTCAACCAATTCTCCTGACCTATTTAGACTACTCTCTGATATATTATTTACTCGGTTGCTAAGGATGCAAATTTTACTCGGACAAACATATCGAATTTTGGATTTAAATTTATAAATTGCAAAAAAAAATTAGATTGTCAGACCAAATTCAGATCGAATTTTGAAACGGTCTATGTGAAATATATATATAGGTGCTAAACGGGTTAACTCGGTTCTAATGCAAATCTTATAAGATCGGCATTTGAATTTTATTCGAGTTCGAGTAGCCCAATTTTGACACCCTATAACCCAGTGAGTTTTTTGGACCAAATCGAGGTAACCTTAACTCTAGGATTTTTACTCTAAAAAGAATAACTTAATTCATTAAAACAAAATTCTCTCTCCTCATTTTTAAAATTTAAACCCTAACCCTTCTGTTTCAAGGAAAAGGGAAACATCATTCAATTTCACGAAGGAAAACTTGAGAAAGAGAAATGGAAAATCTCCCTTCAATAAATACTCACGAGTCGCCAATGCTACTACAACACAAGAACTACAACATCTGCCTTTTTTGATTCTGTCTTGTTGTGATTCTGATCTTAAAGAAACAAGGAAGAAACGATAGTGGCTCTTTCTGATTTTCGGCGCAGAATCTCCTTTGCGTTCCCAACGATCAACATGTAAGACTCTTTCGACAGAGTCTTCAAAAACCGGAAACTGCGAAATCCCGTCGTTGCCTACTTCTCCGCCACTAACTCTACCTTAGGGTTCTACGAAAGGGGAATATTACAGAAATACCTTTAAATGTCGATTTCACTTACAGTCCATAACCCTTCAAAATCTAGGATTTAAAAAAAACTGAAAAATAATGAAAAGACATCGTTACCCTTTTAAAAAATACACGTGTCAACATCTGAAGGAGAAAGATCAAAAGTTAGGAAGTTCCTAAATTTAAAAAATTTGAAAAACCAAACAGTTTATTTTTTGCCCCTTTTCGACAAATAGTTTTTGTGACACCCGTAACTCGTGTACAGTATACGGGCTGTGTCACATGGACGATATAAAATAAAATAATAAGTCGCGGAAGCAAAATCACGAAATACAAAAATATTTTTAATCAAACCAGAGTAAGCAGCGGAAAATATCACGGGCGATCAATATCGCAAACTAACACATGTCCGAATAGTTATAATTTAACTGTACAAAATGTGGGAAATACAAGTTCCGTAACCCAAAATGTAAATCCCGTACATGATGCTGCCTCTCTCAGGTCGTCGTCTGCCGGATGCGCTAGGCGTAATCCTCGTGATCTGAAAAATATAAACTACGAGGGCTAAGCACAACTGCTTAGTGAGTAGCCCGGGTTGAACCCGGTAAACCCTTTCTCAGCGAGAACGGTGTTAATTCGATGATTCACAACCAACAAACAACAATGATATCCATGCATAACTACATCACATCAGTCACAAATATGTCAAACACAATCATACCCATATGACATCGCATCATAGGGTTAGCCAGAGATCCTAGTCATATCGACATGACTAGAAGCGTCTCACACACGCCCGTCACTCGCGTGACGTTGGCCATCGCATCACATGCGACTACGCGCGTCTCCTGCACCTGTCACTCGCGTGACCTCCGATGTCAAGTCCATGACACAACGGAAATACAAACATACCCGTATGGAGTCCACCATAGGGTCCAGCCATAACCCTAGTCAAGTCCATGACTAGGAGCGTCTCACACGCCCGTCAAGTCCATGACGTTGGCCGTGTCAAGTCCATGACACAATAAACACAACACCCGTATGGAGTCCACCATAGGGTTCTGCCATAGCC
>NW_010970491.1:178804-180834 GCF_000463585.1 Tarenaya hassleriana | reverse complement strand
TACGCACGAGCAAGCTACACACATGGCACACATCATGTATATATCCCCCAGTACAATCACACGTATCACGGTATCCGGTCCCTTACCGATCTACCGCTTAACGTCATGCAAACTACCCCGTATAGTCACGCACCGAGTCACTCACATCGTTGAATCACACATCTCACGCATGCGGAATTCGAAAATCGTCCGAAAAAGGGTTCCGTACCCTAGAACGGTCGGTCCAGGGTGTGGACCGGTCGGTCCAGGGGTCCCATGCTGTCCCGGGGCCTCTCGGGACAAATTTTGAGGTCTGGAACGGAGACCATTCGGTCTGGGGATGCCAGAACGTCCGGTCTGGTCACCCAGACCGTCGGGTCTGCAAAAACAGACCGTCCGTTCCAGCTCTGTTCTCTCTCGCGAAACAGTTTTCTGGTCCGACTTCGTTTGACCATATCTCCCTCATTTCTCAACCAAATTCAGTCCCGTTTGTTGCTAAATGTTCATTGAAGTGTCCTCTATCTAATCCAAGCAACAAACCATCGAAATGAAACAATAGCACGCTCAGAACGAGCTCACACAGATGGAACTCGAGCCACTCACCTCTGTTTCGGCTCAGATCTGGTTTTGGCCGGATTTCGAGGTGTTTTTCGATTTGTTTCTTGCCGGAAACCTCTTCTAGACACTCTAGGGATGTCCACCTTCGTGTTCCTGAGCTTCCCTTGCGTCGATTCTCCCTGGTTTTCGCTCCTTTCTCTCTGTTTCTCATCTCCCTCTCTTTTCTCTGATTTTGCCCGAAAATGGTGAAACCCTTGCCTTGGGAGAAGTTTATGCTGCGAGAGGGAGGTCGAATGGGCTCAAGCCCAGGCCCAAGGTCGAGCCTGCAATGTCCTGGTGAGGTTGGACAGCGAGTTGCCGCCGGTGGGGCCTGGAAACGCAGAGGAATACGCGTTCCAATGGAGCAAGTTGGCCACTTGCGTGCTCTGTCCAGCAGACCGTCCGTTCTGGGCCTAAACGGACGGTCTGAGCCCAATTTCGGCCCAGCTCCTCGCTCGTTCGTGGTCCGTTCGTTCCGCCTCTAGCAGTCCATCCGTTCTGCCATTGCCAGTCCGTCCGTTCTGCATTTCTGGTCCGTCCCGGCAGACTTCGATTGCTCCGTTCTCACTCGTTTCTTACCCGAATCGCGCACCGTTTGTTTCTACACCTTCCTTGGAACGTCCTCTTTCATGTCCAATCAATAGATTATTGGAAACTCATATTTACAAGATGAGGTACAACTCGAAACGTCCGTACCTCGAATAACTTGTGAATTCCGAATTTCCAAGTTCTACTCAATTTTCGTTTGCTCATAACTTTCTCGTTTCTCAGTCAAATCGAGTGTCGTTTTCTTCTAGATCTTCGTTGAAATATTCTCTATATATTTTTGCCTTGTTTTACCCTCTTTTTATTCCCGAAAATAATTTATATAATTTATACGGGAATCGGGGTATTACAAATCCTCCCCCCTTAAAAAGAATTCGTCCTCGAATTCAGAATGTTGTGATATCACCAAGATTTTCTTCGTATTCGATATCATCACCCAAGTCACAATCCAGATCGTTATGTCATTAGAAAACATAAGTCTGATACAAACCTAACGTCATGTGAAAGAGTTCGTACTACGCTCAAGTAAATAGATGCGGATAACTACTACACATCTCTGCCTCGGGTTCCCAAGTCATGTCGGAACCCCTTGGCTCCGCCACAAGACCTTCACCAGTGGCACTTCCTTCGTCCGCAGCTTCTTGACCTTCTGATCCACGATCTGCAGTGGCTCATCCCGAAAACGTGTAGCCTCCGTAAACTCCAGATCCTGGGGCTGTAAAATGTGAGAAGGGTCCGCTACGTACCTCCGCAACATCGACACGTGGAACACGTCATGGACGTTGCCCAACTCCGGCGGCAATCCAAGACGGTATGCAACAGCTCCCACTCTCGCGATCACGGGGTAAGGTCCGATGTATCGCGGCTTCAGCTTCCCGCTCTGCCCGAACCTCGCATGACCCCGCATC
>NW_010970491.1:170806-178192 GCF_000463585.1 Tarenaya hassleriana | reverse complement strand
ACGACTACCCAAATGGCGTTCTTCTTGCTCGGCGTGAGTGGTAACCCGACCACGAAATCCATGGCAATCGAATCCCACTTCCACTCTGGAATCTCCAACGGCTGTAGCTTTCCTCCCGACATCTGTCGCTCTGCCTTCACCTGTTGACAAGTGAGGTATCTCGCTACGTAGTCCGCCACGTCCCACTTGACCCTCGGCCAAGTATACCACTATCGTAGACCCTGATACATCTTGTTCGCCCTGGATGTATCGCTAACCTCGACTGATGTACCTCTGACAAAATCTCCTGTCTCAGCTCCGGATCGTCGGGCATACATAGTCGGTTCCCAGTTCGATCCCAAGTCTTTGAAACCCTATTCACTTCACAGATCCTAGCAGATCAGTTCCAAAAGCGTTTGGAATCCTTCCCGTCGGTGTGGATACGTGTAGAGGAGCTGTACTTTCAGCTCTTGGTGATTAAAACAGGCCCTGGATCGATTGCTACTTTCAGATCTTCAGGAAAGAGGTAAGTATTCGATTCCTACGGTGATATACACGATCTGTCGGGGTTTTACGGATGATTTTGGTTGCGTGTGACGTTTGACTAGGTTTAGATTATCCTTCCGCTGCATGAAACCTAGTAAACCAAACCCTAGATCGATATGATCGCATGCTAGGAAACCGTAGCCTAAAAACCCAACAGTTCTCCTCATGTTTCTTCAGCTGCCTCGACACGTAAGCGATCACGTGTCTCTCCTGCATCAACACACAACCGAGTCCGTGCTTAGACGCGTCGGTGTATACCCCGTATAACATTCCTGGCCGTGGTAATGCCATGATCGGCGCTGATGTCAATCTCCGCTTCAACTCCCCAAAGCTCTCCTCGCACTCTGCCGTCCACTCGAACCTGACGTTCTTCCCTGTCAGCTTCGTCAACGGTCAAGCTATCTTAGCGAATCCTTCGACGGGGATTGCCATTCCATGACGGCCTCGATCTTGGCCGGATCAACCTGAATGCCCTGAGCCGATACCACGTGTCCTAGGAATCCAATCTACTGTAACCAGAAGCTGCACTTACTGAACTTCGCGTACAGTCGGTTCTCCCTTAGTCTCCACAATATCTTCCGCAGATGATCCTCATGTGCCTGCAGATCCGGCGAATAGATGAGGAGGTCATCGATGAAAATGATGACAAACTCATCCAGATAGTCCATGAACACGCGGTTCATCAGTTGCATAAACACCGCATGCGCGTTCGTGAGCCCAAAAGGTATGACCACGAACTCGAAGTGTCCATATCTCGTCCGGAAAGCCATTTTCTGTATGTCATCCTCCTTGACCCGAATTTGGGGATATCCGGATCATAGATCGATCTTTGAATACCATTGGGCTCCTTGTAGCTGGTCCAGCAACTCGTCAATCCTCGGTAACGGGTATCGATTCTTGATAGTCACTTGGTTGAACCCTCGGTAATCGATAATCGATGTACAAGCGCATACTTCCGTCCTTTTTCTTCGCGAAGAGTACCGGTGCTCCCCACAGTGAGACGCTAGGGCGAATGAAGCCCTGCTCCACCAACTCGTTCAGCTGCTTCTTCAGCTCGTCCATCTCCGTAGGTGCCATCCGGTACGGAGCCTTTGAGATAGGCTCGGTACCTGGTAACACGTCTATACTGAAGTCAACCTCTCGGCTGGGTGGTAATCCCGGTAGATCATCGGGAACCACATCTGAAAATTCTTGGGCAACGGGGGTATCCTCCAGTCTCCTTTCCGATTCCTGTGTAGCTGTAATGTCTACCAGGAAGAATTCGTTGCCGTTCATGATCATCTTCTTTTCGAACCTTTGGCTTGAACTTAAGGGGGTCCTCTGCTAACGCCAATATAGATGGTGAGCGAGGTAAGTTCCTCCCCCCACTTTGTCATAAACGTCCACTTGGGTGGGTTGGTGTTTATTCCTTTAGGTACTGCTATAGAGCCTCTTAGGGATTTCGGAATTAGTTCCCTAATTCCAATCCCATAGTTTAGGCATTGGGCTTAATTGTAGAAATCGCTGATCTCCATTTAAGCATATAATGGTGACATTCTAAATGTGTCACATTACATTCACTAAGCCTTCGACAACCCCATCTCGCATCATCAATGTACGGACCTCGACAGGTGAAGATTTTCTTCGGACATGGTTTGAAAATATATTTCGTAGAAAACCGTTGGATAATGAGCACGGTTCCTTCCCAAGGAAAGAACGTGGCTCTGATACCAAAAGTTGTGACACCCGTAACCCGTGTACAGTATACGGGCTGTGTCACATGGACGATATAAAATAAAATAATAAGTTGCGGAAGCAAAATCACGAAATACAAAAACATTTTTAATCAAACCAGAGTAAGCAGCGGAAAATATCACGGGCGATCAATATCGCAAAATAACACATGTCCGAATAGTTATAATTTAACCGTATAAAATGTGGGAAATACAAGTTCCGTAACCCAAAATGTAAATCCCGTACATGATGCTGCCTCTCTCAGGTCGTCGTCTGCCGGATGCGCTAGGCGTAATCCTCGTGATCTGAAAAATATAAACTACGAGGGCTAAGCACAACTGCTTAGTGAGTAGCCCGGGTTGAACCCGGTAAACCCGTTCTCAGCGAGAACGGTGTTAATTCGATGATTCACAACCAACAAACAACAATGATATCCATGCATAACTACATCACATCAGTCACAAATATGTCAAACACAATCATACCCATATGACATCGCATCATAGGGTTAGCCAGAGATCCTAGTCATATCGACATGACTAGAAGCGTCTCACACACGCCAGTCACTCACGTGACGTTGGCCATCGCATCACATGCGACTACGCGCGTCTCCTGCGCCTGTCACTCGCGTGACCTCCGATGTCAAGTCCATGACACAACGGAAATACAAACATACCCGTATGGAGTCCACCATAGGGTTCTGCCATAACCCTAGTCAAGTCCATGACTAGGGGCATCTCGCACGCCCGTCAAGTCCATGACGTTGGCCGTCGTGTCGCACACGACTATATCACAAACACAATCATGCTGCACTCGTCGCACGAGTGAGCTACAAACATGGCAATCAATGTGCATATCTTCCCAATACAATCACGCGTATCGCGGTTTTCGGTCCCTTACCGATCTACCGCTTAACGTCATGCAAACTACCCCGTATAGTCACGCAAGGAGTCACTCACATCGTTGAATCACACATCTCACGCACGCGGAATTCGAAAATCGTCCGAAAAAGGGTTCCGTACCCTAGAACGGTCGGTCCAGGTCCGACTTCGTTTGATCATATCTCCCTCATTTCTCAACCAAATTCAGTCCCGTTTGTTGCTAAATGTTCATTGAAGTATCCTCTATCTAATCCAAGCAACAAACCATCGAAATGACACAATAGCACGCTCAGAACGAGCTCACACAGATGGAACTCGAGCCACTCACCTATGTTTCGGCTCAGATCTAGTTTGGCCGGATTTTGTGGCGTTTTCCGGTTTGTTCCTCACCGAAAACCTCTCCTACACAGTCTAGGGATGTCCCCCTTGCTTTCCCGAACTTCCCTTGCGCTGGCTCTCCTCCTTTCTCCCCTTTTCTCTCTCTTTTCTCTCTCTCTCTATTTCCTCTGGTTTCAGTCCGAAAATGGCTGAGTCTGGGGGTTGAGGGAGGTTTATTGCGTGTGAGGGAGGCGTAATGGGCTCAAGCCCAGGCCCAAGGTCGAGTCTGCAATGTCCTGGTGAGGTTGGACGGCGAGTTGCCGCCGGTGGGGTCTGGAAACGCAGAGGAATACGCGTTCCAATGGAGCAAGTTGGCCACTTGCGTGCTCTGTCCAGCAGACCGTCCGTTCTGGGCCTAGAACGGACGGTCTGAGCCCAATTTCGGCCCAGCTCCTCGCTCGTTCGTGGTCCGTTCGTTCCGCCTCTAGCAGTCCGTCCGTTCTGCCATTGCCAGTCCGTCCGTTCTGCATTTCTGGTCCGTCCCGGCAGACTTCGATTGCTCCGTTCTCACTCGTTTCTTACCCGAATCGCGCACCGTTTGTTTCTACACCTTTCTTGGAACGTCCTCTTTCATGTCCATTCAATAGATTATTGGAAACTCATATTTACAAGATGAGGTACAACTCGAAACGTCCGTACCTCGAATAACTTGTGAATTCCGAATTTCCAAGTTCTACTCAATTTTCGTTTGCTCATAACTTTCTCGTTTCTCAGTCAAATCGAGTGTCGAAAATAATTTAAATAATTTATACGGGAATCGGGGTATTATAGTTTTATTTCTTCATAGTGTCGTTTCTTCTTCATATTCTCTTCACTGTGCGATTTTTCTATGCGAGTTCGTATTTGCAAGTAAAGTGAACGAAGAATGGCTTCGTCTTCATCATCTTCGGCCCCCTCTTCGGACCCTACTCGCGAAGACCTCCACATTGGTTTTTGAACTCCGCGAAAATCAAATTTTTTAGGGTTTCGGGTACAGATTGAGATTCGGTTTTAGATTTTCTATTAAGTTTTCGTTAAAGAATAGGGTTTGAAATAAAAATTTGAAAAACTAGGGTTTCAATGACAAATTATCACCGAAATATCGAAATAGGATTTTCGGATTGATGAGAAACAGTCTTTTGTGAAAAAGACGTATAGAAATCGAGTCACGATGATATTGTCGACAGTCGGATGCACTAAAACATAGATTAGTGGCCATGCTAGATATTAGTTAAACTGAGCGCACCCGTCAAACAAGTCAAACTATTCGAGTCTCAACAGTGTTCAAACTCGTCAAACAAGTCGCAGTTTGACGAGTTTGACGAGTTTGATAATGAGTGTTAAATTTATTTTTGCAGGTACCTTTTGTGTATGATTTTTAAGGACATTCATATGGCTCTTAAGATCACAACGAAATGTTATCTATATCAGACTGTCCGATCTCTTAAAAAGGCCTTGATGGATGAAGAATTTACATATTTCACAAAAGAATCCCAGTTTCGACATATTTTCCATCTTCGATGTAAGGACACATTGAAGATGGTTCTGGCATCAGTCCTCTTACATCGGGCACTAAAATTGGAAGGAGAAGTGAAACAACTATGGTTGGTTCTGAATGGCGTGCCCATTAGATCGATCACCGATTATCTGCGGCCTAAATTGTGAAAAGTATCCACAAGATTGGGCTAAATGTAAGGGAACCCAGTTTCGGATGAAAATGTTTGGACATTCAAATGTGAAAACATCCGAAGCAATAAAGAAGCTGTATGCCACTCCAACCGCAGATGTGGAGGACATGAGAAGATTAGCAATAATCATATTGCTAGGTGGAGTATTAGACCATGGAATCAAGAACAATGATGTGATTCCAAATGATCGATGCAGTTGACATGGTCAATAATCTAGAATTTTGTGAAGGGTTTCCTTGGGGGAGATACACTTTCGAAAGAACAATCGATCATATACTGAAGTTGTATGTAAGCAGTCCATGTTGGTTTAGTGCTCTATGATGTGCTGTTTATGAGCTTTCTTTAGATACATTCGATGTATTGATACTTTCTATGGTTTTATGAGAGTATTTGATTCATTACATGTTCTTGCATACTAGATCTGTTATGAAATCCATGTATCATTATGAATGATACTAAACTCCCTAGTCTTGTGTCATTATGGGAATGATGACATAATAAGACTAGTATGATGTGTGATTGATGATCATAGCGATGATCATAGGTATTAGATACGATCACTGTCATAGGTATTCGTTGAAGAACAGAATACTGGATGACTCGCATGAGATTGTCACATGGACTAGCGTCATGACATGAATCTCATATGGCGGTTTCATGATTGGATCCTAAGACCTGAGATATCTACGGAATCCAACATGAGAAGTTGCGTGCTTTGAATACGTCAAACGTCCTGCGTAACAGGAGGACTATAAAGACGTGTATCAGGTACGAAACGAATCATGTGCTGGATTGTAGATAGTCAAGACGAGATTTGTACCTCTCGTAAAAGAGAGAGATATCGCTGGGAGAACGGAATACTGGATTGACTCGCATGAGATTGTCACATGGACTAGCGTCATGACTTGAATCTCATATGGCGGTTCCATGATTGGATCCTAAGACCTGAGATATCTACGAAATCCAACATGAGGAGTTGCGTGCTTTGAATACGTCAAACATCCTGTGTAACAGGAAGACAATAGGAGGACTATAAAGGCGTGTATCATGTACGAAACGAATCATGTGTTGGTTTGTAAATAGTCAAGACGGGATTTGTACAGTTCGTAAAAGAGAGAGATATCGCTGGGCCCCTCGTGTGAGCGAGACTGTAGAAATGTGTGGCCGCACTATAGACGAACGTCGTCTATTTCAGACAGTCGAACTCAGTGAACGAGAAAGCAGTCGAATCAGATAAGGTGGCTTGTCCATGCCTTATGTTCGACATATGATATCATGATACAAAAGGATCATCAACCGGAATCATCTCTGGCGTTCGTAAAGATCACGAACATGAAATTGTTATGCAATACATTCCGGATTCCGGTAGTGGTGTTGGTATTGGTGTTGGACCATATGGGGTTGTGCTTTATGCAGGTTATAATAAGAATATGATTCAGAGTCCCGATTTCAAGAGTAAAGGTGCGAGTAATACGATACAATTTATAGATGATCTGGATGATGAACATACTATTGTTCAAGAAGATGGAATGAATGGAGAACATGCAATTGTTTTAAAAGAGGGACCTGCAACTGAAACCCATAAAGTTGGCTTTGGTGATGGAGATGGTGATGGTGAGAATAATATGGCCATTGTAGTTGTGGAGGACACATCGTTTTCTCTTCCAGTATTCAATTTTAGTGATGGATTGAATATAAGTATTGGCTATGAGTTTGAAATAAGGCAGCAGCTCAGGAATATGTACGGAAAGGCGCTATTAAAGCTTGTTTCGGTTTTGCTACAATGAAGTCTGACAAGAAGTTGTGGGAATTAAGATGCAAGTTTTATAGATCGGGTTGTGCTTGGAAATTACGCATTGCAGCGATTCAGAATTCTGAACGTTTCAGTGTAAGATCATATAATCTCGTTCATAGTTGCAGACCTGTATCCGAATCCAAAAAATCTGTGCAAGGTTCAGCGAAGTTGGTTAGAGATTACTTAAAGGAAGAGTATGCTGGTAAGCTTGAAACTCCCACAACAAAAGAGATAGTAGAATGGGTGAAAGTCAAGTACGGTGCGAGTGTATCGTATATGATGGCATTGAGAGGGAAATATAGTGCTGAATATGAGATCCGTGGTAGTCATGATGAACATTATAGTAGGCTTCCTGGTTGGTTGCACATGTTGACGGAAAGGAATTCTGGGACTATAGCGGGTCTTCAGTTTGAAGATGATAAAAAAA
>NW_010970491.1:166749-170418 GCF_000463585.1 Tarenaya hassleriana | reverse complement strand
GATGCTTCATGGTTGTGGTTTATGACAAGATTAAGCGAAGTAATACCGGATGGTCCTGATGTAGTTGTGCTATCTGATCGACACAAAAGCATAATCAAAGCTGCGAGAGAAGTATACAAGCAAGCGCAACACGGTTTTTGTGTGAGGCACATAGCGCAGAATTTAAAAGTGCACGTTAATAGAGGCAGTAGAAGAAAGAGTTCAAATGGTGAGACCGTCTCTAAATTGTTCTTTAAATGTGCAGCAGCCTACACGATTGATGAGTTTGAATACCTATACGATGATCTAAAAAGCAGGTATGTTTCTTGTGGTTAGTGTGATTGACTTGTTTGACGAGTTTGACTGGTGTTATTAATGTGAATATATCTCATAATGTGTAGATATCCCAAAGTGGCTGAGTACATGCAAAAGGAAGAACTTGCACCTGAGAATTGGGCCGACATGCAAAAGGTGTAAATTTAAGAGTGAAAGGTACAACATGTTAACAACCAATGGGGCCGAATCGATCAACTCCGTACTGAAGAAGGCAAAAAAGTATCCATTGCTAAGTTTACTTGATATTTGTCTCGGAAAGATAGTTGAATGGTTTAACAGGCACAGGTTAGAAGCAGATAGTTCTGATGAATCTCAAAAGTTAACACCATTTGTTTACAAAGAGCTACATGAACGTTACGAGAAGGCATGTACATTTGACGTTCAAGAACTGAACGGTGTTACTGGCGAGTTTGAGGTGCGGGATGATAAGGGTAGAAGACACTTGGTTAATCTTGGAGAAAGAACATGTGGTTGCAAAATGTTTGATGTGGATAGGTATCCTTGTAGTCATGCAATTGCAGCAGCACATATGATTGGAAAAGGCGATAAGATATACGAACTTTGTTCTGAATACTACAGGCGAGATACATGGCGTATGGCTTACCAAGAGACTGTGTACCCGGTTCCTGATTGTTGTGATTGGAAATTGCCATCTTCCATTGCAGATGTAGTGGTATTGCCGCCTATAGTGGAAGAAAAACGGGTAAGTGGAAGACCTAAACAAAACCGATTTCCTGGACCTGGTGAGTCTCGAAAAAGAAAATCATGTTCGGTAGGTTCGGTTAGTACGTCAAGGACGTCACAGACGTATGAGTCATAATATTATGTTCGTGCATGTAATGACATTATGATTTCATATTTGGACTAATTCACTAGTGTATTATATTGTAAATACAGTCGTCAAACTGATCAAACTCGTCAAACTCATAACACTGGTCAAAGTCGTAACACGCATTCGGGGTTTCATGTTTGGGGTTTCTGAGTTTGACGAGTTTGACGTGTTTGACGAGTCAACGCGGTCAACCTTTGGTCAAAATTAAATTCCGATGGTTCAAAGTTGTGTACAGGGTCTATTATGACGTATTGAGCGTGTTTTTGTTATAAAGAGAGCATCTGGGAAAATGATAAATTCTATCCTAGACCAATGTGTAACATAAAGTGTAATAGAACATTAGGGTTTCGTTTGGGGGAACATGCATTGCTAAACAAAATAAGGTGTTCAATTCAGTTAGCTCCGATTATTTTTTACCTATAAAATTTGTTATACGGGGTGTTTATTGATATGTTCATGGTTCAGAATTGATAAATTCGCAAAATCAGAGAGTTTGACGTGTTTGACGTGTTTGACGAGTCAACGCGGTCAACCTGTGGTCAAAATTAAATTCCGATGGTTCAAAGTTGTGTACAGGGTCTATTATGACGTATTGAGCGTGTTTTTGTTATAAAGAGAGCATCTGGGAAAATGATAAATTCTATCCTAGACCAATGTGTAACATAAAGTGTAATAGAACATTAGGGTTTCGTTTGGGGGAACATGCATTGCTAAACAAAATAAGGTGTTCAATTCAGTTAGCTCCGATTTTTTTTTACCTATAAAATTTGTTATACGGGTGTTTATTGATATGTTCATGGTTCAGAATTGATAAATTCGCAAAATCAGAGAGTTTGACGAGTTTGACGTGTTTGACGTGTTTGACGAGTTTGACGAGTCAACACGGTCAACTTGTGGTCAAAATTAAATTCCGATGGTTCAAACTTGTGTACAGGGTCTATTATGACGTATTGAGCGTGTTTTTGTTATAAAGAGAACATCTGGGAAAATGATAAATTCTACCCTAGACCAATGTGTAACATAAAGTGTAATAGAACATTAGGGTTTTGTTTGGGGGAACATGCATTGCTAAACAAAATAAGGTGTTCAATTGAGTTAGCTCCGATTGTTTTTTACCTATAAAATTTATTATACGGGGTGTTTATTGATATGTTCATGGTTCAGAATTGATAAATTCGCAAAATCAGAGAGTTTGACGAGTTTGACGTGTTTGACGAGTTTGACGTGTTTGACGAGTCAACGCGGTCAACCTGTGGTCAAAATTAAATTCCGATGGTTCAAAGTTGTGTACAGGGTCTATTATGACGTATTGAGCGTGTTTTTGTTATAAAGAGAGCATCTGGGAAAATGATAAATTCTACCCTAGACCAATGTGTAACATAAAGTGTAATAGAACATTAGGGTTTCGTTTGGGGGAACATGCATTGCTAAACAAAATAAGGTGTTCAATTCAGTTGCTCCGATTGTTTTTTACCTATAAAATTTGTTATACGGGGTGTTTATTGATATGTTCATGGTTCAGAATTGATAAATTCTCAAAATCAGAGAGTTTGACGAGTTTGACGTGTTTGACGACCTTGTCGCTCACCTTATCCAATAAGGTAAGGTCATTCCTGTAGAGTGCCTCTGCATATTTGATGCTGTATATGCCGCATTCATTTTCTGTAACGTTCTGAGGTAGATTAGAGATTAGCTCGATGGAAAACAAGGTCGAAACGTCAACTCGACCAGTCCCGCTAATCATGAAGGCCTTTGCGATACTTCTGCATAAGTGATGAATCACTTTAATTGTCGCCTCCTTCATTCTCGGGTTGCAGTCATACACTTGAATCATCGTGTTCCTGTAGTCCACTCTAATAGTGACCCAATGGACGCTTACATTAGGATCTACCAATGACGGAATGTTCAACACACTAATAAAACCTTTGTATTGGTCCAATTTTTTGTTACCACCGCCAATTGTTAATTCCCCACTCATGTATTGTCCAAGAAGGCCGAGATCTTTCTGTCCCAATTTCCACCAATTGAAGCATTCACAACACTGCACATCACAAAGAAGGTACTCTGACTGTTTGGTTCAATTTGGGGTACACGTTTCCGGATTTCATACATGGCTTCATCGATATGCTGTGAAAACAAACAGTTAAATGGGTCAAACAGTCGTCAAACTCGTCAAACTGATCAAACTATATGTGAAAACACTTACTTGATCATTGAGCCATACACCTTCCTGTAGAAGGTCTTCCCAAAACTGTGGGGTTCGTAGATATTCCAGCCTCGACATCCATAACCTCTCTTCTCTCGGTTTTTGCATAAACTTGAAGAGAGCAGTCGCTTTTCTTGTGTTTGTCTCAATAAAACTTTCAACTCGCATAACACTGTCATAGACCATAGGTTGTCGAGGGATCCACACATAACCCGGAGGAGCTACAGATATCGACACCAATGCGGATTCTATCGGCACCAATGCACCTTCTTGTACTGGGCATGAAACACCTTCTTGTACTGGGACCAATGCAGAT
>NW_010970491.1:158377-165394 GCF_000463585.1 Tarenaya hassleriana | reverse complement strand
TTTCTCTCCGTCCTACCACCGACATCGATCTCACGAATGTTCTCATAACAAATACTTGACGGGTTCATCCTCAATTGTTGCATCCAACTTTGCACCAACGGATGACTACTTTCATCCTCATGTATGTTAAAAAACATATGTTCCTCTTCCTCATCTAATTGAAGAACACTTCGAATACCCTGAGAACATTTTAACAGATTTGGTATCAGTGATGGTCAAACTCGTCAAACTCGTCAAACTCGTCAAACACGTCATACTCGTCAAAATCGTCAAACTCGTCAAATGTCATCTATTATAACTAATGTAATCGATCTATACATACCTATGAATCCACACCGATCTGTTTAATCATATTTGCAAGTGTGACATAAAGGCCCGGTTGGATTTGCTTCTTACACATCCTAGGACATGTGGGATCGGCATCCTTCACATCTATATACCATCCATTGGCGCCTAAACTATTCACGCATTCAAAAGGAAGCAACTGCAATATACATACAAACTAATCAATCAAATACTCAATCACAATAAATAAAAAATAATGATAAAAAAGTAACTCACCATAAGAGGTATTACGAATCCAGGGAAGTGCCACTGAGCCCTCGGTGTAGGACTGCTTACATACAACTTCAGTATATGATCGATTATTCTTTCGAAAGTGTATCTCCCCCAAGGAAACCCTTCACAAAATTCCAGATTGTTGACCATGTCAACTGCATCATTTGGAATCACATCATTGTTCTTGATTCCATGGTCTAATACTCCACCTAACAATATGATTATTGCTAATCTTCTCCTGTCCTCCAAATCTTTGGTTGGAGTGGCATACAGCTTCTTTATCGCTTCAGATATTGTCACCTTTGAATGTCTAAACATTTTCATCCGAAACTGGGTTCCCTTACATTTAGCCCAGTCTTGTGGATACTTTTCACAATTTAGGCAGCAGATAATCGCATGCTCGGTGATCGAATATCTGATGGACACGCCATTCAGAACAAACCATAGCTGTTTCACTTCTCCTTCCAATTTTAGTGCCCGATGTAAGAGGACTGATGCCGGAACCATCTTCAATGTGTCCTTACATCCAAGATGGAAAATATGCCGAAACTGGGATTCTTTTTGGAAATATGTAAATTCTTCATCCGTCAAGGCCTTTTTTAAGAGATCTAACAGTCTGATATGGATAACATTTCGTCGTGATCTTAGGAGCCATATGAATGTTCTTAAAATCATACACAAAAGGTACCTACAAAAACAAATTTAACACTCATTATCAAACTCGTCAAACTCGTCAAACTCCGACTTGTTTGACGAGTTTGAACATTTTTGAGACTCGAATAGTTTGACTTGTTTGACGGGTGCACTAAGTTTAACTAATATCTAGCATGATCATTAATCTATGTTTTAGTGCATCCGACTGTCGACAATATCATCGTGACTCGATTTCTATCCGTCTTTTTCACAAAACACTGTTTCTCACCCAATCCGAAAACCCTATTTCGATATTTCAGTGACAATTTGTCATTCAAACCATAGTTTTTCAAATTTTTATTTCAAACCCTATTCTTAACGAAAACTTAATAGAAAATCTAAAACCGAATCTCAATGTATACCCGAAACCCTAAAAAATTTGATTTTTGCGGAGTTAAAAAACTATACATGGAGGTCTTCGCAAGTATGGTCCGAAGAGGGGGCCGAAGATGATGAAGACGAAGCCATTCTTCGTGAAAATTTGACGAGTTTGACGAACTCGCAAAGAAAGATCGCACAGAAAAATCAGAGTGAAAAGAAAATGAAGAAGAAGAAACGACACTATGAAGAAATGAAAGTGTCTGTCGAAAAAGGGCAAAAAAAAATTGTTTGGTTTTTCAAATTTTTTTAATTTAGTAACTTCCCAACATTTGGTCTTTCTCCTTCAGATGTTGACACGTGTATTTTTTAAAAGAGGTAACGATGTCTTTTCATTCTTTTACAGTTTTTGTTTGAAGTTTTTTTTTTGAAGGGTATGTCATGTAAGTGAAATCGACATTTAAAAGTATTTTTGTAATATTCCCATTTCATGGGGTACACCTTGAAAATATAACCTATTAGCAAAAGTCTTCTTTACCCTTAAAATAAATGGAAAAGACTATGTAGCCCTTAATGAAGAGAACGTATGAGAACTACATGCACGTGTACCGATTTATTTGAGAGAGAGAGAAAAAAAACGTGTACAGATTTATTTTAAATTTTTTTAACAGTTTTTACATATTTAAAAAAAAGGGAGAAAGTGCGAAATCAGACAAAACGAACGACGATTTTGAAACAAATCAATGAAGAAAAATGAAAATCGATGAAAGTCAAAAAAGAATTTTTTTATGAAAGTTAAATTAAAAAAAATGTTCAAAAGTTTGAATTTAAGTAGAAAAAGTCATGAAGGAAAAAAAAAAGATAAAACATCTGACAAATAGACCCAAGATAAAATATTAGCTGTAAAAAAATACATATTTTTTTTATAATCAAACAAAACCAATTTTTTGCCACTTTATTGCATCTACGTTACGACTTTCGTTAATCGTAATTGTATAAAAATTCAGAAAATTTTATAAACTTTTTATCAATTGATTATCTAACTGTTCAAAATAAGTATTACAAATTCATTCAAAGACATCAAATTAAAAAAATAAAAATTTTGAAATTTTTTAACAAAAATGATTAAAAATATTCTTATATATTTATCATATTATGGTATTTTCTAGTTGAAGACATTTGAAATAAGTTTAATTTTATTATATGTTATGTTGTTTTGTGAGATGTTATGTTATTTTGGTATTTTGTATTAGGTTTGATGTTATGATATTTTGTGTTACTTGAATATAGGTTGATTTTGTAAACTTTGAAGTCGTATTTAATGGAATAAGTATGTTGCAATTTATTAAAAAGTAAGTTGCAATAAAATAGTTACTATTTTTCAATATTAAAAAGTAAGTCGCAATATTAAAAAGTAAGTCATAATATTAAAAATAAAGTCGTAATTGATGAAAGAAAAGTCAAAGTAATCATCTGACACGTGGACCCATGATAAAAAAATCTATTACGAAAACATTATAGATTATAATTTAAATACGACCTACATTAGTCGTATTTATATAAATACTCATAAATTTTGATAAATTTTTTATTGATTAATAACGAAAACATACCAAATATGTATTACAAAATGATTTAAAGGTACAAATTAAGGAAATAAAAATTTTGAAATTTTTTATCATGAAAGTTAGAAAGCACTCCTATATGTTTAAGAAAAGTTATGAAGTGATTTGGTCCAAAATTGATGATTTTATATAAAAGTTTTGTAATTTGATTTTAAACTCAATTTTTCCACTTAAGTAGACAATATTCAATCAATATATATGAGTTCTTAATAAAAATTCGTTTCATTTAACGATTTTTGGGACATTTTCATCGAATTTCGAAAATCGTAATGTATTCATATTCCAGTTGCAAAATACTAGTTTTGGTTTATAATAAGACAAAATTTTATTTTTTCGACAGATGTCTGTTTTTTTTGTTTTTCTCAATTATTTTCATACTTAATTTTCTGATTGTGGGTCAGGGACAAATTTTTTCTTTCCGTTGATCAATTTCTTTTTTTTTGAAACGATACTTTTTTTTTATAAATAAATTTCTCAAAATTTGTTTTCAAAATATATTAAATTCAAAATAAATTCCAAAAAGTAGTAATTGATGAAAAAAATGGTTTTTTTTATGAAAATCAAAATTAAAAAAAATGTTCAAAAGTATAAATTTAAGTAAAAAAAAGTCATCACAAAAAAAAACGTATCTGACACGTGGGCCCAAGGCAAAAAAAATCAAATGCGAAAAAAACCGCATTAATCTTATATTAAATCTAATTTTTAATTCTCATTTTTTATTGTCCAATGATTAAAAAAAGGGTATTTTGGAGGTTTTATACATAGGGATATTTAAGTCTTTTAATATGAAAAGTGGTGTACAATCTGTTAAAAATTTTGAAGGGATTTTCAATAGTGTACCTTTGAAATAGAAGCGACAGTAGTAGTGTATTTGAGAAAAAATGCCATATATATAGTCCTTTTATATTAGTAAATTGAGTGATTTCATTAATTGAAATTTGAAAGGAACAACCAAAAATAGGACTGGGCAAATTCGCTAGGTTACCGAACCAAACCGGTTATGGTTGGTTCAGTTTGGGTTTTAGGTCCAAAACCGCATACGTATCTTAAAAAATTAGCGTATCTAAACTTTTGGTTACTCTTCTAGTTCGCACCTTCCGATAAATAAATAAATATATATATATATCTTTATATCGGCAGAAACTCAACCACATCCTTTCGGATGCGGTGTAAACCCTTGACTCTATGCAATAGCTTGCAAACCAAACCACGTAAAATAAGTAAATCACTCAAAGGTGACAAGCTTGCAGATGAGTGGAATCGAACCCATGACCTCTTGAAGAATCATAGACTACTCAACCAATTCTCCTGACCTATTTAGACTACTCTCTGATATATTATTTACTCGGTTGCTAAGGATGCAAATTTTACTCGGACAAACATATCGAATTTTGGATTTAAATTTATAAATTGCAAAAAAAAATTAGATTGTCAGACCAAATTCAGATCGAATTTTGAAACGGTCTATGTGAAATATATATATAGGTGCTAAACGGGTTAACTCGGTTCTAATGCAAATCTTATAAGATCGGCATTTGAATTTTATTCGAGTTCGAGTAGCCCAATTTTGACACCCTATAACCCAGTGAGTTTTTTGGACCAAATCGAGGTAACCTTAACTCTAGGATTTTTACTCTAAAAAGAATAACTTAATTCATTAAAACAAAATTCTCTCTACTCATTTTTTAAATTTAAACCCTAACTCTTCTGTTTCAAGGAAAAGGGAAACATCATTCAATTTCACGAAGGAAAACTTGAGAAAGAGAAATGGAAAATCTCTCTTCAATAAATACTCACGAGTCGCCAATGCTACTACAACACAAGAACTACAACATCTGCATTTTGTGATTCTGTCTTGTTGTGATACTGATCTTAAAGAAACAAGGAAGAAACGATAGTGGCTCTTTCTGATTTTCGGCGCAGAATCTCCTTTGCGTTCCCAACGATCAACATGTAAGACTCTTTCGACAGAGTCTTCAAAAACCGGAAACTGCGAAATCCCGTCGTTGCCTACTTCTCCGCCACTAACTCTACCTTAGGGTTCTACGAAAGGGGAATATTACAGAAATACCTTTAAATGTCGATTTCACTTACAGTCCATAACCCTTCAAAATCTAGGATTTAAAAAAAACTGAAAAATAATGAAAAGACATCGTTACCCTTTTAAAAAATACACGTGTCAACATCTGAAGGAGAAAGATCAAAAGTTGGGAAGTTCCTAAATTTAAAAAATTTGAAAAACCAAACAGTTTATTTTTTGCCCCTTTTCGACAAATAGTTTTATTTCTTCATAGTGTCGTTTCTTCTTCATATTCTCTTCACTGTGCGATTTTTCTATGCGAGTTCGTATTTGCAAGTAAAGTGAACAAAGAATGGCTTCGTCTTCATCATCTTTGGCCCCCTCTTCGGACCCTACTTGCGAAGACCTCCACGCTGGTTTTTGAACTCCGCGAAAATCAAATTTTTTAGGGTTTCGGGTACAGATTGAGATTCAGTTTTAGATTTTCTATTAAGTTTTTGTTAAAGAATAGGGTTTGAAATAAAAATTTGAAAAACTAGGGTTTCAGTGACAAATTATCACTGAAATATCGAAATAGGATTTTCGGATTGGTGAGAAACAGTCTTTTGTGAAAAAGACGTATAGAAATCGAGTCACAATGATATTGTCGACAGTCGGATGCACTAAAACATAGATTAGTGGTCATGCTAGATATTAGTTAAACTGAGCGCACCCGTCAAACAAGTCAAACTATTCGAGTCTCAACAGTGTTCAAACTCGTCAAACAAGTCGCAGTTTGACGAGTTTGACGAGTTTGATAATGAGTGTTAAATTTATTTTTCAGGTACCTTTTGTGTATGATTTTAAGGACATTCATATGGCTCTTAAAATCACAACGAAATGTTATCCATATCAGACTGTCCGATCTCTTAAAAAGGCCTTGATGGATGAAGAATTTACATATTTCACAAAAGAATCCCAGTTTCGACATATTTTTCATCTTCGATGTAAGGACACATTGAAGATGGTTCCGGCATCAGTCCTCTTACATCGGGCACTAAAATTGGAAGGAGAAGTGAAACAACTATGGTTTGTTCTGAATGGCGTGCCCATTAGATCGATCACCGATTTTCTGCGGCCTAAATTGTGAAAAGTATCCACAAGATTGGGCTAAATGTAAGGGAACCCAGTTTCGGATGAAAATGTTTGGACATTCAAATGTGAAAACATCCAAAGCAATAAAGAAGCTGTATGCCACTACAACCGCAGATGTGGAGGACATGAGAAGATTAGCAATAATCATATTGCTAGGTGGAGTATTAGACCATGGAATCAAGAACAATGATGTGATTCCAAATGATCGATGCAGTTGACATGGTCAATAATCTGGAATTTTGTGAAGGGTTTCCTTAGGGGAGATACACTTTCGAAAGAACAATCGATCATATACTGAAGTTGTATGTAAGCAGTCCATGTTGGTTTAGTGCTCTATGATGTATTGTTTATGAGCTTTCTTTAGATACATTCGATGTATTGATATTTTCTATGGTTTTATGAGAGTATTTGATTCATTACATGTTCTTGCATACTAGATCTGTTATGAAATCCATGTATCATTATGAATGATACTAAACTCCCTAGTCTTGTGTCATTATGGGAATGATGACATAATAAGACTAGTATGATGTGTGATTGATGATCATAGCGATGATCATAGGTATTGGATACGATCACTGTCATAGGTATTCGTTGAAGAACGAAATACTGGATTGATCCGCATGAGATTGTCACATGGACTACCGTCATGACTTGAATCTCATATGG
>NW_010970491.1:156429-157865 GCF_000463585.1 Tarenaya hassleriana | reverse complement strand
ACGGACGGTCCGCCGTGCCAGACCCGACGGTCCAGAACGGACTGTCCGTTCCAGAAAGTCTGGAACAGACGGTCCACGTGAGGAGACCGTCCGTTCTACGTGCTGGAACGGACGGTCCACGTACTTTTCTGGACCGTCCGTTCCGGGCTCAGTTTTTCCGAAATTAAACCGGATTAGGGTTAAATCACTTTATAAAAGAGAAATTAAAACCCTAATAATGTGAGCCGACTTTAGAGCACTTTTAGCAGTTTTTGGTGAGATCCAAAAGGTTGAGAGTGTGATCAAAGTCCGTTTTTCTCGAAGCACAAATCGAATAGAGATTCGAGTCCTAGCAGACAAGTTCCAACCGTTGGAATCCATCCCGAGGTGTGGATACGTGTAGAGGGCGAGGTATTCTTCCTGCCTTTCGTGATCAGACGTGTTCTTCGATTGATACAGGCCCCGGATCGATTGAGGTAAGCGTTCTAACGTTTCTACGATTCATTAGAAGCATGGTTCTAGGGTTTATTAAATTTTTGTTTTATATCCGTTGCGCAAACCCTAGAATCGATCTCTTAGGAATAGGATTCGCTCTAGAGATCCCAGGAAATCCAACAGTGGTATCAGAGCCTGGTTGCTCTGTTTTGATTTCGTAGAACCCGATCACGCACGTTTTAGGATTTGAATTGTTTGAATCCATGTGTGCTTTGATATCTATGCATGTTTGATGATTGAATCTAGTGTAGATTGCATGTTTCATGTTGCATAGAGTGCAGGAGTTTGAATTTTGGGTGTACAGAAAAATTCGGATTAGTTTCGGGTCTGATCGGGGCTGAGAACGTGGGGAAACGTGATCTGATCACGGAGACCTACCCTAGACCGTCCGTTCTGGTAAGTCAGAACGGACGGTCCAAGGGTGACGGACTGATTGGCACGGAACGGAAGGTTGGACCGTCCGTTCTGCCATGCAGAACGTCCGTTCTACTAGACTGAACGTCCGTTCTGACTTCTGAAGTCAAGACCGAACGTTCTGCCAGCTTGGAACGTCCGTTCTACCTCTAGAACGGACGGTCCGAAGTCCAGATTCCGAAAATTTCCGTTTTTCGAGGTCCGATTACGCAATCGTTGCATAATCTGATCAACTGTAACTCAAATAGACATGATTTATTCTTATGGATGACCCATAGTGAATGAATGCATGTAACTTAATCAAGATATGGTATATGCTTGATTGAGTGGGAGCTCCGGGATTGGGATTACATAACCGAATGGACGGTCTATTGGATTATGAACAATCGTTGCACAGAAACCAGTTAGATCTAGAAGCTCTATAAGTAAAGCATTTGTCAAGGCCTCGATCGTACGTGTCATGGGCCATGCCAAAGCTGGGTGTGCCGTATTATCTTGGTGAGGCAAGATGGAGAAACGGTGGTTCTCATAGCTTGAAAGTAGATGCT
>NW_010970491.1:139335-151926 GCF_000463585.1 Tarenaya hassleriana | reverse complement strand
AGGTTTCATGCAGCGGAAGAAAGATCTAAACCTAGTCAAACGTCACACGCAACCAAACTCGCAAAACCCAAAAAATCGTGTATTGTTGGTTTAGTGCTCTATGATGTACTGTGAGCTTTATTTAGATGCATTTGATGTATTGATACTTTCTATGGTTTTATGAGAGTATTTGATTCATTACATGTTCTTGCATACTAGATGTGTTATGGAATCCATGTATCATTATGAATGATACTGAACTCCCTAGTCTTGTGTCATTATGGGAATGATGACATAATAAGACTAGTATGATGTATGATTGATTATCATAGCGATGATCATAGGTATTGGATACGATCACAATCATAGGTATTCGTTGGAGAATGGAATACTGGATTGACCCGCATGAGATTGTCACATGGATTAGCGTCATGACTTGAATCTCATATGACGGTTCCATGATTGGATCCTAAGACCTGAGATATCTACGGAATCCAACATGAGGAGTTGCGTGCTTTGAATACGTCAAACGTCCTGCGTAACAGGAGGACTATAAAGGCGTGTATCAGGTACGGAACGAATCATGTACTGGATTGTAGATAGTCAAGACGGGATTTGTACCTCTCGTAAAAGAGAGAGATATTGCTGGGCCCCTCGTATGAGCGAGACTGTAGAAATGTGTGACCGCACTATAGACAAACGTCGTCTATTTCAGACAGTCGAACTCAGTGAACGAGAAAGCAGTCGAATCAGATAAGGTGGCTTGTCCATGCCTTATGTTCGACATATGATATCATGATACAAAAGGATCATCAACCGGAATCATCTCTGGCGTTCGTAAAGATCACGAACAAACTCTATTCGAGATAGGTAGTCATAGTGTCTTCTAGAGACCGCCTATGACTTATATATCCGAAATAGAGATTTCGGGTTATACTACTATATCGAATGAGCCTACAGGGTCACACACGCAGGGAAGGACAAAACGCACGAGAAAACGATGGAAAAACCAAGACGGAAGAGTCTGGAACGGACGGACCAGAAGTCCAGAACGGACGGTCCGCCGTGCCAGACCCGACGGTCCAGAATGGACTGTTCGTTCCAGAAAGTCTGGAACGGACGGTCCACGTGAGCAGACCGTCCATTCTACGTGCTGGAACAGACGGTCCACGTGCTTTTCTGGACCGTCCGTTCCAGGCTCAGTTTTTCTGAAATTAAACCGGATTAGGGTTAAATCACTTTATAAAAGGGAGATTAAAAACCCTAATAATGTAAGCCGACTTTAGAACACTTTTAGCAGTTTTTGGTGAGATCCAAAAGGTTGAGAGTGTGATTAAAGTACGTTTTTCTCGAAGCACAAATCGAATAGAGATTCGAGTCCTAGCAGACAAGTTCCAACCGTTGGAATCCATCCCGAGGTGTGGATATGTGTAGAGGGCGAGGTATTCTTCCTGTCTTTCGTGATCAGACGTGTTCTTCGATTGATACAGGCCCCGGATCGATTGAGGTAAGCGTTCTAACGTTTCTACGATTCATTAAAAGCATGGTTCTAGGGTTTATTAAATTTTTGTTTTATATCCGCTGCGCAAACCCTAGAATCGATCTCTTAGGAATAAGATTTGCTCTAGAGATCCCAGGAAATCCAACAGTCCAACACCGAGGGCTCAGTGGCACTTTCCTGGATTCGTAATACCTCTTATGGTGAGTTACTTTTTTTATCATTGTTTTATTTAATGTGATTGAGTATTTGATTGATTAGTTGGTATGTATATTGCAGTTGCTTTCTTTTGAATGCGTGAATAGTTTAGGCGCCAATGGATGGTTGATAACATGTATTTTGGTGACATTTTGGTATAGAATGTCTAGTGCATTTTACTCGGTTTTGCATATTTATAGGCATTCTAGAGCACATTTGGTCTCGATATTGGTTGGTTGCTTTCTTTGGTGTCAAAACATGTATTCATGCATAAAAGAGAGCAAAAGGAATGGAAAACATGGACTACGGAACATCACAGACGAAACGGGAACATTTGGAGTTGTTCCGGAGAAAAACACGAAGCCTAAAAAGTCAGATCTTTCAAGTCCAATACCTTCCACTTTACAAGTCCAAATTGCGCGTTCTCTACCTCATTGGAAAGCTCTCTTCAATATCTACGCATAGACATCAAGATCGCACAAATCCGACATTGGAACAGAAAGTTATGAGCAAATCTGTCAAGCATGTTCGAGTTGAAGAATCGACACGAACCGTGTTGCATTCGACACGACCGTGTTGTGTCCGTGCTGAAAAAAGTGAAGTTTTGCTCAGAGAATTGACACGGACCGTGTTGTCATTCGACACGGCCGTGTTGATTCAAACTCGCCCGTGTTCAGTCCATGTCTAAAGTGCAGATTTTTAACAGAGAATTGACACGGACCGTGTTGCCTTCGACACGGCCGTGTTGCGTTACGGGAAAACTTCCTATTTTGCATCTGAACTTCCGTTTTCAGCAAAGGAAGAAGCCCAACTGCCAAGCAAATAAATAGGAGATGTCTTGGACTTCAGAAAGGGATCGAGAGATCACAGCAGAAGCCAGAGAACTCGAGAGAGAATCAAGACGGAGTTTCCCGGGAGTCGAGATTGAAGAATCGTTGTCGAGAGATCGCTGTGAGTCTTCTTTATCTGTTTCTATGTTTCTTCTTATTGATTTGAACTCGTTTGTTTGTTATGGGTAGTGAGTAGTCGTTTCACTGTAGCTAGGGATTTAACTTTGTAGGGATTTGTTTGGTTTTTATTTTCCGAGACTACGTTATCGATACTCGGCGGTTTAATTGAATTGGATTTATTGCTTTTGATCTTCTTGGCCAGTTGATTGATTGATTTTAGATTCTGATTTGCAACGAGAGTTGAGATTAAATTCGGAATGAATTCGTTGAATGAATTGATTAAGACTATTGAGAGATAGGTTAATCGGTTTAGGAACTGTGATAGTGATCGTTAATGCATTTGATATTTTAATCTATTAGGTTGAGAGATCGATAGGTTAAATTATTGGATAGTGGATTTAGGACTTGAGAGAGCCAAATCTGATTTTAGAACTTGAGATCCCCGTTTAGAGTTCGAATTCGTAGATTTTTCATCCTTAGAAACAATCCCTGCGCGTTAAGGTTATCCCGAAGCTACGGTGGATTGGTTATCTGATTTACTTAGTTTGTTTATTGCTTTACTTTCGGTATTCATCTATTCCATCTGCTATTTACTGATCTGATTCTTAGTCGAGTCTTGTTCTTAGTGTTAAATATTCCCTGTGTTCGACCCTGTTACTGAGTTGATCCGTATCGTTGCGGTATTCGTTGTGTCTAGGTTTTTTATTACTTGAGCTTATTTATACACCTAGATTTGCGTTATCAAGTTTTTGGCGCCATTGCCGGGGAATAGTTTAGCGCTACGATAGAGATTCCTTTGAGTCTAAGTCTTAGTCCTTTCCGAAGTCTTGTTTTCTAAGTCTTTTGCGTCATTGTTTGTTTTTCAATTTTCTTGAGTCTTTGGTTTTTTTTTTGTGTGTTTTGCGTCTTTCCGTTGTCTCCTTTTTCTCCTTGGTTTCTTTAGTGTGTGCAGGTATACCCTCTCCAAGAGCATGAGTAGATAATTATGGATATGAGATATCTCATGAACGATGTGTTGTATGACAACTCTTTTAATCCCGATTGGACGAACTATCCAAATTTCTCCTATGACTCATATTCTCCAAATGCTCCACATTGGGATTTCAATGACCACCAGAATCATGGATCCTATGAATTTCAAGCGTATCAGCCTAGATCCCCATTTCACTACGATTAGGGTTATGAGGCATACTACCATTTTGAAGAACCACCTCAGGAGGCATACGTTTATCCACTACTTCAAACTTAACAAGAGGTAGATTCTGATATAAAATACATGTTTATTCAGGTTTTGCAGAAATAGGAGAACATTTTTAATGAGCTAAAGGGCTTCATGAGGGATGTGAATTCGCGACTCGAGCTCATTAACAATCGACTCGCTAATCTTATCTCCTCATCGGTGTGGTCGCAAGAAACTCTCACAGAACAAACAGAAATTGATCCTGGAGAGTACCTTAACACCATACCACTGAAGGATGTGGAGCAATCTGAGTTAGGCACACAACAAGTCATCAAGAAAGGTAAGTGTTCTAATGCGTATTTGGATTATAAACCTAACTCTTTGACCACAGATGAACATTTGAGCATGAATTGTGAAGAGATAGAACCAAAGTATGTGCCTCCACCGCCAAGACCACCACCGGTTCCATTTCCTTCACGCCTCAAGAAACACAAGAAAGACGTTCAGTTTGATCAACCATGTTCACAAAAGCAAAAATTCGATGTAAAATCACATAAAGTTGAACTGGTTGTTTACTCGTCTGAGACTATTCCCATCTCGAGTGGAGCAGTCCCCCAAACTGATATTCAAAGAGATCCATCACCTCTTTCATCCGACTTCCATGCTGACCCCCAATTACCACCACTCAAGTTTCGGTCGGTCAGTAAGGTAAATGAAGAGCTACATCACTTCGATCGAAGCCACACCAAATCAGCTGAATTTGTCTCATCCAACCCCATTCCACTTCAAACCATTCCTCCAAGACCCATTCCCCCAGAACCCCCTCCTATTTGAGTAAGATGGATCGAGCTAAAGACCCTAAACAAGCGCTCCCGGGAGGCAACCCGAGTCCTTAGGTTAGTTTTCTTTCTTTTCTGTTTATTTTTGCATCGGATATTGGTTTGTGTCTCTTATCACCAGGTTGAGTTCTAATGAGGAATTGAGGAGGCGAGGAAGCTAGCTATGCGATAGACGTAGGCAGACTTAAGTGCGAGTGAACGAACATCGCGAGCTAAGTATTTTTTAACTTTTTGATTTTCTTCTCTTCTGTCTCATCTTATTGGTTGCCTCTACTAGACGAGAATTGACACCGAGGATAGTGTCCAGTTCAAGTCTGGGGAGAATTCCTCTAATGCCAAACCATATCTATTTAGAGTAGTGTTGCATGCATTTTTCTTTTTTTAGGATAATTTTTTGATTTTTTTTTTCACTTTTTAGTTGCATGTGCATATAAGATGTTTTAGGATCATATAGTTTGTTGTTAGGATTGTGCATGTATATATAGTGTTTAGGACATATAAGATCATGTGAATAAAACCGTTTTGAGCATTGATGTGATGATTTATGGTATGAGAGAGTAGAAACGTCTTGAAAATATGGCGATCCGTTAAACATGGTTAAGTTTTGTTGAATTGATTGCTTGATCATTAGGATTGTCTAAAATGGTTCGTGGGATAGAAATCGTTGCTTGGAACCCATAGGATCGATGTTGTCTAGCCGAGTAGAAACGTTTCTATAGGAATCGTCCCCATGTTTGCTGAAATCGGTAAAGTCTATTATCAAATGCATGCTTATTTCTTCATGTGCAGAAAAAGATAGTAAGCATCTCGACACTCCGCTGTCATGATCTCGTCAACGAAAATCGTTCGAGGACATGAGTGCATCGATTAGATGGTTCGGGTCTAAGTTGTGGGTTGGGTCATCCAATGAACAAAATCGACAAAAAGAGCGATTGTGAACCCTTCAACTTCAACGTCCTAGGAATCCGAGATGATAACAAAAGAAAAAAAAATCTAGCTAGATGAAAAAAAAAGAAGAGGAAAAAGAATGAATGACGAAAATGTAGACTAGATAGATTAGGTAGAATGGCGTGATAGGTTCGAGAAACATGCTTGGTGGATGATTGAAGCTCTTGGATGGTTCTGGATAGCGGTATAGATCCCATAACTAGGAAAGACTTTCCTTTAGAGAGGGAGATCATACTAGACAGACTTGGTCATGGTTCACGGGGATCTAGGTCGCATAGGGGTTTCGCTCTTGATTATCATTTTGACTTATGTCATTGTCTCGCCCTCCTTTCAGACCGTTTTTCACGGAGTATTTGCTCAAGGATGAGCAAAGGTTTAAGTCTGGGGGAGTTTGATAACATGTATTTTGGTGACATTTTGGTATAGGATGTCTAGTGCATTTTACTCGGTTTTGCATATTTATAGGCATTCTAGAGCACAATTGGTCTCGATATTGCTTGGTTGCTTTCTTTGGTGTCAAAACAGATATTCATGCATAAAAGAGAGCAAAAGGAGTGGAAAACATGGACTACAGAACATCACAGACGAAACGGGAACATTTGGAGTTGTTCCGGGGAAAAACACGAAGCCTAAAAAGTCAGATCTTGCAAGTCCAATACCATCCACTTTACAAGTCCAAATTGGCACTCTCTACCTCATTGGAAAGCTCTCTTCAATGTCTATGCATAGACATCAAGATCGCACAAATCCGACATTGGAGCAGAAAGTTATGAGAAAATCTGTCAAGCATGTTCGAGTTGAAGAATCGACACGGACCGTGTTGCATTCGACACGGCCGTGTTGTGTCCGTGCTGAAAAAAGTGAAGTTTTGCTCAGAAAATTGACACGGACCGTGTTGTCATTCGACACGGCCGTGTTGATTCAAACTCGCACGTGTTCAGTCAATGTCTAAAGTGCAGATTTTTAACAGAGAATTGACACGGACCGTGTTGCATTCGACACGGCCGTGTTGCGTTACGGGAAAACTTCCTATTTTGCATCTGAACTTCCGTTTTCAGCAAAGGAAGAAGCCCAGCTGCCAAGCAAATAAATAGGAGACGTCTTGGACTTCAGAAAGGGATCGAGAGATCACAGCAGAAGCCAGAGAACTCGAGAGAGAATCAAGACGGAGTTTCCCGGGAGCAGAGATTGAAGAATCGTCGTCGAGAGATCGCTGCGAGTCTTCTTTATCTGTTTCTATGTTTCTTCTTATTGATTTGAACTCGTTTGTTTGTTATGGGTAGTGAGTAGTCGTTTCACTGTAGCTAGGGATTTAACCTTGTAGGGATTTGTTTGGTTTTTATTTTCCGAAACTACGTTATCGATACTCGGCGGTTTAATTGAATTGGATTTATTGCTTTTGATCTTCTTGGCCAGTTGATTGATTGATTTTAGATTCTGATTTGCAACGAGAGTTGAGATTAAATTCGGAACGAATTCGTTGAATGAATTGATTAAGACTATTGAGAGATAGGTTAATCGGTTTAGGAACTGTGAGAGTGATCGTTAATGCATTTGATATTTTAATCTATTAGGTTGAGAGGTCGATAGGTTAAATTATTGGATAGTGGATTTAGGACTTGAGAGAGCCAAATCTGATTTTAGAACTTGAGATCCCCGTTTAGAGTTCGATATTCGTAGATTTTTCATCCTTAGAAACAATCCCTGCGCGTTAAGGTTATCCCGAAGCTACGGTGGTTTGGTAATCTGATTTACTTAGTTTGTTTATTGCTTTACTTTCGGTATTCATCTATTCCATCTGCTATTTGCTGATCTGATTCTTAGTCGAGTCTTGTTCTTAGTGTTAAATATTCCCTGTGTTCGACCCTGGTACTACAGTTGATCCGTATCCTTGAGGTATTCGCTGTGTCTAGGTTTTTTATTACTTGAGCTTATTTATACACCTAGATTTGCGTTATCAATGGTATATAGATGTGAAGGATGTCGATCCCACATGTCCTAGGATGTGTAAGAAGCAAATCCAACCGGACCTTTATGTCACACTTGCAAATGTGATTAGAAAGATCGGTGTGGATTCACAGGTATGTATAGATCGATTACATTAGTTATAATATACGAGTTTGACGAGTTTGACGAGTTTGACCTACCATAATATTCTCATTGATATCAAATCTGTCAAAATGTTCTGAGGGTATTCGAAGTGTTCTTCAATTAGATGAGGAAGATGAACATATGTTTTTTAACATACATGAGGATGAAAGTAGTCATCCGGTGGTGCAAAGTTGGATGCAACAATTGAGGATGAATCCGTCAAGTATTTGTTATGAGAACATTCGTGAGATCGATGTTGGTGGTAGGACAAAGAGAAAGAAGAAAGAGAAAATAAAGAAATAAAGAGAAGAAGAACGAGAAGAAGAAGGAGAAGGAGAAGGAGTAGAAGAAGGAGGAGAAAGGATAGAGGAAGAGGAAGGAGAAGACGAAGAAGGAGAAAAAAATATCCTTCAAAAAGATGTTGAAGAAGATTGTAAAAGACTCCGAAAAAAGAATAATTGCAAAAGTTGAGAAGAAAGTAATTGAAAAAGTGAAAAGAGTTCTGGAGAGGGCAGGAATCAATGTGGAAGAAGTCGATTGCTCTGAGATACAAGACAACGAGTTCAAGTTTAGATCTCGTTTTTCGGATGAGAATGTAGACCTTCCACAGAACGAGCAAGGTATGATGTTACAATTTAAACTTTATTTGGGCAACCCGAGTTAGATTGGTTTGACTCTTTTGATTGACGAGTTTAACCTGTTTGACTCTTTTAGTTGACGAGTTTGACTAATATACATATAATTGGTCATATGTAGGACATCAATCTGTGCAAGAATCTGACAATGATCAAGAGGATGTAGAAATTGCACAGAACGAGCAAGGTATGATCTTACACTTTACACTTTATTTGGGCAGCCCGAGTTAAATTGGTTTGACTCTTTCGGTTGACGAGTTTGACCGGTTTGGCTCTTCTGGTTGACGAGTTTGACTGATATTCATATAGTTGCTCATATGTAGGACATCAATCTGTGCAAAAATCCGATAATGATCAAGAGGATATAGAATTTGCACAACACGAACAAGGTATGGACTGATAGGTGAATATATGGTCAAACTAGACAAACTGATTTGGGTTGACGAGTTTGACAAGTTTTAGTTTTACCATTTGGGTTGACGAGTTTGATTGATGTTCAGATACTTGGTCGTATGCAGGAGCTGATGATGAAGAAGAAGATGATAGTGATGCGATTCCCCCTACTCCTAGAGCAGTATCTAATATTCCTACAGCGGAATCTGAGCTGGAATCTTCGGATGATGATGATGGAGGGATACCTGCTCACGAAAAAGAGGATGTAGAGGTCCCTGCTGCTCCCAAGGATCCTGTTCAGAGTAGTAAACGACCGAAGAGGAAAAGAAAGCCAACTCTTAAAAGTCCATATACTACTTTGGATTCGACTGATCCACCCTCCAAAAAACGACGGGCAAAGAGAGAGACAAGAGGTAGAAAAGGAAAGAAGGACAAAGATCCTGTAGAATCTGCATTGGTCCCAGTACAAGAAGGTGTATCATGCCCAGTACAAGAAGGTGCATTGGTGCCGATAGAATCCGCATTCGTGCCGATATCTGTATCTCCTCTGGGTTATGTGTGGATCCCTCGACAGCCTATGGTCTATGACAATGTTGTTGAACATAAAAGAACAAATGCAAGAGAGAAAAGCTTCCGATGTATTCTTTTTTGGACATTACATGGAGACTAGCCATGCATGCACTCGTAGCGACACCAAGGAAGCAATGTCACTTTCCACATTTGGAGACAACTCAATATGCAAAGTATATCTATCAGAATATCAACCATAATCATGGCATAATCTTGTGGAAGCATAATCAAGCAAATAACAAAGGGCAATACAGCAAGAGATCAATCATATATTGGTTCATCTTTCCTTATTCAATATTACCGTTGGAGCTTTGATAACACGTATTTCGGGTGATGTTTTGATATAGGATGTCTAGCGTATTTCACTCGATTTTATATATTTGTAAACATTCTAGGGCACATTTGGCTTCGATATTGGTTGGTTGTGTTCTTTGGTGTTTAAATAGGAATCCACAAACAAAGAGAGCAAAAGGAGTGGAAAACATAGAATACGGAACATCACGAACGAACCGGTAACATTTGGAGTGTCTCAAGGGAAAATGTGAAGCTCAGAAAACGTCAGATCTTGCAAGTCCAATAACTTTCACTCTACAAGTCCAAATCATGCATTCTCTACATCATTGGAAAGCTCTCTTTGATATCTACGATAGACACCAAGATCATCCAAATCCGATGTCGGAGTAAAAGGTTATGAGCAAATATGTGAAGCCCGCCAAAACTCTTAAGGGACACGATCGTGTCACTTTCAGCCACACGATCGGGTCACTTACCAGATTTTAGAAATATTCCGAATTTTAGCCCAGAAAAAGAAGGATTAAGTAGGGTTAGCCCCCAAGGTCGAAAACATTCATACTTTTCACAGAAAACACACCCTAGAGCACACAAAAAGAGGGAGATTATCAAGACGCAAGAGATCGGAGTAGAAGACGAAGATTACGAAGTCGGGAAATCAACTAAGCATTCTTCCTTTCTTCTATTTTACGATGTTTTGTATTATTGATATGAACCCTGATGTCTCGATGTTTAGCGAGTAGTCCCATAGCTGTAGGTTAGGGATTTGTTATGTAGATATCTTTGGTTTTTATTTCCAGACTTTGTGGATCTATTTATTCCATTCAGTTTATTGAATTGTTCTTAATGCTTTTGAACCCGTTGGCTATTTGGTTGAATGAACTTAGGGTTTTAATTCACATAGACATATGAGATTCTAACCTAGAACTAATTCAATAAATAGAACATGTATCACATCGGAAGATGGGTATTTGCCTAAGAATTATGATAGCGTTCGTTCATGCATCCAGAGTTTTAGTATGTTGAATCGAAAGTTTAGTAGGATTAAACCTGGATAGTGAGATTAGATTTGGGAGAGTTAATCTCTACCTTAGAGCTTGAATTCCCTGAATTGGATAGATAAACCACAGAGTTTGCATCTTTTGAAAGATCCTTGCATGTAAAGCAATCCCGAAGCCTGCAGTGTTCTTCATTCATAGTCTTTAGAACCGTTTTATCGTTTGCTTTGTTACCTTCTCACACTCACATTATTTTCTCTGGATTTAGACTTAGATTTAGATTTGATTCAATTATCTACTTGTCCCTGTGTTCGACCCTAACGACTACAATCAATACGTACACATGCGGTATTTGTTGAGTCTAGGATATTATTACTTGATTGAATTTATACACCCAGATTTACGACATCAAGCTTCAAATATTACAGCTTTTATTTTGTGATTTAGTTACGTAATCTTTGGTATTATCTCCTTCTATATATTTGAATGTGTACTCTCATGAATAATACACAGTAGTATGGGACGAAACCCTCATTACACAATAATACTCTTAGCCCATCTTTAGAAAATACTCTTGGTTCTTATTATTCTTCTTTTTATTTTGGTTCAATTCTCTTTTTCTTCATACTCAAACACATACATACAAAATTCCTTCAACTGTTTGACCCATTTGACTGTTTGTTTTCACAGTATATCGATGAAGCCATGTTTGACATCCGGAAACGTGTACCCCAAATTAAACCAAACAGTAGGAGGTACCTTCTGTGTGATGTGCAGTGTTGTGAATGCTTCAAATGGTGGAAATTGGGACTGAAAGATCTCGGCCTTCTTGGACAATACATGAGTGGTGAATTACCAATTGATAGTGGTAAAAGAAAATTGGACCAATTCAAAGGTTTTATCAGTGTGTTGAACATTCTGCCATTGGTAGATCCTAATGTAAGCGTCCATTGGGTCACTATTAAAAGTGGACTACAGGAACACGGTGATTCAAGTGACTGCAACCCGAGAATGAAGGAGGCGACACTTAAAGTGATTCATCACTTATGCAGAAGTATCTAGTTGATTAGCGGGACTGGTCGAATTGACATTTCGACCGTGTTTTCCATCGAGCTAATCTCTAATCTACCTCAAACATAACAGGAAATGAATGTGGTATATACAACATCAAATATGCAGAGGCACTCTACGGAAATGATCTCACCTTATTGGATAAGGTGAGCGACGCGGTGGTGTATTCTATTCGCGAAAAGATTGCATCTGATATATTCGCGAATGGTAAGGAAGTGTCGGTGTCTACCGAGTAAGGCTGACATTCTTCTTCGTACTGTTTCATTTTGTTAAGTGATAACGCAAATCTAGGTGTATAAATAAGCTCAAGTAATAAAAACCTAGATACAGCGAATACCGCAAGGATACGGATCAACTGTAGTACCAGGGTCGAACACAGGGAATAGTTAACACTAAGAACAAGACTCGACTATGAATCAGATCAGGAAATAGCAGATGGAATAGATGAATACCGAAAATAAAGCAATAAATAAACTAAGTAAAATCAGATAATTAAACCACCGTAGCTTCGGGATAACCTTAACGCGCAGGGATTGTTTCTAAGGATGGAGAATCTACGAATATCGAACTCTAATCGGGGATCTCAAGTTCTAATATCAGATTTGGCTCTCTCAAGTCCTAAATCCACTATCCAATAATTTAACCTATCGATCTCTCAACCTAATAGATTAAAATATCAAACGCATTAACGATCACTATCACAGTTCCTAAACCGATTAACCTATCTCTCAATAGTCTTAATCAATTCATTCAATGAAATCGTTCCGAATCTAATCTCAACTCTCGTTGCAAATCAGAATCTAAAATCAATCAATCAACTGGCCAAGAAGATCAAAAACAATAAACTCAATTCAATTAAACCGAAGAGTATCGATAACATAGTCTCGGAAAATAAAAACCAAACAAATCCCTACAAGGTTAAATCCCTAACTACAGTGAAACGACTACTC
>NW_010970491.1:137834-139147 GCF_000463585.1 Tarenaya hassleriana | reverse complement strand
AATGACAACACGGTCCGTGTCAATTCTCTGTTAAAAATCTGCACTTTAGACTTGGACTGAACATGGCCGAGTTTGAATCAACACGGCCGTGTCGAATGACAACACGGTCCGTGTCAATTCTCTGTTAAAAATCTGCACTTTAGACTTGGGCTGAACACGGCCGAGTTTGAATCAACACGGCCGTGTCGAATGCCAACACGGTCCGTGTCAATTCTCTGAGCAAAACTTCACTTTTTTCAGCACGGACACAACACGGCCGTGTCGAATGCAACACGGTCCGTGTCGATTCTTCAACTCGAATATGCTTGACAGATTTGCTCATAACTTTCTGCTCCAATGTCAGATTTGTGCGATCTTGGTGTTTTTTAGGCTTCATGTTTTTTCTCCGGAACAACTCCAAATGTTCCCGTTTCGTGTGTGATGTTCCGTAGTCCATGTTTTCCACTCCTTTTGCTCTCTTTTATGCATGAATACCTTTTTTGACACCAAAGAAAACAACCAAGCAATATCGAGACCAAATGTGCTCTAGAATGCCTATAAATATGCAAAACCGAGTAAAATGCACTAGACATCCTATACCAAAATATCACCAAAATACATGTTATCAAACTCCCCCAGACTTAAACCTTTGCTCATCCTCGAGCAAATACTCCGTGAAAAGCGGTCTGAAAGGAGGGCGAGACAATGACATAAGTCAAAACGATAATCGAGAGCGAAACCTCTATCCGACCTAGATCCCCGTGAACAATAATCAAGTATGTCTAGTATGATCTCCCTCTCTAAAGGATAGTCTTTCCTAGCTATGGGATCTATACCGCTACCAAGAACCAATCCAAGAACTTCAATCATCTACCAAGCATGTTTCTCGAACCTATCACGCCATTCTATCTAATCGTATCTAGTCTACGCTTTCAGTATTCATTCTTTTTCTTCTTCTCTCTTTTTTTTTTCCTTTCATCTAGCTCGATTTTTTTTTTCTTTTGCTAGCATCTTGGGTTCCTAGGACGTTGAAGTTGAAGGGTTCTTAATCGCTCTTTTTGTCGATTTTGTTCATTGGATGACCCGACCCACAACTTAGACCCGAACCATCTAATCGATGCACTCATGTCCTCGAACGATTTTCGTTGACGAGATAATGACAGCGGAGTGTAGAGATGCTCACTAGCTTTTTCTGCACATAAAGAAATAAAAATGCATTTGATAATAGACTTTACCGATTCCAGCAAACATGGGAAAGGTTCTTATAGAAACTTTTCTACTTGGCTAGACAACATCGGTCCCATGGGTTCCAACCAACGATTTCTATCCCACAA
>NW_010970491.1:136543-136754 GCF_000463585.1 Tarenaya hassleriana | reverse complement strand
TGTGGGTTTGAGTTCACCCACACCTAGTCTCTTGAAGATCGACAATGGCATTAGGCTTATGGTTGCTCCTAGATCACATAGCGCCTGCTTAATAAAGAGATTGCCCAGTTTGCAAGAAATGGAGAAACTACCTGGGTCTGCCATCTTACGGGGCAAATCGTGCTGAAAAACGGCACTGCACTCTTTGGTTAATGCTACTGTCTCCTTCTCC
>NW_010970491.1:133948-135469 GCF_000463585.1 Tarenaya hassleriana | reverse complement strand
GCTACTCGAATAAGAACCCGAGTGTCCTCCTTTAATCCCTGCAAGAAAGTGGAAATAAGGTACCTTTTATCCCATCCATGGTGAGGACATGTTCTCTGGTATCCTTGAAAGCGATACCAGGTTTCACGTAAGGATTCATCAGGTTCCTACAAAAATGAGTTAATCTGTTGTTTTGCGAGCTAAGTCTTGCTAGCGGGGAAGAACCGCTGCATGAACTTTTCTTGCTTTTGTTCCCATGAGAATATGGAATCTGGAGGTAGTGTGTAGAGCCATTCCAGAGCAGTATCCATTAAGGAGAATGGAAAGGCCATGAGCATGAGAGACTCATCGGTAACTCCGCGGACTGTCCTCACCGACTGGCATAGTAGCTTGAATCGAGTCAAGTGAGGGATTGGGTCTTCATTAGGTTTGCCCCAGAAAGCTGATGAGCTCAACATATTGATGAATGCCGGTTGAAACTCAAAATTGTTACGGTCGATGTCAGGCCGGCGAATGCATGAAAGCTGCTGAATGTACTTAGGCTGAAGGTATGCCCCATAAGTGTCATTGTTGTTCTCAGCAACTATAGCACGTTCCTCCATCTTCCTTTGTTGTCGTTTCTTCTTTCGATTGCGCTTAGCGGACTTCTCGATTTCAGGGTCAAGAGGTACTAGGTTGTCAGGTCCAAAACTCCTGGTCATACACCGGAAACCTGCACACCTGAAAGTAGAACAAACACAAAGAATAGATCAAGAAATCGAGGGAAAAGAAAAAGAAAAAAAAATTTAGATTCAAAGGAATCTTTATCCTAGCGCTAAGCTAATCCCCGTCAACGGCGCCAAAAACTTGATAACGCAAATCTAGGTGTATAAATAAGCTCAAGTAATAAAAACCTAGATACAGCGAATACCGCAAGGATACGGATCAACTATAGTACCAGGGTCGAACATAGGAAATAGTTAACACTAAGAACATGACTCGACTAAGAATCAGATCAGGAAATAGCAGATGGAATAGATGAATACCAAAAATAAAACAATAAATAAACTAAGTAAAATCAGATAATTAAACCACCGTAGCTTCGGGATAACCTTAACGCGCAGGGATTGTTTCTAAGGATGGAGAATCTACGAATATCGAACTCTAATCGGGGATCTCAAGTTCTAATATCAGATTTGGCTCTCTCAAGTCCTAAATCCACTATCCAATAATTTAACCTATCGATCTCTCAACCTAATAGATTAAAATATCAAACGCATTAACGATCACTATCACAGTTCCTAAACCGATTAACCTATCTCTCAATAGTCTTAATCAATTCATTCAATGAATTCTTTCCGAATCTAATTCCAACTCTCGTTGTCAATCAGAATCTAAGATCAATCAATCAACTGGCCAAGAAGATCAAAAGCAATAAACTCAATTCAATTAAACCGAAGAGTATCGATAACATAGTCTCGGAAAATAAAAACCAAACAAATCCCTACAAGGTTAAATCCCTAGCTACACTGAAACGACTACTCGCAACCCATAACAACAAAC
>NW_010970491.1:120473-133681 GCF_000463585.1 Tarenaya hassleriana | reverse complement strand
TGAACACGGCCGAGTTTGAATCAACACGGCCGTGTCGAATGCCAACACGGTCCGTGTCAATTCTCTGAGCAAAACTTCACTTTTTTCAGCACGGACACAACACGGCCGTGTCGAATGCAACACGGTCCGTGTCGATTCTTCAACTCGAATATGCTTGACAGATTTGCTCATAACTTTCTGCTCCAATGTCGGATTTGTGCGATCTTGGTGTTTTTTAGGCTTCATGTTTTTTCTCCGGAACAACTCCAAATGTTCTCGTTTCGTGTGTGATGTTCCGTAGTCCATGTTTTCCACTCCTTTTGCTCTCTTTTATGCATGAATACCTTTTTTGACACCAAAGAAAACAACCAAGCAATATCGAGACCAAATGTGCTCTAGAATGCCTATAAATATGCAAAACCGAGTAAAATGCACTAGACATCCTATACCAAAATATCACCAAAATGCATGTTATCATTAAGAACCTCTTTAATTTATTAGTATTTTATTTCTTAAGAACCTCTTTCATATTAAGTTGTATCTAATCAGGTTTAAAACTTTAGCAGAACATCTAGTTCTATTCATTACGTCAAACTCGGTTGACTCGTCAAACACGTCAAACTCGTCAAACTCTCTGATTTGGTGAATTTATCAATTTCGAACCACGAAAATGTTTAGAAACACTTCGTATAACAAATTTGATAAGTAAAAAATGATCGGAGCTATCTAAATTTAACATCTTATTTTGTTTAACAATTCATGTTTGATAACTCCTATTTTTCTCTATATTTTTATGAGAGCTTGTCTAGTTTTTATAGGATAATCACATGCATTTATAGGCATTCTAGGCGTGTTAGGACACAAAACCCGGTTGTGCTTTAGTTTTGCAGTGACTTTCACCCGTTCTACTATCTCTTTTGCTGTGGGAGTTTCAAGTTTACGACATCAAGTTTTTGGCGCCATTGCCGGGGACAATTTAGGCAACAGGATTAGATCCTATCTAGTTTGGATCTTTTTTTTTTCTTTTTTTTTTCTTAGGTGATCTCTCACGTTTTCTTCGTTTGTTGTTGTTTTTCGTTTGGTGCACAGGTTTTTCTAGTGCATGAACAGGAGAGCTGGGACATCAGACCTAGTACCTCTTGATCGTGAGCTTGAAAGGACCTTAGATACATCCGACGTCAACGAAGACAAATGGAGAACGACCGAGATTTTGCTCTTCCCGATGGTGCTGAGGGCAATGCTGACTCAACCTTTGCCCAGTACAACACGCCTAAGCACACTGAGCTTTTGGCTGGTATTCGACTACCGTCATCGACATGTCTAGTTTCGAGCTGAACCCGTCTACTATTCAGATGTTAGGCAATAATGCTTTCCGGGGTAGGCCGAACGAAGACCCAAACGCACATCTAACTCGCTTTAAGATGATGTGTCATTCTATCAAGAGAGATAACAGGGTGACAGAGAATACACTCCGACTGATTGCTTTTCCTTGGACTCTCTTGGATGCTGCTTTGGAATGGTGCTACGATCTTACACCTGATTCCATCCACACCTGGGAACAGCTGGAAGTGCAGTTTATGTCAAATTTTTTCTCAGCTCACCGCACTCAAGCAACTCTTTCTGGCATTCATTCATTCAAGCAGGATCATGGGGAAAGCCTTTATAAAGCTTGGAAGAGGTACAAAGGATATCAGAAGTCTTGCTCTTATCACGGGTTTGACAAGAACTACTTGATCAACACCTTCTTCCGAGGACTCAGAATGGATACCAAGACTTTGATCCGAGCTTCGTGTGGTGGGAGCATCCAGAACAAGTCATTCGCTGAGCTAGAAGATCATATTGAGATGATGGCCCAAGAAGAAGATGTCCCGAGCGAGTACTCTAGAGATCCGCCAAGGGAATGCAATGATCAGACCATACAGATGGTTCTTGAACAATTGGCTGTCCTAAATGCTAAGCTCAAAGATTCCAACCGACCCTCTAGGACCAAGCATTTGATGCCAACACAAGAGGAGCTTGGTATGTACATGTTGGATGAGAGAGTCAAAGGTGTGAACTACGTGGCCAATAACTCCTACTCGAACACGTACAATCCAGGGTGGAAGAATCATCCCAATCTATCCTACAAGTCAAACAATGTGGAGAATCCCGTGCCGAACAACTTCAGAGCATCCGACAACTCGAACCAGAGGATTCCTCCCAGTTTTGCTTTTCAATCTAAGGGTCCTAATCAGACATCCAACTACAGAGCTCTAGGGCAATCCTATATTAATTCCACACCTCCAAGTAATCCTGAGTCCAACCATGATATGCACACTTTGCTTATACAGTTTATACAGAATCAGGAAAAGACAAATCAAGAATTTCGAGCTCAGTTCGCAAGCATCGATGCTCACTTCAAGATCATAGACAACCATATCGCTCAGCTAGCATCAGCCTCTCAAAGACCATCCGGATCTCTTCCAGGTAAACCTGAGACTAACCCTCGTGAACATGTCAATGCGATTACTTTGAGAAGTGGTAAGCAGGTAGACGTTGAAGACCGACCGATGGTTGAGCGAGGAAAAAGCTCGAAGACTGCAGTTGTAGACATCCCCGATGATGAACCTGAACCGGCTTACGTGCCTCCTCCTCCTAGGCCATCACCAGTACCATTTCCATCTCTCTTGAGGAAGCATAACGAAGACAGCCAATTCGTAAAGTTTGTTGAGATGCTGAAGAAATTCGAGGTAACCATCCATTCACTGATGCTATTTTGCAGATTCCCTCGTACACGAAGTATTTGAAGGACATCCTGATCAAAAAGAGGGTCATTGAGAAAGAAACCGTAGCGCTTACTGCCGAATGTAGCGCTTTGATCCAACACGAGCTTCCGCTTAAACGGTCCGATCCAGGTAGTTTCTCAATCCCTTGTAAATTGGGTAATGTTTCCATTGATCGTGCACTCTGTGATCTAGGAGCCGACGTCAGTCTTTTTCCATTATCGATCTTCAAGAAGCTGAATGTGGATGAGCTAAAACCCACTAGAATGTCTCTTCAACTTGCCGATCATTCCATTAAATACCCTGCTGGGATACTTGAGGATGTGCCACTGAAAGTTGGAAACTTCTATATCCCGGTTGACTTCGTGGTTCTTGACATGGACGAAGACTCTAAGGTACCTATAATTCTTGGTCGTCCATTCCTTAACACTGTAGATGCTATCATTCATGTTCGAGCAGGTCGACTCACTATGAAAATTGGCGATGAGACGGTAGAATCTACTCTGGACAAAAATCTAAAGCAACCGTCATCTACAGACACGATCGTGTCTAGCTCGTCACACGACCGTGTCAGAAGCCGCAATGTTGTATGCGCGAATCAACCAACTGACCCAATCGTGTCCCTTTTGCAACATGATCGTGTTGACGGTACATCAACTTCCAGAAAAATTCAGCAGTCTGACCCGATCGTGTCATCCCCAATACACGATCGTGTCTCATCCTTGATCCAGAAACGAAAGACACATGAAGTTGACCTGATCGTGTCTACTGCGCAACACGATCGTGTTCCAGCACTGATCCGAAGTTCAAAGTTACAGATGACTCACCCGATCGGGTCTCCCATTTCCACACGATCGTGTCAGGACTCTAATCAGCCACATGACTCGTTTTCACCTCACATGGGCATTCACGACCCATCTCACTTAGTTAAACAGGTGACTACCCTATTAGACCATTATGCTCCTATACTTCATGATCCAGGTTGGCGAAAGATCGATAATCTTCGCCTCTTAGACCCGTGTGGTAGTTGAGCAGGTTCGGTCAAGCTAACAACCTTAAACAAGCGCTCCCGGGAGGCAACCCGAGTTTGTAGGTTAGTTTTTCTTTTTTTTCTTTTTCTTTTTGCATCGGATATTGGTTTGTGTCTCTTATCACCAGGTTGAGTTCTAATGAGAAGCTACTGAGGAGACGAGGAAGCTAGCTATGCGATTGACGTAGGCAGACTTAAGTGCGAGTGAACGAACATCGCGAGCTAAGTACTCTTTTCCCTTTTTGATTTGCTTCTCTTTTGACTCATCTTATTGGTTGCCTCTACTAGACGAGAATTGACATCGAGGAAGATGTCCAGTTCAAGTCTGGGGGAGGATTCTTCTAACGCCAAATCATGTCCATATAGAGTAGTGTTGCATGCATTTTTTTCCTTTTATTTTCACATTTTAGTTGCATGGGCATATAGGATGCATTAGGATCATATAGTTTGTTGTTAGGATTGTGCATTCTCATATAGTGTTTAGGACATATAAGATCACGCGCATAAAACTGTTTTGAGCATTGATGTGATGATCTATGGCATGAGAGAGTAGAAACGTCCTGAAAACATTGTGATCCGTTGAACGTGGTTAAGTTTTGTTGAATTGATTGCTTGACCTTTAGGATTGTCTAGAATGGCTTGTGGGATAGAAATCGTTGGTTGGAACCCATGGGACTGATGTTGTCTAGCTAAGTAGAAAAGTTTCTATAAGAACTTTTCCCATGTTTGCTGAAATCGGTAAAGTCTGTTATCAAATGCATTCTTATTTCTTCATGTGCAGAAAAAGATAGTGAGCATCTCGACACTCCGCTATCATTATCTCGTCAACGAAAATCGTTCGAGGACATGAGTGCATCGATTTGATGGTTCGGGTCTAAGTTGTGAGTCGGGTTATCCAATAAACAAAATCGAAAAAAATTGATTAGGAACCCTTCAACTTCAACGTCCCAGGAATCCGAGATGCTAGCAAAAGAAAAAAAAAAGAGAGAAAGTCTAGCTAGATGAAAAAAAAAAGAAAGAGAAAAAGAATAAATGCCGAAAGTGTAGACTAGATACAATTAGGTAGAATGGTGTAATAGGTTCGACAAACATGTTTGGTAGATGATTGAAGTTCTTGGATTGGTTCTAGGTAGCGATATAGATCCCATGGCTAGAAATGATTATCCTTTAGAGAGGGAGATCATACTAGACAGACTTGATTATTGTTCATAGAGATCTAGGTCGGATAGAGGTTTTGCTCTCGATTATCATTTTGAGTTATGTCATTGTCTCGCCCTCCTTTCAGACCAGTTTTTCACGGAGTATTTGCTCGAGGACAAGCAAAGGTTTAAGTCTGGGGGAGTTTGATAACACGTATTTCGGGTGATGTTTTGATATAGGATGTCTAGCGTATTTCACTCGATTTTATTTATTTGTAGACATTCTAGGGCACATTTGGCTTCGATATTGGTTGGTTGTGTTTTTTGGTGTTTAAACAGGAATCCACACACAAAGAGAGCAAAAGGAGTGGAAAACATGGAATACGGAACATCACGGACGAACTGGGAACATTTGGAGTGTCTCCAGGGAAAACGTGAAGCTTAGAAAATGTCAGATCTTACAAGTCCAATAACTTTCACTCTACAAGTCCAAATCATGCATTCTCTACATCATTGGAAACTATCTTCGATATCTACGCATAGACACCAAGATCACCCAAATCCGATGTCGGAGCAGAAAGTTATGAGCAAATTTGTGAAGCTCGCCAAAACTGTTAAGGGACACGATCATGTCACTTTCAGCCACACGATCGGGTCACTTACCAGATTTTAGAAATATTCCGAATTTTAGCCCAGAAAAAGAAGGATTAAGTAGAGTTAGCCCCCAAGGTCGAAAACATTCATACTTTTCACAGAAAACACACCCTAGAGCACACAAAAAGAGGGAGATTATCAAGAGGCAAGAGATCGGAGCAGAAGACGAAGATTACGAAGCCGAGAAATCGACTAAGCATTCTTCCTTTCTTCTATTTTACGATGTTTTGTATTATTGATATGAACCATGCTGTCTCGATGTTTAGCGAGTAGTCCCATAGTTGTAGGTTAGGGATTTGCTATGTAGAGATCTTTGGTTTTTATTTCCAAACTTTGTGGATCTATTTATTCCATTCGGTTTGTTGAATTGTTCTTAATGCTTTTGATCTCGTTGGCCACTTGGCTGAATGAATTTAGGATTTTAATTCACATAGACATATGAGATTCTAACCTAGAACTAATTCAATAAATAGAACAGGTATCACATCGGGAGATGGGTATTTGCCTAGAAATTATGATAGCGTTCGTTCATTCATCCAGAGTTTTAGACTATTGAATCGAAAGTTTAGTAGGATTAAACCTGGATAGTGAGATTAGAATTGGGAGAATTAATCTCTACCTTAGAGCTTGAATTCCCTGAATTGGATAGATAAACCACAGAGTTTGCATCTTTTGAAAGATCCTTGCATGTAAAGCAATCCCGAAGCCTGCAATGTTCTTCATTCATAGTCTTTAGAACTGTTTTATCGTTTGCTTTGTTACCTTCTCACACTCACATTATTTTCTCTGGATTTAGACTTAGATTTAGATTTGATTCAGTTATCTACTTATCCCTGTGTTCGACCCTAGCGACTACAATCGATCCGTACACTTGCGGTATTTGTTGAATCTAGGATATTATTACTTGATCGAATTTATACACCTAGATTTAGGACATCAAGCTTCAAATATTACAGCTTTTATTTTGTGATTTAGTTACGTAATCCTTGGTATTGTCTCCTTCTATATATTTGAATGTGTAATCTCATGAATAATACACAGTAGTATGAGACGAAACCTTCATTACACAATAATACTCTTAGCCCATCTTTAGAAAATACTCTTGGTTATTATTCTTCTTCTTTTTATTTTGGTTCAATTCTCTTTTTCTTCATACTCAAACACCCATACATACAAAATTCCTTCAAATGTTGTACGAGTTGAAAGTTTTATTGAAACAAACACAAGAAAAGCGAGTGCTCTCTTCAAGTTTATGCAAAAACCGAAACAAGAGAGGTTATGGATGTCGGGGCTGGAATATCTACGAGACCCACAGTTTTGGGAAGACCTTCTACAAGAAGGTTATGGCTCAATGATCAAGTTAGTGTTTTCACATATAGTTTGACGAGTTTGACGACTGTTTGACCCATTTGACTGTTTGTTTTCACAGCATATCGATGAAGCCATGTATGACATCCGGAAACGTGTACCCCAAATTGAACCAAATAGTAGGAGGTACCTTTTGTGTGATGTGCAGTGTTGTGAATGCTTCAAATGGTGGAAATTAGGACTGAAAGATCTCGGCCTTCTTGGAAAATACATGAGTGGTGAATTACCAATTGACAGTGGTAAAAGAAAATTGGACCAATTCAAAGGTTTTATCAGTGTGTTGAACATTCCGCCATTGGTAGATCCTAATGTAAGCGTCCATTGGGTCACTATTAAAAGTGGACTACAGGAACACAGTGATTCAAGTGTATGACTGCAACCCGAGAATGAAGGAGGCGACACTTAAAGTGATTCATCACTTATGCAGAAGTATCCCAGAGGCCTTCATGATTAGCGGGACTGGTCGAATTGACATTTCGACCTTGTTTTCCATCGAGCTAATCTCTAATCTACCTTAAACGTAACAGGAAATGAATGCGGTATATACAACATCAAATATGCAGAGGCACTCTACGGAAATGATCTCACCTTATTGGATAAGGTGAGCGACGTGGTGGTGTATTGTATTCGCAAAAAAATTGCATCTGATATATTCGCGAATGGTAAGGAAGTGTCGGTGTCTACCGAGTAAGGCTGACATTCTTCTTCGTACTATTTCATTTGTTAAGAACCTCTTTAATTTATTAGTATTTTATTTCTTAAGAACCTCTTTCGTATTAAGTTGTATCTAATCAGGTTTAAAACTTTAGCAGAACATCTAGTTCTATTCATTATGTCAAACTCGATTGACTCGTCAAACACGTCTAACTCTCTGATTTGATGAATTTATCAATTCCGAACTACGAAAATGTTTAGAAACACTCCGTATAACAAATTTGATAAGTAAAAAATGATCGGAGCTATCTAAATTTAACACCTTATTTTGTTTAACAATGCATGTTTGATAACTCCTATTTTTCTCTATATTTTTATGAGAGTTTGTCTAGTTTTTATAGGATAATCACATGCATTTATAGGCATTCTAGGCGTGTTAGGACACAAAACCCAGTTGTGCTTTAGTTTTGCAGTGACTTTCACCCGTTCTACTATCTCTTTTGTTGTGGGAGTTTCAAGTTTACCAGCATACTCTTCCTTTAAGTAATCTCTAACCAACTTCGCTGAACCTTGCACAACTTGTTTGGATTCGGATACAGGTCTGCAACTATGAACGGGATTATATGATCTTACACTGAAACGTTCAGAATTCTGAATCACTGCGATGCGTAATTTCCAAGCACAACTCGATCTATAAAACTTGCATCTTAATTCCCACAACTTCTTGTCAGACTTCACTGTAGCAAAACCGAAACAAGCCTTAACTGCGCCTTTCCGTACATATTCCTGAGTTGCTGCCTTATTATCAAACTCATAACCAATACTTATATTCAATCCATCACTAAAATTGAATACTGAAAGAGAAAATGATGTGTCCTCCACAGCTGCAATGACCATATTATTCTCACCATCACCATCTCCATCTCCAAAGCCAACTTTGTTGGTTTCTGATGAGGACATCGGAGCTAGCAACTTGGACGAGGACGGGAGCTTAACGGAAGGAGCTCTAGAAGATGTTCAAGACTTGACCCATCAGGCGTCAAGACTCTTGCCGGATGATCATAACGTCACAAAATCATTCGAAGCCGCGGGAACAAGAAGAAAGCAATCGACGCCGTGCACATTATGATCCGGTTTCCACTTGGAAGGAGATGAAAATCCTCATGCGAAAAAGGTATGTCCCACGACATTGTCTTCGTAAATTGCAATATAGATTTGATAACATCATGCAGGAAGACAAGACAATTAAGGGATACTTCGAAGAATTTGAACAGCTTCTCATTTACTTGAAAATCGACGACGACGAAGAAGCTCTCATGGCACACTTTCTCGATGGTTTGCAAGATCAAATAGCAAGAAATGTAGAACAAAAGGTCTATCATGACTTACAGGATCTCGTGCATTCGGCGATTAAAATAGAGCAACACATGAACAAAGCACCGACAAGGAGGCACACACAAGCACAAAAACCTCTAAGCAATAGCTTTGTCAAAATCGAAGACAAAGACAAGGCGAAGAATCATGATGCTCGACACAAGGAGGACTCAACCGTATCTTCAAAGGCAGTCACCGCCCTAGGTAACGAAACGTTTTCCTCATATATTAATCATAAACGTGAGGTTATTTGTTCTAAGTGTAGGGACCAAGATCATTTGGTACGAGAATGTCCCTACCAACGAGAAATCATCATCGAGGATGACGGGGAATCAAAGTCCATAGTTGAGGATATGGTAAATCTTGAAGAGACGTATGAGGTTATGTCCAAGAAGAAAACAGAGTACGTGAACGAAGAGAAAGAGGAACCAGTCGAAGATCCCGATCTCATGATAAAAGAAGTACCCAAAAGTGTTGTGAATGCAAATAGAGAGATGCATGGCGTCAAGAAAGAGGCATTCGGACTCAAGGAAATCATTGAGGACTCCAACAACACGAAAGAGATGGAAAGCAATGAAGAAGACGATAAATCGGAGAATGTGATAGTAGACGAGAACTTGGACGAAGTCAAACGGGACATAGGAATGATACGATTGGATTGGTTTGAGCAAATAAAAGTCATATCCAAGAAGGAAAATGATGGCTTCAAGGTGGGAAGCAAACCTTCGACGATGACGAATGACATCACCAACGACCGCACTTGCATCATAAGTCAAAAACTTGGAGCAACCGGTAATTTCGTTCCTACTTTTATTCTTGTGTATGATTCATATTTTGATGAGTATGTTATGAATCTTGAGCAACAAATGCGAACTTTCCAAATGGATTACCTATATAAAGTTCTCAAGGGATGCACATACTACACTAATGAGGTTGTTTTTCTAGATCTTGTTAATTGTTCGCAAGTACTACATTTTGATGAAAGGGTCAAAGAAGTGCAAGAAGAGGCAACTACGTGCATTTTCCAAGATCAAATTCTGCATGTCAAGAGTATTCCTTACCATCAACTCAATGGGCACCCAAAAGCATGATCACTTTAATGCCCATGGAACCAAAGAAGGACGCACCATTCGAACGAGGAAAGTGTACAAATGTGGAGAACTTGATCCGTCCTTACGACACCACCAACACTCGAACACACATTTGGGTCATGTTCCTTACTCCAAGAGCCTTACGTGATTTTGCTACTAGATTGCAGATCTTGTGCATGGTCGAAAAGAAGATTAAGGCAATTCAAACAATGACCATCGAAAGCCTCATCCGAGCACACGAAGTCAAATACTTTTATCATAGATGCCTGGATGATTCAAGGATTAGAACCGCTATAAACCCAAAGACAATCAAGCAATACGAGCCATTCGATCGAGGAAGAACACGAGAAGAAGAATTATGCAAGCAATATGATGTCGAGCACATCCGTCGAGCCTAAGGTACATATAAGGTGTCCTCTATGTTTAAGGTGGCTGATACATTTTCGTTTGTTGCAGAAAATAGAATTTCGAGGGCGAAATCTTCGCAAGGGGGAGGGAATGATGAGGACATCGGAGCTAGCAACTTGGACGAGGACGGGAGCTTAACGGAAGGAGCTCTAGAAGATGTTCAAGACTTGACCCATCAGGCGTCAAGACTCTTGCCGGATGATCATAACGTCACAAGATCATTCGAAGCCGCGGGAACGAGATTTGACGTGCACAACGCGAAGGCTCCCCGAGCAAGCCATAGACCCGAGCCCCCTCTTGCTAGAGCTCGAGTGCTTCGTGTCATGCTATCCAAGGCTGTCACTCAAGTTTTCACGGAGTCCGGGATCATGACAATAACGTTTCAGTTTTTCGGCCAAGACTTGACCCGGAATGTGTTCCATATCAAGGTCGAAAGCTCTTAGGCCCAATGACTTCGAAGCAGGCCCATAAGCTGCCCAATTAGAGCCCAAATCAAAGTAAAAGCCCAGCCCAATAAATTCTAAGAAGTTCCAACAGCTATATTTTTCAAACTCTAGGCACATTTATGAGTAGTCTTGCATGTGTTTTGTGCATTTAATGCACTAGCTGTTGGAGCCTTTGTTTTCTCTTTAAATATGAGTTGTAAGACATCATTTTGATCAGATTTGAATATTTGAATGAAGTAATTTCGAGCTTGCCTCATCCTTTGTTGGTTTGTCCAACAATCTCTTTCGGTTTGTCCGAAAATCCCGAGCTCGGTGTGTCCGGCTCACCCTTCGGTTTGTCCGAAGCCATACTCGCCATCTTCCCCTTCATTTCCACCATCCATTCTCTGATTCTCTCTTGAATTCGAGTGCCACTTGAGTGAGCCGGTGATTGAGAGAGTTTCCCGTAAATCCCCTTCGATTATCCCCGTTTGTTCGTGAGTTCGAGTGCCGCTAGATGCGAGCCGGTGATTGCGATCAGACTTGCTTCCATCCTCTTCCGTGCGTGCATCAGTTTCACATGTCATATCAGCTGCAGGTCCCTCTTTTAAAACAATTGCATGTTCTACATTCATGTCATCTTCTCCTCGAACAATAGTATGTTCATCATCCGGATCATCTATAAATTGTATCGTATTACTCGCACCTTTACTCTTGAAATCGGGACTCTGAATCATATTCTTATTATAACATGCATAAATCACAGCCCCATATGGTCCAACAGCACTACCGGAATCCGGAATGTATTGCATAACAATTTCTTGTCCACATTCACTTCTCAAATTTACTTTTTCAATCTCCACGTGAAGCATGCTTCTTCCTCCGTTTATTTTGTCCATGAGATAAATAAACACTTGTTTGTCATTCGATATGTAAATCGGCTCACTATTTCCTTTTATTGTCGGTAGATAACTTAGCTGAATATTTGCTTTTTCTTTGTCCACATTCATATCAGAATATAACTCCTCAACCAGATGTCTGCATGTCAAATCTGTCGGAGGAAAAGGAAATATCACACCCTTGGCATCTTTAACTTTTCCTTCCCATTCATATTCTCCACTTGCGTTTATTATCCACTTGTCACCAAACTTGTAATAAACAATTGTCATTCTTTCATCACTTGTAGGCATTATGCCTGTACAAAATAAATACAAAATGGTGAAATTGGTTTGACGAGTTTGACGAGTCTGGCCATTTCTACGAGTTTGACCAGTTGGACAAAAATGGGCAGTTTCACCAATGTGATGAGTTAATTTGACCAGTTTAACTGATATATATATTACATTTGACTCATCTATATTATATAAACACGAAAATAAAAAACCCTAAATACCCAAAATATATATCGGCTTTAAAAAAAACTTACCTATTAACGAGATCTACGTTTATTGGATGAGTTTCTTGGAGATTTCACTTGTTTCTCGCAGCAAATTTGCCAGAAAATCGCGCTGGAGAAGAGAAATTCGAAGAGAGAGAAGAAGAAAAACTCGAAGAGAGAGAATGCGATGTAAGGCAGGAGACAACAATAGAGAGGAGAGAGAAAATGGGGTAAAAGTAGATCTATATTTTATTTATTTTAATATATTATAATATTATATAAATAAAGGAAGGGTATTATAGGGATTCTATATTTATAAGGGTATATGTGATGTTGTCGTTTTTTTTTTCTGAGCGAGGGTATGGACTGTAAGTGAAATCGATATTTAAGGGTGTTTTTGCAATTGCTCCCTACGAAAGCGCAAAGACTTTTCTGGGAAAAAGCTAAAGATGATGAGAGAATTGTCGAGAAAGCACTTCGCGGGTTCGGACAGGACGGAAGTATCTCGAACCTCGTAAAGGCCCTCAACCAATTACGGATCAACTCTGATGACTGATAACACATATTTCGGGTGATGTTTTGATATAGGATGTCTAGCGTATTTCAGCTCTGGACCAACACACAGAAAACTCCTTTTCATGCTCGTTTCGGTCAAATCTCGTTTCCATTCTTCGGATTCTTCACGTATAAGTCCATCCCTAGTGGTGTGTGACCCTGTAGGCCCATTCTAAGTGGTAGTGACTTTAGGAACCTTTCCCGAACCACAAGTCATGGTTAGCTTCTAGCAAGACGCCATGACCACCCACTTAGAATTGAGTTAGAGGTGATCTAACCAAGGCATTAACAGCTCGAATTCTGATCCTTTGTCTCACGATATCATAAGTTGAACAAGGGCATGATTTGAGCCACCCTTCAAGTTCAACTGCTTTCTCGTCTTGGCAAATCG
>NW_010970491.1:119694-120463 GCF_000463585.1 Tarenaya hassleriana | reverse complement strand
TCCCTTATTGCATGTCTACTATCTCCATATGATTTGTGAACGTATCTGATCAACGCCGTTATGATCATCCGGTTAAAGACGACGTTTGACGTAGTCAAGACATGCCACTCCTCATATCAGATACTCTAGACATCTCAGGTATGAGGATTCTTAAACGAACCGCTGTATGAGATTCAAGTCATGACTCTGTCCATGTGACAATCTCATGCGGGTCATCCAGTCACTCGTTCACAACGAGTACCCATGATTGTGATCTACATCCAATGCGTTGATCACACCTCATGCTAGTCTTGATTCAACATTGTTCCCACAATGATGACTGACTAGGGAGTTTAGAATCATTCTCTAATGATTCAAGGATACCGAAATATAACAAACATGCCAATCATATAACGGGAATGTAATGCATTCATAAATCAATGAATCAATACAAAGTCAAAATGTCACATCACGGATCATCCTAGAGCATTACAACAAACAATCTTCCACTATGCTCTATGATCTATCCTACAAGCATCTAATCCCCATACCCTTAACATGACCATCATGTTTTGACGAAGGGAGAGGCTTCGTCAATGGTTCAGCAATATTATCATCCGTCGATACTCTGCTTATCTTCACGTCTCCCCTGTCGATGATTTCTCTGATCAACTGAAATCGCTTGAGTATGTGTTTGGATCTCTGGTGTGACCGGGGTTCCTTAGCTTGCGCAATCGCACCATTGTTGTCACAATACAACTCAATGGGATCTGCAATGCTAGGAACGACG
>NW_010970491.1:117996-118486 GCF_000463585.1 Tarenaya hassleriana | reverse complement strand
TTAATCATGAGGAAGAGGACAAAATTTCGGACTTGAGAAGTGTCTGAGGTCCAATCCGGAGCTAACCAGAATATGGTCCGCCGGACTGACCTTGGTCAGCTTCTCTGGTCCGCCGTTCTGTCATTTTTCGGAGAAATTCTGAGCTTGGTCCGGGGCTGACCAAATTTGGTCAGCCCCTGACCAACTCAGTCCGATTTCTCCTTCTCAGGCTGACCAGGCAGACGGACCGCAGTTCAAAACTGAGCTTGGTCCGTTCTTTTCAGCTCCGAGCTGACCAGAGGAAGCAGAGCGCAGACCAACTCAGTCCGATTCCTTGGTCAGTCCGCCAGTCTTCGTCTCGGACCTATGTTGTTCTCGCCTGGTCCGCCGGACCAACTCTTAGTCTGGGGCTGACCAGCGAGAACTTTGGTCCTCCTGACCAAACACGCGGTCTGGAATCTGATCTGTCTGCTGGTCCGGCTGACCAACTCTTGGTCCGGCTGACCGCGGA
>NW_010970491.1:88195-117440 GCF_000463585.1 Tarenaya hassleriana | reverse complement strand
TGAGACTTGAAGTTTATTTCGATCCGGGTCCTGTTCTAAATCACCTAGGACTGAAGTTACAGTCCCTCTACATGTATCCACACCGACGGGAAGGATTCCAAACGATTTGGAACGAATCTGCTAGGATTAATGAAGAAAAGGGTAACTCAAAAGACGAGATCCAATCCCGGGACAATAGAAATCGAAGAGAACATGTTCTCTAGGGTTCTAGGATGTTTCTCTGAGTTTTAGGTCGGCCTTAATTAAGTTTGGACGAAATCCCAAACTTAAATAAGATTAGAAAACCCTAAAATCGAATTATGGAAATTTTCCAGATCCCGGTCCGCCGGACCAGGAGCTTGGTCCGGCAGACCAGGCTTAGTCCGAGGCTCGCGGACCATCTAACCTTCGCGCCGTCTGACCTGGAGGTTTGGTCCGGCTGACCAACTTTTGGTCAGCTCCGGACCAAACCTCTTGGTTCCTTTCCGGTCCGTCGTTCCAGCGTCCTTGGTCCTCCTGATTCCAGCATCTGGTCCGGGGCTGACCATCTCTTGGTCGGTCGGACCAGACCTGGACAGATGACCTCGGACTGAGCTTCCGGACTGCCTGATCTGACCAACTTGGTCCGGAGCTGACCCTTTTCATGCTCCTTTTCATGCTCGTTTCGGTCAAATCTCGTTTCCATTCTTCGGATTCTTCACGTATAAGTCCATCCCTAGTGGTGTGTGACCCTGTAGGCCCATTCTAAGTGGTAGTGTCTTTAGGAACCTTTTCCGAACCACAAGTCATGGTTAGCTTCTAGCAAGACGCCATGACCACCCACTTAGAATTGAGTTAGAGGTGATCTAACCAAGGCATTAACAGTTCGAATTCTGATCCTTTGTCTCACGATATCATATGTTGAACAAGGGCATGGTTTGAGCCACCCTTCAAGTTCAACCGCTTTCTCATCTTGGTAAATCGACTAGTAAAATAGATGCAACTTCATCTATAGCGTGGCCACGCGTTTTCATAGTCCGACTTCCACGAGGGGGCCCAGCGATATCTCTCATGTTAAGGAGGTGACAAGTCCCATATTGCATGTCTACTATCTCCATATGATTCGTGAACGTATCTGATCAACGCCGTTATAATCATCCGGTTAAAGACGACGTTTGACGCAGTCAAGACATGCCACTCCTCATATAAGATACTCTAGACATCTCAGGTATGAGGATCCATAAACGAACCGTTGTATGAGATTCAAGTCATGACTCTATCCATGTGACAATCTCATGCGGGTCATCCAGTCACTCGTTCACAACGAGTACCCATGATTGTGATCTACATCCAATGCGTTGATCACACCTCATGCTAGTCTTGATTCAACATTGTTCTCACAATGATGACTGGCTAGGGAGTTTAGAATCATTCTCTAATGATTCAGGGATACCGAAATATAACAAACATGCCAATCATATAACGAGAATGTAATGCATTCATAAATCAATGAATCAATACAAAGTCAAAATGTCACATCACGGATCATCCTAGAGCATTACAACCAACACTTAATCAGCCACATGACTCGTTTTCACCTCACATGGGCATTCACGACCCATCTCACTCAGTTAAACAGGTAACTACGCTCTCAGACCATTATGTTCTTATACTTCATGATCCAGGTTGGCAAAAGATCGATAATATTTGCCTCTTAGACCGGTATGGTAGTTGAGAAGGTTCGGTCAAGCTAATGACCTTAAACAAGCGCTTTCGGGAGGCAACCCGAGTTTGTAGGTTAGTTTTTCTTTTCTTTCTTTTTCTTTTTGCATCGGATATTGGTTTGTATCTCTTATCACCAGGTTGAGTTCTAATGAGGAGCTACTGAGAAGGCGAGGAAGCTAGCTATGCGATTGACGTAGGCAGACTTAAGTGCGAGTGAACGAACATCGCGAGCTAAGTACTCTTTTCTGTTTTTGGTTTGCTTCTCTTTTGACTCATGTTATTGGTTGCTTCTACTAGCCGAGAATTGACACCGAGGACGGTGTCCAGTTCAAGTCTGGGGGAGGATTCGTCTAACGCCAAACCATATCCATATAGAGTAGCGTTGCATGCATTTTTCCCTTTATTTTCACATTTTAGTTGCATGGGCATATAGGATGCATTAGGATCATATAGTTTGTTGTTAGGATTGTGCATTCACATATAGTGTTTAGAACATATAAGATCACGTGCAATAAAACCGTTTTGAGCATTGATGTGATGATCTATGACATGAGAGAGTAGAAACATCCTGAAAACATTGTGATCCGTTGAACGTGATTATGTTTTGTTGAATTGATTGCTTGACCTTTAGGATTGTCTAGAATGGTTTGTGGGGTAGAAATCGTTGGTTGGAACCCATGGGACCGATGTTGTCTAGCCAAGTAGAAAAGTTTCTATAAGAATCTTTCCCATTGTTTTGCTGAAATCGGTAAAATCTTTTATCAAATGCATTCTTATTTCTTCATGTGCAGAAAAAGATAGTGAGCATCTCGACACTCCGCTGTCATTATCTCGTCAACGAAAATCGTTCGAGGATATGAGTGCATCGATTTGATGGTTCGGGTCTAAGTTGTGGGTCGGGTTATCCAATAAACAAAATCGAAAAAAAAATTGATTAGAAACCCTTCAACTTCAACGTCCTAGGAACCCGAGATGCTAGCAAAAGAAAAAAAAGAGAGAAAGTCTAGCTAGATGAAAAAAAAAAGAGAAAGAGAAAAAGAATGAATGTCGAAAGCGTAGACTAGATACGATTAGGTAGAATGGTATAATAGGTTCGAGAAACATGCTTGGTAGATGATTGAGGTTCTTGGATTGGTTCTAGGTAGCGGTATAGATCCCATGGCTAGGAAAGATTATTCTTTAGAAAGGGAGATCATACTAGACAGACTTGATTATTGTTCACGGGGATCTAGGTCGGATAGAGGTTTCGCTCTCGATTATCATTTTGAGTTATGTCATTGTCTCGCCCTCCTTTCAGACCGGTTTTTCACGGAGTATTTGCTCGAGGACGAGCAAAGGTTTAAGTCTGGGGGAGTTTGATAACACATATTTCGGGTGATGTTTTGATATAGGATGTCTAGCGTATTTCACTCGATTCTATATATTTGTAGACATTCTAGGGCACATTTGGCTTCGATATTGGTTGGTTGTGTTCTTTGGTGTTTAAACAGGAATCTACACATAAAAAGAGCAAAAGGAGTGGAAAACATGGAATACGGAACAACATCACGGACGAACTGGGAACATTTGGGGTGTCTCCAGGGAAAACGTGAAGCTCAGAAAATGTCAGATCTTGCAAATCCAATAACTTTCACTCTACAAGTCCAAATCATGCATTCTCTACATCATTGGAAAGCTCTCTTTGATATCTACGCATAGACGCCAAGATCATAAATCCGATGTCGGAGCAGGAAGTTATGAGCAAATTTGTGAAGTCCGCCAAAACTGTTAAGTGACAAGATCGCCCAAGCCACCTCTCACTCGTGCTAAGGCTAGAGCACTTCGACAAACATTATTCAACGTCGACCATCGAACCTTGAGCGGGATAAGAGATGAGGACACAATGTACACTTATCAAATAAGCATTCACGGGCTTTGGAACATTGTCATTGTTTGTACCGACCAAGATCCATCCGAGATGATTCGAAAGGAGCCATGATCAGCCCTTGCATCAACCAAATTGAGCCAGCCTATTGAGTCTATTCGATCTACGTCACGGAGCAGCTCAAAGTCAACACATATTCGTCACTTACACGGCCCACAAAGGAGTTAAGCCCAAGCTTAGAACATGTTATTTTTCTAACAGCTATATGCCACAATTAATGATCCTTCGTGCATGTGTTTTGGTCATTTAATTCAACTAGCTGTTAAGAACACTTTGGTTTTTCTATAAGTTCAAACTTTCAGATTGTAAGAGACACCTTTTTGATCATTTTGAATGAAAGAAATTTCTTTTGAGAATCAACATTCTCTCTAATTGTTCGGTGTGTCCGACGAACTACGTTCGATGTGTCCGACGTTCTAGGCTCGGTGTGTCCGACCATCCACCCTCGGTGTGTCCGAGAGAACCATCCTTCCTTGGTTCGTCCGAGCTTCCTCCCCTTCGATTACCACCTCCATTCCTTTGAAACGTTTCCGAATTCGAGAGCCACTTTTCGTGCGACGGTGATTGGAATCGTTTTACCGTAAATCCATTTCGATTGCCCTTGTTCCTCCGCAAATTCGAGAGCCACGCCCGTGAGCCGGTGATTGCGGTTGAACTCCCCTTGTCCATCCTCCTCGTGCGTACATCAGGGAGATCATACTAGACAGCCTTGATTATTGTTTACGGGGATCTAGGTCGGATAGAGGTTTCGCTCCCGATTATCATTTTGAGTTATGTCATTGTCTCGCCCTCCTTTCAGACCGGTTTTTCACGGAGTATTTGCTCGAGGATGAGCAAAGGTTTAAGTCTAGGGGAGTTTGATAACACATATTTCGGGTGATGTTTTGATATAGGATGTCTAGCGTATTTCACTCGATTCTATATATTTGTAGACATTCTAGGGCACATTTGGTTTCGATATTGGTTGGTTGTGTTCTTTGGTGTTTAAACAGGAATCTACACATAAAGAGAGCAAAAGGAGTGGAAAACATGGAATACGGAACATCACGGACGAACTGGGAACATTTGGGGTGTCTCCAGGAAAAACGTGAAGCTCAGAAAACGTTAGATCTTGCAAATCCAATAACTTTCACTCTACACGTCCAAATCATGCATTCTCTACATCATTGGAAAGCTCTCTTCGATATCTATGCATAGACACCAAGATCACCTAAATCCGATGTCGGAGCAGGAAGTTATGAGCAAATTTGTGAAGCCCGCCAAAACTGTTAAGTGACACGATCGTGTCACTTTCAGTCACATGATCGGGTCACTTACCAGATTTTGGAAATCTTCCGAATTTTAGCCCATAAAAAGAAGGATTAAGTAGAGTTAGCCGCCAAGGTCGAAAACATTCAGACTTTTCACAGAAAACACACCCTAGAGCACACAAGAAGAGGGAGATTATCAAGAGACAAGAGATCGGAGTAGAAGACGGAAATTACGAAGCCGGGAAATCGACTAAGCATTCTTCCCTTCTTCTATTTTACGATGTTTTGTGTTATTGATATGAACCCTGACGTCTCGATGTTTAGCGAGTAGTTCTTTTGCTGTAGGTTGGGGATTTGCTATGTAGGGATCTTTGGTATTTAATTCCAGAATTTTGGATTTATTTATTCCATCCAGTTTATTGAATTGTTCTTAATGCTTTTGATCTCGTTGGCCACTTGGTTGAATGAACTTAGGGTTTTAATTCACATAGACATATGGGATTATAACCTGGAACTAATTCAATAAATAGAACAGGTATCGCATTGGAAGATGGGTATTTGCCTAGGAATTATGATAGCGTTCGTTCATGCATCCAGTGTTTTAGACTATTGAATCGGAAGATTAGTACGATTAAACCTGGATAGTGAGATTAGACTTGGAAGAGTTAATCTCTACTTTAGAGCTTGAATTCTCTGGATTGGATAGATAAACCACTAAGTTTGTATTTTTTGAAAGATCCTTGCATGTAAAGCAATCCCGAAGCCTGCAGTGTTCATCATTCATAGTCTTTAGAACCGTTTTATCGTTTGCTTTGCTACGCTTCCCACTCTCGTATTATCTCCTCTGGATCTAGATTTGGATTGGGATTTGATTCCGTTGTTTATTTGTCCCTGTGTTCGACCCTAGCTACTACAATCGATCCGTACACTTGCGGAATTTGTTGAATCTAAGATATTATTACTTGACCAAATTTATACACCTAGATTTGCGACATCAAGTTTTTGGCGCTGTTGCCGGGGACTATTTAGGCAACAGGATTAGATTCTATCTAGTCTGGATCTTCTTCCTTTCTTTTTCTTTTTCTTAAGTGATTTCTCACGTTTTCTTTGTCTGTTTGTTGCCTTTCGTTTGTGCGTAGGGTTTCCTAGTGCATGACCAGAAGTGTTGGGACATAAGACCTAGTACCTTTTGATCCTGAACTTGAAAGAACCATTACACGCATCCGTCGACAGCAGAGACAGATGGAGAACGATCAAGATCTCGCTTTTCCCGGTGATGCTGCAGGCAATGCAGACTCAACTTTTGCTCAATATAACATGCCAAAGCACACCGAGCTTATGGCCGGTATACGACTGCCGACCATCGACATGACTCGTTTTGAGCTCAACCCGGCTACCATCCAGATGCTCAGCAATAATTCTTTTCGGGGTAGGCCAAACGAAGATCCGAACGCACATCTCACGCATTTCAAGATGATGTGCCGCTCGATCAAAAGAGAGGCCAGAGTGACGGACGATGACCTCCGTCTACTTGCTTTTCCTTGGACTCTCATGGATGCTGCATTGGAATGGCTATATGATTTAGCACCTGATTCCATCCACACCTAGGACCAGCTGGAAGTTCAGTTCATGTCCAAATTCTTTCCAGCCCACCGCACTCAAGCAGCTCTCTCAGGCATACACTCATTTAAGCAGGATCAAAGAGAGAGTCTCTACGACGCTTGGAGAAGGTACAAAGGATATCAGAAGTCGTGTCCTCATCATGCGCTCGACAAGAACTACCTGGTCAATACCTTCTTTCGAGGACTACGAAACGATACTAAGACTCCGATTCAAGCTTCTTGCGGTGGAAGCATCCAGAACAAGTCATTCGTGGAGCTTGAACAACACATTGAGCTGATGGCTCAAGAAGAGGATGCTCCGAATGAATATTCTCGGGATCTACCAAGGAAAGACGGCGATTCTAGCCTTCAGTTGGTCTTGATCAATTGGCAGCATTGAATGCTAAGTTTGCAAGCGCCAATTTGATTTCTACTAAGGATGTTCCGACACTTTCACAAGAGGATCTTGGCATGTATGCAGTCGAAGAGCGAGTCGAAGGTGTGAACTACGTGGCCAATAACTCCTACTCGAACACGTACAATCCAGGGTGGAAGAATCATCCCAATCTCTCCTCAAGTCAAACAATGTGGAGAATCCCGTGCCGAACAACTTCAGAGCATCCGACAACTCGAACCAGAGGATTCCTCCTAGTTTTGCTTTTCAATCCAGGGTTCCTAATCAGACATCCAACTACAGAGCTCCGGGGCAATCCTATATTAATTCCACACCTCCAGGTAATCCTGAATCCAACCCTGATATGCACACTTTGCTTATACAGTTTATACAGAATCTGGAAAAGACAAATCAGGAATTTCGAGCTCAGTTCGCAAGCATCGATGCTCACTTCAAGATCATAGACAACCATATCGCTCAGCTAGCATCAGCCTCTCAAAGACCATCCGGATCTCTTCCAGGTAAGCCTGAGACTAACCCCCGTGAACATGTCAATGCGATTACTTTGAGAAGTGGTAAGCAGGTAGACGTTGAAGACTGACCGATGGTTGAGCGAGGAAAAAGCTCGAAGACTGCAGTTGTAGACATCCCCGATGATGAACCTGAACCGGCTTACGAGCCTCCTCCTCCTAGGCCACCACCAGTACCATTTCCATCTCGCTTGAGGAAGCATAACGAAGACAGTCAATTCGCAAAGAGGGTCGTTGAGAAAGAAACCGTAGCGCTTACTGCCGAATGCAGCGCTTTGATCCAACACGAGCTTCCGTTTAAGCGGTCCGATCCAGGTAGTTTCTCAATCCCTTGTAAATTGGGTAATGTTTCCATCGATCGTGCACTCTGTGATCTAGGAGCCGGAGTCAGTCTTCTTCCATTATCGATCTTCAAGAAGCTGAATGTGGGTGAGCTAAAACCCACTAGAATGACTCTTCAACTTGCCGATCGTTCCATTAAATACCCTGCTGGGATACTTGAGGATGTGCCACTGAAAGTTGGGAACTTCTATATCCCGGTTGACTTCGTGGTTCTCGACATGGTCGAAAACATTCATACTTTTCACAGAAAACACACCCTAGAGCACACAAAAAGAGGAAGATTATCAAGAGGCAAGAGATCGGAGCAGAAGACGAAGATTACGAAGCCGGAAAATCGACTAAGCATTCTTCCTTTCTTCTATTTTGCGATGTTTTGTATTATTGATATGAACCCTGCATTCTCGATGTTTAGCGAGTAGTCCCATAGTTGTAGGTTAGGGATTTGCTATGTAGAGATCTTTGGTTTTTATTTCCAGACTTTGTGGATCTATTTATTCCATTCAGTTTATTTAATTGTTCTTAATGCTTTTGATCTCCTTGGCCACTTGGTTGAATGAATTTAGGATTTTAATTCACATAGACATATGGGATTCTAACCTAGAACTAATTCAATAAATAGAACAGGTATCACATCGGGAGATGGGTATTTGCCTAGAAATTATGATAGCGTTCGTTCATTCATCCAGAGTTTTAGACTATTGAATCGAAAGTTTAGTAGGATTAAACCTGGATAGTGGGATTAGAATTGGGAGAATTAATCTCTACCTTAGATCTTGAATTCCCTGAATTGGATAGATAAACCACATAGTTTGCATCTTTTGAAAGATCCTTGCATGTAAAGCAATCCCGAAGCCTGCAATGTTCTTCATTCATAGTCTTTAGAACCGTTTTATCGTTTGCTTTGTTACCTTCTCACACTCACATTATTTTCTCTGGATTTAGACTTAGATTTAGATTTGATTTAGTTATCTACTTATCCCTGTGTTCGACCCTAGCGACTACAATCGATCCGTACACTTGCGGTATTTGTTGAATCTAGGATATTATTACTTGATCGAATTTATACACCTAGATTTACGAGATCAAGCTTCAAATATTACAGCTTTTATTTTGTGATTTAGTTACGTAATCTTTGGTATTGTCTCCTTCTATATATTTGAATGTGTAATCTCATGAATAATACACAGTAGTATGGGACGAAACCCTCATTACACAATAATACTCTTAGCCCATCTTTAGAAAATACTCTTGGTTCTTATTCTTCTTCTTTTTATTTTGGTTCAATTCTCTTTTTCTTCATGCTCAAACACCCATACATACAAAATTCCTTCAAATGTTGTGCGAGTTGAAAGTTTTATTGAAACAAACACAAGAAAAGCAAGTGCTCTCTTAAAGTTTATGCAAAAACCGAAACAAGAGAGGTTATGGATGTCGGGGTTGGAATATCTACGAGACCCACAGTTTTGGGAAGACCTTCTACAAGAAGGTGTATGGCTCAATGATCAAGTTAGTGTTTTCACATATAGTTTGACGAGTTTGACGACTGTTTGACCCATTTGACTATTTGTTCTCACATCATATCGATGAAGCCATGTATGACATCCGGAAACGTGTACCCCAAATTGAACCAAACAGTAGGAGGTACCTTCTGTGTGATGTGCAGTGTTGTGAATGCTTCAAATGGTGGAAATTAGGACTGAAAGATCTCGGCCTTCTTGGACAATACATGAGTGGTGAATTACCAATTGACAGTGGTAAAAGAAAATTGGACCAATTCAAAGGTTTTATCAGTGTGTTGAACATTCCGTCATTGGTAGATCCTAATGTAAGTGTTCATTGGGTCACTATTAAAAGTGGACTACAGGAACATGGTGATTCAAGTGTATGACTGCAACCCGAGAATGAAGGAGGCGACACTTAAAGTGATTCATCACTTATGCAGAAGTATCCCAGAGGCCTTCATGATTAGCGGGACTGGTCGAATTGACATTTCGACCTTGTTTTCCATCGAGCTAATCTCTAATCTACCTCAAACATAACAGGAAATGAATGCGGTATATACAGCATCAAATATGCAGAGGCACTCTACGGGAATGATCTCACCTTATTGGATAAGGTGAGCGACGCGGTGGTGTACTCTATTCGCGAAAAAATTGCATCTGATATATTCGCGAATGGTAAGGAAGTGTCGGTGTCTACCGAGTAAGGCTGACATTCTTCTTCGTACTATTTCATTTGTTAAGAACCTCTTTAATTTATTAGTATTTTATTTCTTAAGAACCTCTTTCGTATTAAGATCTAATCAGGTTTAAAACTTTAGCAGAACATCTAGTTCTATTCATTACGTCAAACTCGGTTGACTCGTCAAACACGTCAAACTCGTCAAACTCTCTGATTTGGTGAATTTATCAATTCCGAACTACGAAAATGTTTAGAAACACTCCGTATAACAAATTTGATAAGTAAAAAATGATCGGAGCTGTCTAAATTTAACACCTTATTTTGTTTAACAATGCATGTTTGATAACTCCTATTTTTCTCTATATTTTTATGAGAGTTTGTCTAGTTTTTATAGGATAATCACATGCATTTATAGGCATTCTAGGTGTGTTAGGACACAAAACCCGGTTGTGCTTTAGTTTTGCAGTGACTTTCACCCGTTCTACTATTTCTTTTGCTTTGGGAGTTTCAAGTTTACCAGCATACTCTTCCTTTAAGTAATCTCTAACCAACTTCGCTGAACCTTGCACAACTTTTTTGGATTTGGATATAGGTCTGCAACTATGAACGGGATTATATGATCTTACACTGAAACGTTCGGAATTCTGAATCGCTGCGATGCGTAATTTCCAAGCACAACTCGATCTATAAAACTTGCATCTTAATTCCCACAACTTCTTGTCAGACTTCACTATAGCAAAACCGAAACAAGCGTTAACTGCGCCTTTCCGTACATATTCCTGAGTTGCTGCCTTATTATCAGACTCATAACCAATACTTATATTCAATCCATCACTAAAATTGAATACTGAAAGAGAAAACGATGTGTCCTCCACAGCTACAATGGCCATATTATTCTCACCATCACCATCTCCATCATCAAAGCCAACTTTGTTGGTTTCACATGTCATATCAGCTGCAGGTCCCTCTTTTAAAACAATTGCATGTTCTACATTCATTTCATCTTCTCCTCGAACAATAGTATGTTCATCATCCGGATCATCTATAAATTGTATCGTATTACTCGCACCTTTACTCTTCAAATCGGGACTCTGAATCATATTCTTATTATAACCTGCATAAATCACAGCCCCATATGGTCCAACAGCACTACCGGAATCCGGAATATATTGCATAACAACTTCTTGTCCACATTCACTTCTCAAATTTACTTTTTCAATCTCCAAGTGAAACATGTTTCTTCCTCCGTTTATTTTGTCCATGAGATAAATAAACACTTGCTTGTCATTCGATATGTAAATCGGCTCACTATTTCCTTTTATTGTCGGTAGATAACTTAGCTGAATATTTGCTTTTTCTTTGTCCACATTCATATCAGAATATAACTCCTCAACCAGATGTCTGCATGTCAAATCTGTCGGAGGAAAAGGGAATATCACACCCTTGGCATCTTTAACTTTTCCTTCCCATTCATATTCTCCACTTGCGTTTATTATCCACTTGTCACCAAATTGTAATAAACAATTGTCATTCTTTCATCACTTGTAGCCATTATGCATGTACAAAATAAATACAAAATGGTGAAATTGGTTTGACGAGTTTGACGAGTCTGGCCATTTCTACGAGTTTGACCAGTTGGACAAAATGGTCACTTTCACCAATGTGACGAGTTAATTTGACCAGTTTAACTGATATATATGTTACATTTGACTCATCTATATTATATAAACACGAAAATAAAAAAACCCTAAATACCCAAAATATATACCGGCTTTAAAAAAAATTTACCTATTAACGAGATCTACGTTTATTGGATGAGTTTCTTGGAGATTTCACTTGTTTTTCGCAGCAAATTTGCCAGAAAATCGCGCAGGAGAAGAGAAATTCGAAGAGAGAGAAGAAGAAAAACTCGAAGAGAGAGAACGCGATATAAGGCAGGAGACAACAATAGAGAGGAGAGAGAAAATGGGGTAAAAGCAGATCTATATTTTATTTATTTTAATATATTATAATATTATATAAATAAAGGAAGGGTATTATATAGATTCTATATTTATAAGGGTATATGTGATGTTGTCGTTTTTTTTTCTGAGCGAGGGTATGGACTGTAAGTGAAATCGATATTTAAGGGTATTTTTGCAATTGCCCCCTACGAAAGCGCAAAGACTTTTCTGGGAAAAAGCTAAAGATGATGAGAGAATCATCGAGAAAGCACTTCGCGGGTTCGGACAGGACGGAAGTGTCTCGAACCTCGTAAAGGCCCTCGACCAATTACGGATCAACTCTGATGACTCATCATGTTTCATGGAAGACTTCGCCCGGAAGAGCATCGATTGTCGGAAGCACATCTCTAACTTGGAGAGGCTGATCAATTCCTCGCCATCATCGATCTGATCAAGGCTTCCAGCCTGTTGTTCTTCCACAGGAAGGTGATTCCCGCTCTTCACCGACGTCGCGATATGCTGGATTTGGTGGAGGGAGATGCCTACTCTTTCGTGTTCTATTCCGGGATGATATTCGCTCTCATACCTTTGATCCGAGTGACGAAGAATTGGATCAACGCGAGGATTGAGTTCGGACAGGTGGAGAAGCTTGAGGGAGATCTCGAGATCCTAAAGACGAAGATCCAAACTTTAGAGAAATTGACCAAAGATTTGGGAGACATTGCAGAGAATGGCCGCGTTCGTGTGCACCACAAGATCCTCGAGTTTATCCACACATGTGTCGTTTGATCTCGTTGGAGTTGTTGTTAGACCTTGTTTTTGTCACAAATATCATATCACTTGCTCCACTGTTTCTGGAAGGCAAGAACCTGAATTTCAAAGGACGAAGTGTTTCAAAGATCCATATATAGAGTCTAGACTCTTTCATATTATATATATACATCCAAAAACATAGAGTTACATCTCCACAACTTCGGACGAAAGCAGCAGACAAAACTAAAGAGAAAGCTTACTTGAGGCACAGATTCTGTGTCCTTAGTTTCTGATTTTGTCCAGAAGCAAAGAGTTCCATATTCTTATCCTTCATCTCTTTTGTCGTCAGATTCTGCCTTGCCTTGGCTCCTCTCCTATATGAATGAGCCTTCTCCTTCCATCTCTTTCGCCTTTACAACGAGGAGACCATCTCTGGCATAAGCTCTAATCAACGCGTTCGCAACTCGGATATATCATAAATTGTGGACAGTTGGATTGCCATTCTTTCGCGTGAGTTTTTTTTTTCGATAATATGTGATTTGACCAGAGTGGGGTTCGAACCTGGGGTGGAGTACTCTTTGTGCATATCCACTTACCAGTTGAACCAGCCACTCCTGACTTCTTCGCGTGAGTTATCATTTTCATGAACAACTTCCCGCCAAAATCATTCCGGTCAATCGTCTAGATATCATCGTCCGTCGTCGACGTCAATCTGATGGTGCACGGTAAATCGGACTCTCCGAGAGCAAAGAGTCGGTTCCCGAATAACGTGAGGCTCGTGTTCACGAGACCAAGACTGGCTGGAGTGTACTGTCCGATCAAAACCTTACCGCCGACAGAGCGAATAAAATGCTTAGCTAATTCCATGCGTCTAACTAAAAAACAATTCCTTCTGTCATGTATCCACGATTAATGCAGCCTTAGATGTTTCAGTAGCTCGATCGCCATGGATTCGAATCGCGTAGAGCATGTTGTCGTCGTCAAAGAGAGATGGTACGAATGTAAGCACCGTCTAGACACGATGGGAGAGACCCGTACAAAACCTCGCACTCTGTCCGAAGAAGCTCGTCGACAGCGTTGAAGATGGCTGTCACCACCGTCATCTTCGTTTGTCTCGTACTCGGCCTTCGTCCTCGTAGTTTCAACGGGCAGAAAACGGTTTTCGACGAGGGAGTAGATGATTAGGAGAAATTAGAGAATACGGGAGAAGAATAAACAGACGTCATTGGGATATTTCTATTTTTAATAAGGGTGATAACGTCTTTTATTTGTTTTTTTAAGGATAAAATGGACTTTTGATTAATGAGTTATATATTTTTGGTGTAGCCTTGCGACAAGCTGGATTATTTGGGGTTTTCCCGTTTTAATATTAGACGGCACTTGCGATAGCATCACATAAAACTCTGCGTTTCAACTCCACGCACTTGCCCCAATGCTTTCCTAGAGGCTTTTCTCTGGTGATGGCGGCGACGACGGCGATGAGCGGCGAGTCCAAGAAGCTTCCTCGGCCTGGTCGGGGCGGTTTTCAGGGCCATGGCTTGACGGAGGAAGAAGCACGAGTTTGCGCCATATCGGAGATCGTCTGCTCCATGGTCGAGCTCTCTCACCGCAACGAGAATGTGGACCTCAATGCCCTGAAATCTGCCGCTTGTCGTAAGTACGGCCTCGCTCGGGCTCCGAAGCTCGTCGAGATGATCGCGGCATTGCCAGACTCCGACAGGGAGGCACTGCTCCCGAAGATCCGAGCGAAGCCGGTCCGAACGGCTTCGGGAATAGCCGTCGTGGCGGTCATGTCGAAGCCTCATAGGTGTCCGCACATTGCAACCACGGGGAACATCTGTGTGTATTGTCCCGGTGGTCCGGATTCGGATTTTGAGTATAGCACGCAGTCTTACACGGGTTATGAGCCGACGAGCATGCGAGCTATCCGAGCCAGGTGACCATTTTTTCTGTGTTTTCTTAAGTTTTTTTAATTATAAGCGTTGCATATTTTACCAAATTCAAGATTGAGGAAGATGGAATTCGAGTTGAATTAATGCTCCGTAGTTTTGGAACCCGTGTTTTGCGAGGGTTAGTCTTGAAGCAGCTTATACTTGCTTACCTTGAATTTTGTGATTTTTTAAGTTGCTTTAGCAGGTTTAGAACTGAAACCTATTATCTAGCAATTTTACAGTAACAATGTATAGAAAACTGAAGTTAATCTATTCACACGTATTAAGTATTGGTTGGATGCGTATTTTATGGGTTGAGCCAAATCTTGGTGGATAATTCCTAGGACTGTGATCGTTGGGCTTCATACGAGTTTGGATGGAAAATCTTTCTTAGAGAAAGAGTTACTCCCGATCCCTTGCTCGATATTCTAATGCATGTAGGCTTAATTTTGGGCTTGCGTAGTGTTTTTAATCCTGATATTCTATTGTACAATAATTTTGACATCATTTGGCAGCTGCTGAAGATCTTTAAGAAGAATGCTAAAGTTAAAATAGCACAAATCTTTGCTTGGGTTGGCAGGGGGATATGAATGATATCGGTTCTATAAAGGAAACTTTAAGACTACCAAATAAGAATGATAGTTTATGTAGTTTTTTCGGTTGAAGATGATGATGATGATGATGATGATGATGATGATGATGCAGGTTTCATATACAGTGGGTGTTTAAAATTATGTTTCTTATCATAGGTACAATCCGTATGTCCAGGCAAGAAGCAGGATAGATCAGCTGAAGCGGTTGGGTCATAGTGTGGATAAGGTTTGAGTTTAATTTCTTCTACAGCCAACTTAAAATAAATTCTTTTTGATTTCAGATATTTTCTGTGACCTATCTTCAGTACTCATAAAGTTGAGTTTAATCTCTTCTGCAGCCCAACTTATTAAAAATTTTCTTCTTAGTTTCAGCTGTTTTCAGTGTACCTATCTGTAGTACTGATCACTGCTAGTGATTTATATGTTTTCCAGGTCGAGTTCATCTTGATGGGAGGTACTTTCATGTCACTGCCTGCAGACTACAGAGATTACTTCATAAGGAATCTTCATGATGCTTTGTCAGGACATACTTCTGCGAATGTTGAAGAAGCAGTTGCTTATTCAGAACATAGCGCGGTTAAGTGCATTGGCATGACAATCGAAACGTTAGTTACTTGATTTAAGTATCATTTTTTTGTAGGATGCATCTATCCCCCACTGCATCTGCGGCCCATCTAAGTCAATCACATTCTTATTTTCTTCTTTGATCCATTTTGTTTTAAGTTGTTCTTGCTTCTACATCTTACTTGTCTATGTCATTTGATAAAATGTGGCAAGGGGAGGGAGAACAGTTCTTTCAAGCTCATTCTATTGTGTAGCTAATCGTCGAAGTAGAAGCTTGATTTTAGCTTCAATTTCCAACCTCTTTAAGATCAAGATATCAAATTTGAATAGACATTTTCTCGTCTGTCCTTATAAATTGATTAGGAGGCCAGATTACTGTCTTGGACCTCATCTACGACAAATGCTGTCTTATGGTTGCACACGGCTCGAGATCGGTGTCCAGAGCACATATGAAGATGTTGCTCGCGACACAAATAGGGGACACACAGTTGCTGCAGTAGCTGACTGCTTTTGCCTCGCTAAAGATGCTGGTTTCAAGGTACACCTACAGTTTCCTTTCGTAATAACATCCCTTGGCCGCTTTTACTTTCAATTTCAGTAATGTTTTCCCTTCATTTATTTTTTCGAAAGCAATAGCCCTTGATTGTCCTTCATTTTCTTGTATAGCTAATCATCAAAATAGTCTCATTTCTGTCATCTTATTCTGTCTTTTGCGGTAGGTGGTTGCACACATGATGCCAGATCTTCCTAATGTCGGGGTTGAGAGAGACATGGAAAGTTTCAAGGAGTTTTTTGAGAGCCCATCCTTTAGAGCCGATGGGTTAAAAATATATCCCACCCTTGTGATACGTGGAACTGGGCTTTATGAACTCTGGAAAACTGGCAGGTATGATATCACATTTTTCTTACATGAGCGCATGTATGTTAGAGCGGAATTCTTATTATGTTGTGTGATCGCTCTGCAGGTATAGAAATTATCCACCAGAGCAACTGGTGGATATAGTAGCGAGGATTCTTTCCATGGTACCTCCGTGGACACGTGTTTATAGAGTTCAGCGTGATATTCCTATGCCTTTGGTTACTTCAGGGGTTGAAAAAGGAAATCTTCGTGAGTTGGCTTTGGCTAGAATGGATGACTTGGGTCTGAAATGCCGTGATGTTCGTACGCGTGAAGCTGGAATTCAGGTGAGAGACGACTAACAGCTCTGCCTATCCTCTTTTTCCTTTTTGTTCGGAAACTGATTTTTTTTTCCTTGAAGCTTTATCTGCTTATTTTTTCCGGTTACAGGACATTCACCACAAAATCAAGCCAGAAGAAGTAGAGCTTGTACGTCGTGATTACACTGCCAACGAAGGTTGGGAGACGTTCCTTTCGTATGAAGACACACACCAGGTATAACCCTTCATATCTTTCATCCTCACCTTCCAGAATGGGTTACACTTTCAATATAAAAACCAAATGGTTATAATTCCTCTAAAACCGTAAAAAAAACGTAACACCCGAACCGAATATAATAATAACGAAAAAAACCAAAAATTTCTTTGGAAAATTAGTAGTTTTACCAATAAAAACCGAACATAACAGAAGGGAACCCGAAAAGGCCACCTGTACTGAGCCAATCACATTGTGTTTGTCTGACGCAGGACATTCTTGTCGGGTTATTACGTTTGAGGAAGTGTGGGAGGAACGTTACTTGTCCAGAACTCATGGGGAAATGCTCCATTGTCCGTGAACTTCACGTGTACGGAACAGCTGTTCCTGTTCATGGTAGAGAGGCGGATAAGTTGCAACACCAGGTGACTGAGAACAACTTCAAGCTTGCATTTTTACCGACAGAAGAAGAAGAAGAAGAAACAAAAGTCATTTGCTTCGATAATGTTTTCTCATGAATTTTTTTTATGATGGTTTTGCATCGATCTGGCAGGGATACGGAACGCTTCTGATGGAAGAAGCGGAGAGGATAGCGAGGAGGGAACACAGCTCGAACAAAGTCGCAGTGATTTCGGGGGTTGGAACCCGCCATTACTACAGAAAGTTAGGTTATGAACTTGAAGGGCCTTACATGGTGAAGCTTCTTGTCTGAAAGTGAAACCCTACTCTGTGTCTCTCTCTCTGCCTCAGAAAACTATTTTGTAAGATGTGTTAAATTAGTGTGGAGGAAAAGATACGACGATGACATGACTTTGGCCTTCCTCAGTTTTTTTTCAGCAACATGAAATTTATTTTTTTAAACGTTGAGTATATAGCAACGACGTGCTTAAGTATTGTCAGACGCATATGATTCAATTATTTCCGGAAATAGGGATGGCAATGCCGTGTTTGGCTGGACTTTGGGTTGATGGATTGGGATTTTTATTATAAAGAAAATGTCAAAACTTTAAGTAAGATTTGCAGTTTAAGGCCGGTAGTATGATGGTAAGTGGATTTAGGACAACAATCCAGCCATACTTCACCTTCTCAATTCCAGCATCATGCCCACCTTTTCTAGGTCTATTACAAAAGAAACAGAAGAATTAAAAAAAAAAAAAAAAAAAAAAAAAAACCCTAGGTTTGCAGTCTGTCTTTGTCTAAAACACACAACACGCTGCTGTGAAAAGCCTAGAGGCAGTTTTAGCTTAAACGAACTTATGTGCAGCGTAGCATTTTAACTTACAGTTTCGCAAGGATTTAGAAGTCAGGCTTTTACCGTTAGACCTAAAAATCCGGCGGAGCCGATGGTACATCGGGTGCATGTACTGAACTCAAGCTTGGCTTCAGGATTCTGCAGCCAAAGGGCTAGTTCGTAGAAGCCACCGGCTTGTCTATGTCAGAATCAGTTACGGACAAAGTAGGGTGATTGAATTTACAAGCTGGCCCAAACTTGCATATGCCATATCGGCTGTAGTGTGAGCAGATGTTTTGATCCTGCATTTCGAAAACACATAAGAAAATCAAACCCACCTGCATGAATATATTAACCTCAGCCGTGTTCAATTCTTGAAAACCTTTGCTATTTCTAGCAGTAAGATTCCTCTGCAACTACCCCTTCCAAATCCAACTCAAATCTACTCATGCTGCTGGCAACCGGAGTAAAAGGAAATTACCAGGTACATGCAACTACATCGGCAATTTAACAGTTTCGATTTATATCAGCCATTCTAATTTAACAAAGAATCTCACTCATCCTGTTGTTCCATAAGGAACCATGAAGTTAGGCCCATTCGCGGGGGTCTCAAGACTGGCTCAGCACCATGTACTCTCAGAAAAGACACATAGGGCAATAGATATCATCAAGATAAAAGTACAGATATGGAATCAGAAATGGCAAACCAAAAGAAATTATACTGACTTACTGGTCTTAAAGGCAGGCCCTTGTCACTGAGAACACAAGGAGGTGGTTTTGGTGGCCGAATTTTTGGATGATGATACTTGCAATTAGACTTGAACTTGCATTCCCCCGTTTTCAAGAAGAAGCTGCATGCAGGTTCACCAGGTCGCTCCGGGAACTCATCATCCGATGGCATCTCCTGATTGTTTCCATAGATGCTGGTTCCAGTTGCTGTATTATTTGCAAATGCAGCTGAGGGACGCATACTTCTTTCTTGTGGATATGCCGGAGTCTTATAGCAGAAGACAGCAAAATCAGAGATAGGTAGAAAGAAATTCAGTGGTGTGACGATAACAAGCAAATGATATCTTGTAATTAAAAAAAACGGCAGTATGATCAACGTCGCACGTAGATAATATACCCATCGTTTACCTGGTATCCATTCCATTCTGAAAATTGAGAAGGAACCCCTCGAGTTGATGACATAACTGGCACATAAGGAGCGGTTTCGTTCGATGGCCTTGGAATAGACCATGATGCCACATTTGCCTGTGAAGGAGTCGATCCACCAGGGACACCATTGACATATACCGGGGCAGGATCAGCCCCACCGACAGCTTTAGGATCAGGATGATCAAACTTACAGCTAGCTCCAAATTTGCAGGAACCATTTCTCATGCTTTCTCGCCCTGTAAATGAATAAGGTTAAAGATTGTAAAACAACCAGTGGTTCAAAATTTACCAGGATCTAGATTAAGTCGCCAAGACCACGTCAAAAATCTTACAGGTCTGATAGGCAAGCCCAGGAAGTTAAGGTCAAAGGCTGGAGCCACATGAAGTTTTGCCTTGTTGTGCAAATACCTACAATCTTTTCCATACTTGCACCCACCTGTCCGGAGGTAATACTTCAAGAAGAATGTAGTCTATCAAAATGGTGACTATAACCATATTCCACTCGGACATATTAAGAAGGCGGTTCGATTTCAATAAACGATTTCCAAGTTAAAGAGATGACAACCGATCGAAAAACAAAATGTTATCCAACTTTGGAGCAAATCATCTAACACAAAAAGCATTCAAAATTCACAATCCCAACAAATCATGAAACCGCAACTGAAAAGCAAATTGGCGTAGGGAAAATACAATACCTTGCACTCTATCTGGCCTGGCTTCTGTCCAGCATCTTCGTTCACCTTCAAAAGTTGAAATAAAACGTAAGATTCCATCAACGTCTACATCCTATCCTTAGAAGCTTCCAAATTAAGTGTACATAGAGTTCCATCTCCGACCAAACTACGCAAATAACAGAACTTTTTATGACCATTTCCGAAAAAAAAAGTCTGAATTTCCCACTGGATACCACAATATCCAATAGAGTTGTTGATATTCCACAGAACGAAAGAACATCAACAAGCATTTCATCCTTCCTTCCAATCATTTGGAATAAGACCATGCTCAGACAATCAATACCTGATTCTTCGTCCGAACCGGATGATTGAATCTGCAATTCGCCCCATATTTGCAGTTCCCTGTCTTCATGTAAAACGCACAGTCCACAGCTTCAGGTCTCACCGGAAAAGAAAATCTACTCCTCGCATTCTTCCCGTCGATCTCTTCGTCGTCGACGAGCTTCTCACTCTCGATCCGGTACTCACCGTCACTCTCCTCTTCACTCTTCCCATTCGCCTCTCTTCTTCCGTATTCTGCGGCGGAGTCACCGTTCCACGACTCGATTTCCGTCGCTTTCCCTTCCAGCTCCAGATTCTGCAACTGAGTAAGCCACTGATCGTAAAATTGGTTAACGTCCTCCGCCGTGTGACCGGGACCACCCGAGGGTGGATCTGCGGCGGAATTGGAAGAAGAAGCCTGCAATGGCGATTCGGAGACGGAATTGTGGGGATTCTGGACGGTGGGTTCTTCGATTTGATCCATCGGGATTCGGCATCTAAACCCTAAGCTTGCCGGAGAAACGGAAATGAGTACGACGACACGATGAAAGAGGTGTCTCACGTAATTGTTCTCACTCTATTACACGAAGAGTTACGGTTGTGCGGATTTTATCATTATTATATAAAATAAAATTCCATACAGCTATTCGTTTTTTTAAATTTAACAAAAATATTTTGTATTTCTAATTTATTTAAAAAGTCCGATATTAGTTTTGAAAATTTTAATATATCTAAATAATTCATCGGACAATAAATATGAATAGAGAGACCGTTGTTGGCACATGCATGTGAGAAGCGAGAAAGCTTTTTGTAGTTTTTTTATTTGGAAAACAAAAAAATAAAATAATGTTTGAATTAAAATAAAAAGAAAAAAGGGGCAAATTGGAGTAAAGCGCGATGCATTTGAAATGATTCAATGCTCTGCTACTGGAATCTTCCATCGATCATTTGCCCTCTGACTTTTTTTTACATTTTAATTTCATATTCATATTGAAAAATATTGGTGATATAAATTATAATTATGGATTTACAAAATTTACTATAGAAAAATGCCGTTGTTTATTAGATCCTACAAACGTTTTAAGAATATATAAAAGTTACTATGAATAAAATATATTAGATACTATAACATTAGTAGCACAGATAATTATTTATGTAACATCTTAGATTTTGAAAAAAAAATGTTTCATTCCTTTTGACCAGTGAAAAAAAAAATATGAATTTGACAAATGTTCTTCTTGCTGTGTGTATATATATATAATTAGGGGTGGACAAAATATCCGAAAAAACCGATCCGATCCGTTATCCGATTCGTATCCGAACCGAAAATTCTGATATCAGGAGTTCACGGATCGGATACGGATATTAGCTTTAAAATATTTGTCGGATACGGATCGGATACGGATATTAAAATAGAATTATCCGACATATCCGATCCGATCCGTATCTTTTAGTAATATTAATAATATATGAGTAAATTAGTAATTATTTTATATTTAGGGATAACTTTGTAAAAACCAAAAGATATCCTAGGGTTTTTTGTTTCATTCTCTTTTGTCCGCCACCATTCTTTCTCATCCTCCTCTTCTCTCTCTCCCTCGCACACCGTGTTCTCCATTTTTGTTAATTCTTTAAGCTTGTATCAAAAGCTCTTCTCCTCTTCTCTCTCTCTCTCTCTCTCTCATAGTCCGCCATTTTTGTTGATTCTTTAAGTCTCTATCAAAAACTCTTTCTCCTCCTCCCCTCTCTCTCTCTCTTCTCTCTCATAGTCTGCCATTTTTGTTTATTCTTCAAGTCTCTACTAAAAGTTCTTTCTCCTCCTCCTCATCTGTCTCATAGTCTGCCATTTCTGTTGATTTCTTAAACCTCTACCAAAAATCTCTCTCCATGTTTTATATTATATTTTGAATTTTTCTCATAGTAACTCAATATGTAGAGAGATTTATGAGCTTTAAACTTTTGAATTTAAAATTTGAATATATTTATAAATTTTAAAATGTTCGTATGTGATGAATTGTATTTGAATATTTTAAACTTTGTATATTATTTGTATCTGATAAATTATATATATATTGTATTTATATTTAAGTATTTTTTATAATTTTATTTATCATATTTGTTATTTTTTGTCGGATACGGATATTTGTAAATATCCGTAATTTTTACGGATATTCAAAATTACGGATATCCGAAAACTTCGGATCGGATACGAATAATAAAATTTAATATTTGTACGGATCGGATACGGATACGGATATCGGAAAAATTCCGGATATCCGATCCGTGCCCACCCCTATATATAATGGTGAGAATACGGGTTTTGATATTTTGTCAATCTTTCACTATTGGATATTAATATAACATTTCAAAATTAGAAAATTAGTGTAAGTTTAAACCTAACATCTTTCATTATTAAAAAATATTTGAGGGAAAAAGACATTCCTTCTAGTACTATAATGGGTTTGTAACTATTAGGGAGTTTAAGTTACAAACGGTTTTAATTGTTTGTAGAAAATATTATTGATTTTTATAATTTCATTATATTTATTTATTAATTTTAAAAAAAACTATACATTGTTTATTAGAATACTTGTATGTCACTAAAAATCCATCGGAAAAATATCACAAACTAAGTTAAATGGAATGCAACATTGAACTTATCGTATTTAGGAAAATATTCCATTGAATTTTTTTTTAATTCCTATGTTTTTTATGTTATTCATCGTGTCGAGCTAGAGGGTCCCACAAAACGCGGAATTTCCCTTTTAATTCCACATTTGACTTTTGTAAAACATTACTCTCTCTCTCTCTTATAACCTTTCCATTTCCTTGAAGCTCAAAGCACATGGTGAAGCCATGAAATTCATAATTCCCAAAATACCCTTCATCCTCTCTGTCCTCCTCTCCCTGTCCCTCCTCCTCCTCTTCTTCTTCGCCTTCCCCTCCTCCTCCCTCCTCCGCCCCTCCGCCGCCGGAGACATCCGTATCCGCCGACGATATTCCTCCTACGACGCGTACATCCACCACCAGCTCAACAAAACCCTCAACCCCAAGCTCCGCAAGGTCTGGACCACCCGCGACTGGGACCGTAAGGTACCCATCTTCTTACCTGACAGATCTAGAAATTCCGTTGATTCGATCGACGATTGAATTCGATTGCGATGTTTGAATCAGGTTCGAGTGTTCTCGTCCTTCTTCCTCCGCCTCAGATCTCGAGGGCTCTTGTCCAACCACTCCAAGTGCCTCTCCATCGGAGCTCGGGTCGGGCAGGAGGTGGCGGCGCTGCGGCGGATCGGAGTCCCCGACGCCATCGGCATCGACCTCGTCGCCTCGCCGCCTCTCGTCGTGGAAGGTGACTTCCACGCGCAGCCTTTCCCGCGCGACACGTTCGACTTCGAGTTCTCTAACGTCTTCGACCACGCACTTTACCCGGAGAAGTTCGTCGGAGAGATCGAACGGACCCTGAAGCCGGGAGGGGTCTGCGTCTTACACGTGTCGACATCTGGACGCACCGATAAGTACTCTGCTAATGATTTGCTCAGTGTGAAGCCATTGGTGCAGCTTTTCCGTGAGTCGAAGCTCCTGCAGGTGAGGAAGATCGATGGGTTTGGTCTTGACACTGAGCTCGTTTTCAGGAAGAAGAAGAGTTAAGAGAGATTGATTATTTATTTTCACAGATTAATTTGACCTTTCAAGTTCAATCATTATTTATTTTTTTCAAAAAATAAATTCTTTGTATATTTTCAAAAATTTGTTATATTTATTTCTATATTTAGCTGGGTTTTAGTCGAAGGAATAAATGCGGGTGATAATTGATATATAACATCATAAAACCCATATATGCTTCTTTCTTGTATTATGTGAATTTGATTAATAGTTTATAATTCTCGTAATGTGGATGTTGGTTTTAATAAATTTGTTCAATTCATAAGCTGCACATGTTTGAGCCGAGGAAAAAGGTGCCAAATTGACAACTTTACGTTTATTTAGAGAAAAAAGATTTTTTTTTTATAAAAAAACATTCTCTCTGGAGAAATTTGTGTTGCTTACTTTTTTTCCACGATTTTTCTTTATCGGAAGAGAGGAACGATATATATCTACAAAATTTTGTAATATTGTTCAATTAAATATTATTTGACGGTAATATATACTTTATAAAAGGCTATTATGCGAAAGGGTTGTCACGTAAGATTCATAATTAGAAAAAAATTAGTTATCAAATATAAATATTCAAAAAAAATAAAAATGAATTAAAATGTTAATAAAATTAAACTAATCTTGTATCATCTTCTTAGTGAATAATTTTTTTTGTTTTGGTAAAGTTCTTAGTTAATAGTTATATACCAACTATTAATTTAGCATAGATTATGATGAGAGAATAATACGCAGTTAAGTTTGATACACAATTAACTGTTCCATACCATATACGGAAGCTGCCGTGGCGGGTTGGTAAGCGTTACACTTATCTGCATTGTAAGCATTTTACATTGAAATCCATAAAATAAAACGCATTGATTGCGGAATGAAAGATAATGTTTTTTCGGACCATATTTTATAGATTTTACTTTTTGCTGACCATTATCAAAAATATTCTTACTTTGCTATTTTGAATTCAAGGTATAACCTTCTCTATCTGTGACCCTATAAACCATGTGATCAGAAATTTAATTTTGGTTATATTGACTATAATGTTAAATTTACGATAATCACATCCATTCATTATATTCATACCTTATATATTATATATCTCATTAATCATTTGATATAAAATTTATAAATTCAATGTTATGATCAAAATTAAATTTCTGGTCACATGGACCACAGGATCATAGATGGAGAAAGATATACCTTGAAATCAAAATAGGGGTATTTTTTATATATTGCCACTTTTTTGCGCTCATTTTCTTCTTCTATTTACTGTTTAATCCAATTTTGTTTTAATTTTTTAAAATATTCGGACATGCATGTGATTAGGGGTGTAAAATGGGTGGACCGAGTCGGGTTCGGACCGGATTTAATTCGGACCTAGAATTTTTCGGACCAGGCCGGTCCGCCCATTTATTTTTCGGGTCTAGGATCGATGGCCCGGAGCCCGACCCTATAGGGCTTCGGACGGTTTCGGGCCGGACTTCGGATTTTTTTATCAAATAAAAATATTTTTTTCTACGATAATAATAATAATGTAAAATATTAAAAAAAAGCAAACATAGTATAAAAATACAATTATATGATGTAATTAATTTGAAACATATAGAAAAAGAATCAATATATTCATATGTAAATAAAGGTTTAAAAATATATATAATTAAAAGTTTCTACATTTTCAAAAATATAAATTGATATATATATATATATATGATGTAATATGATTAAAAAAATAAAAGTTTTCATCACTTTAAAAAGTATTAATTGGATCCAAAATAAAGTTTCGTCATTTGGTTAAAAGATACACATATATAAATATAGAACATGTGTTTGTTTATGTGCATTGAAGAACAAAATCCGAACTACTAGTACGAAACAAAACCAATATAGAGTGAAAAAATATAAAACAAAAAAATTTAATCAAATAGCAAAGGTTAGGTTTGATTTAGTAAAAAAATAGTACAAAAGATTATTATCAAATGATGTAATATGGTTAAAAAGAAATTAAGATAATCATAGAGAGGTAAAACTTTGGCTTAGAAAAAGGGGTTAGAAAAAAATTAATGGACCTCAAGCGCGGCTCGAGACCCGACCGGCCCGGCCCGACTGGCCCGCAGCCTATTTAGCCCGAAGCCCGAAAGCCCGAAATTTAATGAGTCTATATTTTTTAGATCCATATTCTTATTATTTTCGGGGGGTTCGGGGCGGATTTCGGGCTTTGGGCTTAATTGACATCCCTACATGTGATGTGATGTGGGTGATTCCAACGGCCAACGGCTACCTGGAATTTGTCTTCATTAATGTATTATCCGTCACCAATCTGAACGACGGTCTCTCTTCCTCTTTTTGTATAAATGTGAGAACGGTTTTTTTTTAACAACGTAGATTAGCATAATAGAACTAATAGTTCGAATTTTCGGTATTAATGGGTGGCATATATCGGATTTTAGTTCGGTCATTTTTTGTATGATAGAGATGTTTTGTTAAATTATACCGAGGAATTGATTTCGATTAGAAAATTTTGTTTAAACTTTCATGGAAAAAAAGTATTTATTGGATTGTTTTTATATTTGGTTGGTAATGGTTTAATTGGTTTAAACAAGTCTTACCTAATTGATTTTTAAATTGGATTCTACGTGATACCAAAATTGTATCAATTGGGTTATTTTTATATTTGGTTGGAGATGGTTTAATTTAGTTTAACAAACTCCTGCCCAATCGATTTTTAAAATTGGATCCTACGTGAGTTTTTTATAGTAGCATGAAATGAATAGGCAACTTTAGTTCGTAACTTAAAAAAATGTTGTTCTACCTCCTCGCATATCTACAAATCATTCAACATTAATTCATGATCTCATCTTTCAAAAGTTCGAATGCATTGGAACGAATTATATGCATTCGAGTTCGAATTTTCTTGTAACAAATATAACCAAATAGTAGAGATGGACGTTCCTAGATTCGGTTTGAAATTATAGTGGATCGGTTCGGGAACGGTTTATTCGGTATTTTAATATTTATACCAAATTAGTACCGTATATTATTTGGTTTTGTTTGGTTTCGGTTTTGGTACGGCTCGATTTCGGTTCTTTTAAATAATTCAGATTTTTTTTAAGAAAATTTCGGTTTTTCGGGAATTTTAAAAGTTCGGTTCAGTTCGATTTAGTTCCGAAAAATTCGGTTTTATAAAAAAAATACCGTTCGAAAATTTTGAATGGTACGATTCGAAAAAAATATCGAAATTTTCGATTCATTATAGTTCTGTTCTTCGAAAACGAATCAAAACATGATCCCTACCAGATAATAATCTCAACTATACGGTTTTCATGTTTTAGAAAAAGTTTTTTTTTAATCACTATTTCAGCCCAACTAGTCCCCATAACCCAGGACCAGTCGTTATTGGAGATAAATCTTTATTTATGTTATCACTATTTTTTTAACCAGTGAGATTCGAACTCGGGGGTCTTTGTAACCCATTGACGAAGAAGTTTAAATGTGTTTTTATCACTTGAATGTTTCTTTGATTCCTGCAGACAGCGGATATGCAAGGTGTCAACAAGAATAAAAAGCCCATTGGGCCTAATGAGGGCCCATTCCTTAATAATACAAACCTAAAGTGTATTTATAAGCCCAATGGTAATACAATTATATTACATAGTCGAATTTATATGAATATGGTGTTGGATTTGGGTTTATTTGAAAGAATCAAAATTGGCCTAGTCTGTGAGAAACCCAGTCCGTATAAAGTTTTAGAAACTTTAAATCTGCAGAATATTAAGAGAATATTCTTGTTTGAATTTGAAATTCAAATTCAAATTCAAATTGGATCCAAATCCGCAGAAAATCTATCAAATATGATTAAGATAAGATTGAGATAATATCAAGATAAAATCAAATTTGAATTTTGAAATTCAAATTGATTTGTTTTGATATTCTCCCCTCTACTATAAATAGGGGTCTTGGGTTAGTTCATAAAAGACACAGAAAAGGAAACAAACATTCTAGAGAAAAAAAGAGCATTCACATATTTGCTCATATCTCTCTCTGAGTTCGCTTGGTATTTGGAAAGCTTCTTCCAAATACACGGTTGTTGTATCCTGTGAGTTCACCGTGCTCCAATAGCCTCGAAGCTTTAGAGGTGGCACGGAAATCGAACTTAAGGAAACTGTGTTTCACAGGCCTCGACAAAATATTCTTTTAATTTCATGTACTTATCTGGAATCGCTCGAATTGCCGGAGTTTTGCTGTCGTCAATAACCGCCGTCCCTAACAGTCTTAAGTTCGAAATGGTTAACACGAGGCAAACTTCTCGGATAAGTGCCTAAATCTCTTTCAATTTCGGTATAAAACCTCACACGAATTTGGATTTAGAAACAACTAGGTTAAAAAAAAAAAATTGTTGGAAAAAAACCAAATAGTTGTTTTCTTTTTCAAATATTAATGAGTCTAAGCCCAATTGAGTTTAAGGCCCAAATTTAAAAATGAAGCCCAAATTAAAAGAGGTTACTTGTGAAGCCCAAATTAAAAGAGATTAATTGAGAAGCCCAAAAGAGTAAGTCCAAATTGAAAACTTTTGTCTTGGCCCAATTTAAAAAGATTAGTCTAAAAACCCATAAGAGAATTTGCTCAATATCTTTTATTTAAAAGTGTTTTGTGGAAAAAACAAAAAGGAATATTATTTTTGAAGAAAAGAAAAAGGTTAAACAAAATCGGAAGTAACTTTTCCTGTAAATTGGGGAAGCAAGCTTTGTCTTAGCGGGCCGGGTTTGAAGAGGAAGCCCTTTATACCCTCCTCATAGTAAGGACGTGGGAATCGGGGTGAACCCTCCGGCTATCACTAGAAGCGAGCAAAACCAATTTATAAGTTAAGTGAAACTCGGTTTAGTTTATAAGCTTTGTGAAAGTTAACAATGATTGGATTTATTCAACAGATCATTGATAATCCAAGAAATCCCATGGATTCAAATACTGCTCCAGGGAATGAGATTCCTGCTATGGATATCGATGAGAATCCTCATATAGCAGAGGTTACGAACCCCGTTAATCATGATGCTGCTGGCAGAAATATGAATAATCAAGTGCCAAATGTTGAGAACGTTGTTGTCCCACCTTCGTGATCATACGAACTCCAATGATGATTCCGGCTGATGATCCTTTT